>NC_039367.1:111075294-111446237 GCF_003573695.1 Papaver somniferum
TGACTAAAGATAACACTTCCTTACATGATGGTTTAGAGGAACGGGTATATTTTGAGTCTAGCGATTTAGAAACAATAGACTAAGAAAAAGAAAATGAACTCGTCGAGATGAGTGAGGATGTAGCCGACTTAGAAGAATCAATTGACCATTTTCAGGAATCAGATGAACTTGAAATTAGGGAAGTTTTGACTAGTCTATCTAGAGACACTGAAAACTCTAAGTTTGGGGGGTGATTATCATTCTCCATGTGCTTTAACTCTTAGAAAGGTTCCTCACTTGGGACTTGACATATGTTCCTCTACCATTGTGCCAGATTAAATTCATACTAGCTCTCTAGAACCTAGTGATGTCCATCAGGAAGTTCAATTATTAGAAATCCATCCTCTGGTTGATGTGGTTTATCCAGGATATGATACCCAAATTGATTTTATTTTCCCACCAAATAGTTTTCTTCCGAATATGGGAACGTATGAGTTTCAAATGTGTCAGTTATTAAGTTATGAGACTAAATCAAATTATTTTAGGAGAATAGAAACGACACATTTGCTTAAGAATGACCATCACTCTCATTGTGGTCAACTGTACGAGTCAAATCTGATTGACTTAGAGGATCCTCAATTATTCAGGTTATTATTATGTGCTTCTAAGTTCTTATTCAAGTTTTTCCAGACTTCACAACCTGATAATTTGAATCTTACTTATGAGGAACACAAGCCCAAAGAAATTTATTTAGACCCTTTCATAGAGCCTGAGCCAGAACCACAGCTAGATGTAGTTGTCTTAAACAGGAAATTATACAAGGGTGTTCTATATTTGTTAATTTTCTTGGCATGTTGCATATTCCTTTTACTTGTGGTAGCTTTATTTGGTTTTGATGACCCACAAATATTTCGGCTATTACTTTATGATTATGTAAGGTGACTAATCTTTTCTTAGTCTGGCTGAGGACATTAAACTTAGCACTTCTTGGGAGGTAACCCATGCTCATGCAACACGGTAATATCTTTCCTTAACTCTTTTGCTTCAAATGGTGACAGTTTCTCCTTGTTCATGGTTTTAATTCTATCTTTAGAACATGGAGGAAAATGTAAGATTTAAGTTTGGGGGTATGGGAGAAACTTTTTAGTCAGACTAGTATCTCAGTCCATTAGGATAGGTTCATTTTGGCAGTGGCGTTCAGGCAGATATGAGAAACACCTTTAACCTAGTCAACATCAAAACCATCTATATTTTTTTCCATATCCATCTATTAATCTATCCATGTGATTTGTTGACTCCGGATATTGATATCCACAGTGCGACTATCTGAGTAGAGCTCTGTCACTTATATATGAATTTTAGTATGCTTGAATGCAAGCTCGTGTACAACAATTGGAATTTCGCAACTGATCGCAGTCGTATGCGTCAAAAATAATTCACTTTCTCACTCAACTAGATATAAATATAGTACGTGATAAGAAAGAGTTCGTCCCCACAGAGAGGCTTTTGTTGTTATCAATTTTCAGTTTCTTAGTAACCAAAGGGGGGGATTTTTGTTTTATCTAAATAAACAAAGTAATTGAAAGCAAAGTAAATAATTGGAATAATCAATAAGGAGAAGATATTGGTCACGGGATAGTATCATTCACAAACATGTATTTTCATTAATGACTAGAATTGAAATTTTAATCTCTCATTTACTAAAAGTCCTAGGATATCTTGATCGCAAGAGTATCCCGTTTATTTCCCGATTTTATCACAAACAACATTAAAAGATGCTATTGTGAAATCTACCTAGAAAACAACCTAAAGTGTAAAAGCACAATTAAGTTGAACTCCCTAAGAGCAATAAGTTCTATGAAATAAGACTAATCAATGCAAACAAACGTGTAAAAACACTAATTCGTTTTAACAAAGGTTATGATTCATATGCAATTATAAAGATGTATCACTACAAGTAATAATGGCACTATGCTACTTAGAATCAGGGATAAACAACTATTTCGTATTGAAAACCCTAATCTAGCAATAGAGATGAAGACTAATCTAATTGATTCCGAACTCAAACAAACTAGCATTCAAATCATATGACAATATTAATAATGAAACATAAACAATAAAGTATTGAGACAAAAATAATTCATTGAATCAAATAACATGTTGGAAATCAACTTTTATCCCATAACCAATAATTGAGTTTAGTTACTCATAATAATGGAGATCATCATAATCATAATCATAAAATAATTGAAGAAGATGAAAAATAAACGAAAGCAAACCTTAGTTGTAGCTATCTCCAAAGCTCCAAGAATAATACGTGATATCAAAAGTAGTAGAAAACTTTTCTTTTTGTAGCTTTTCTCCCTTCCAAAATTAGGTCAAGTCTTCAAAAGCCCAAATTCCAATAGCAAGATGTCCACCAAACCCATATGTGAGAAAAAACCATGTAGAAAATATGTCCAAAATCGTCGCCGGAAATTGGCCGGAAAAGTCACCGGAAAACAGTTCAGGTGAACGGCAAAGTCCGCCCGGTCACCAGTCAACGGGTCAAATCGGTCGGGTCAACTGAGTCGGACTGGGGTCAACTCGGTCAAAGTCAGACCGAGTCAGCATCTTACTCAGCTGGATGGGCTGAGTGGCTTTGTCTAGGCCATTGCACTGGCCTGAATTGCTGATGCACAATGATTGTGCATCACAACTTCTTCTGCTCAGCATCTGTGGTGCACAATGATTGTGCATCACTGACAGATTGCCAGCCATGTTGTGATGCATAATGATTGTGCATCACTGCCAGCTTCAGTTTTCTTCTCTTCATTGTATCAGCTAAATGGTACCTATAACTTCTTTGTCCTGCATCTGTAGTTGCACCACTGCAAACCAATTGCAGCTCCATTCTTTGCATCTTATACTCGCCAACACTTTCAGCTAAGACCCATTCTACCACCAAACTGCAGCTCACCATCATAACCATTTCATTGTCGGCTGTAAACATAGCCAACTACAATTCCGTAGCTTCACAACTCCAAAAAAAACAACAAAATAATACCCATTGCTATTTCAGTTCAGCTGCAATCATCATTTCCATCTGCAACTCACTTTCCATTGCGCTTCTCGACCATCTCAACTCAGTTAACCATCAATTGCAACAAGTCTTCATATTCTTCTCTCAGCCAACATCAAACCATCCAACCACACAACACCATTCATCTGAAATCTGAACTTTTAAGCACATAATGTACTGCTTAGTTAACAGCTCCAGTAACTCCTTACTGCAGTGCTCAAATGCCTGCAATGCTTCTTTTCAGCTCAGTTTCATTTCAGTTAGGCCACGTGCAATCACCCACCATTTCAGTTCAACAGGAACTCCATTGTAGAAATCCACTGCAATCCAGCCACACAAGGCCAGGATATGACAACATAATAACATCAGCAGCATCAACCAAGACACTAGAACACCCCACTTCATCTCAGACCAAATTCCAACACAAAGACTTTGTAATCTGCACAACCAGCTTCTTGAGTATCAGCTGCACTCTTCTTGTATAACAGCACAACCACCAGTATGTACACAGACATTCCCATGCTCATTCCTTCTCGCCACTCTACAGTATCAAGCCGCAATCACCACTAAAATTCAGACGCATCTTCATATCAACTCCCTGTAGCGCATTCTGCTCTTGCATTAGCTTTTTTTGCATCAACAACCATCACCACAACACCTGCCATTCTCAGCTGCATCTCATTTCTCGAATTCAAGTTATCCGCGACATCGCATCAGAATCCCTACGACTGCAGCTTCGTTTCTGCAATTTGAACGGCAACAACCATTCTTCCTTGACAACGTCTAAATACCTATCAGAATCATTTCCTGAGTCTTGCACTGCAGCAGAAACTACGACTTTTTCTTCACCTGAGTTCAAACACCAACTCAATCTCCTATAATTCCACCAGAAAACCATCTCAGTTCATGCCTCCCAACTCAGCACTTGACTGCAATTCTTCTCTGCAATCTTGATTCAAACACAAAGCATTCAACCCTGTCAATTCCACCATCTGTAGCTCCTTGCATTACTAGCACCTCCTATTTGAGCTCAAACCAAACCCATACACCAGACTCATAGATCAGTTCCTTGACCAACACCCAGCTCAAACCCATGAATCAATATCCTACAACCTGAGCTACATCCAACATTCAGCTGCGAAATCTTCAGTGGCATCCATTCTGTAGCTCCTCCCTGCTTGTAATGTGCAATCATATTCAATCAATCCTAAGCATACATCTAGTTTCATTCTGTAGCTGCACATTTCCTTCCTGCAGCAGCAACATTTCAATCACCAGCAAAGAATCTATCTCAGTCTTGTTCACCACTTCCATTTCAAGCCAAACCCAAATTCCAACTTCAAACCCTCAATTCACTGAAGCTTCCTCAAACCCTAGCTTTTATTTCAGAGGGATCTTCTCTTCTTCATCCATTTCATCTCAAAATCATACATAATCCATAGTTCATAGATCAGAAGCAAACCCTTAATTTATACCACCAACTTCAATTTCATCCTCAATTCAGAATCCATCTAAAACCTATTTTTGAACTCACACAATTGAACCCAACTCTCTTTTCTTCACTGATTCAAACACAACCCCTCTTCTCAGGTCCAATTCTTCGATCTCCATTTGCAATTCAATCAAACACTCATCAAATATGAGTTTCCCTATTAAGCAGCAGCAGAAATCAATGGCATCAGCATCGAGTTTTTCTCTCTTTGTTCGATCCAGACTTCAATCACTGTGTCAATTTCATCTCCTTTTACCTAGTTTCACTGCCGCCATGGCTTCTCTCAATTTCGGGGGAATAATGGGAAGAGAAGAAAACTTCTCTTGAATTTAGGGCTTGTAATGATACAACGTAATATTGGCACCGACAAGGGCTAACCGCTTCGAACACGGCTTGTCGGTTTCAGAAAACCGACAGCTTAATTCTCAATTCAACTGTCAGTTCTAGGAGACTGACAATATAATTTTTTGCATAACTCCTTTTGCATGACCTAGTCTGCTCCAAATATCGCCAGTGAATTGACCTTTTTGCGCTTTTCGCTCCAAATGGACGTTTCTCCTTCTTTTGCTCCAAATGACTCCATTGCACCTAATAAACTCAAACTCACACATAAGATACATAATTTTCAAGAAAAATAGCAAAGAAAGCATAAACTATAGATATAAAATTAGGTGTTTTACAACACCTATCAAATTCCCCCACACTTTGACTTTGCTAGTCCTCGAGCAAATCAAACAAAACTTATTCTAAAAGATACATACAACTCTCATGAGGGTTTACTAGAGATATACCCACAAAACCTGCTTTTCCAACTTACTAGTTCACCGTAAAGATAGCATCCAACTCGCTAAGAAGACATAGAGATTCTGCATACTAGTCATAAGAAGTTAGACACATAAATGAACACAATCTCATCCTTAAAAGTTGAGAGAGAAATAACCATCCCTTCTCAAAAGAAATTCGGGTTCGGAGTGATCGAAAGTCTTGACTCTGCCTCACAAGAAAGGGTTTTATGAAGTTTCTCTCAATAATAAATAGCTCTTTATGGGTCACACATGTGTCTAGGTAGGAATGAAAAGAGAATCCTGCGACACGTTGAATAGTAGGAAGGCAAAAACCCTCCGAGTTGTTTTGAAAACCCATTTTCTGACGATCTCTAAGAAATGAAATCAACCACTTAACGAAGATGGGAATATGCTTACTTACCTCGTTATCCGTTCGACGTGCAGCTAGCACCACTCTCACAGCATCCATAGAAACGTCTTCGGTCTTCAATCGGTGTCTTCATCTTCGTCTTCGGTATTCAACTCTTGATGATGAAATCTTGAACTTCGTAGAATCTTGACAATGTGATTCTTTCCTCTAATTCCTTGTTGCTTGAAACTTCATTACGGATATTTCTTCTTCCATTGGCTTTATTGAATAAATACAAAACCAAAAACGAACTAAACAAACAAAAATATGATGCAGTGAATTTTTTTTTTTTTTTATATTTTTTTTTGACTTTTTTTTTGATAATAATAAAACAAATACAAAATAAAAATAAACAAAATATGAAAACTAATGATGAACCTAATAAAAATTTTCTCTTGTCTTTTTTTATTTTTTTTTAACAAAAGAAAATGATACAAATACAAAATAAAGATAAAAATGCAAGTACAAAGGCCATGGTGTAAGTACTTTACCGCTCGATTCTCCACAACTCGTATATTCGATATCATATACTTATTGACTCTCATCTTGATAATATTCGCTCTCGTACAGTCTTCAACTTGTAAAAAAAAAAAAAAACTGCTCCTTCTCTTGTTGCTGTACTTAAATCTGAAATCTTCTCATTTCTGTACTGTTGCTTGTAAACCTTAAACGTCTTCAACTTTCCTTCGAATTTGTGATGCTCCTCTTGTTGATGATGATGGTGTTTCTATGGACCTGTTGGTGTAGAGAGATAAAGTGGATGGTGCTAACTGCGAACAAGATTACAAGTGATATGTAAGTTAGCAATTCAATGTCACCATTCATGATTGATAAAATAGCACTCAAGAGATCAAAATAGTGCTTCTATTGGTGGGAGGTTGGGTAGCTCACCATTCTACCCGGAGTTTACGTACGGTGACACACACTCTAAAAGCACAAATTTAGACAGGTACAAAGAATTGAAGGTCGGTGCCTCTCATGATGTAACATGGGTAGTCTCCATTATAAGGGATCAAAAATCTAATACCGAATTCAGTCTGCACCTCATTTGCCACTGGGATGGTTAAATCCAACTTTAACTCTCATACAAGTAAGAAACCCGATCATGTTCTCTGTCATCTCTAAGTTCAGTCACTCTTATGAGAATCTCGATGTAATCTTAGCGACATGTATACTATGTGACTCTAAACTAACCACAAGTTGAAGTTTTCTTATTCATTATTTTACACAAAAAAGTTAAAAAAGTTGAAAATTTTACAATGCAAATGCTTAACCACTCCCCCACACTTAAACTTTACATTGTCCTCAATGTAAATTGAATCGTCCAAAGAAAGTCAAGGTAGGAAATCCTATATGATAATGACAAGAAAACAAAAAAAATAATAATAAATAAAAACAAAACAAGACAAGACAAGACAAGAAAAACTTAAAACAAGACAAGAAATAAATACAAGACAAGAAATACTCATCCTATGGGTTTCCTCCCATTTAGCGCTTGGTTTAAAGTCGTCAGCCCGACTATCTCCTTGCTTTCTATGCCTCCTCCAGAGGGAGTGCATCCACAAAGTTAGCTTCTTCCACCACTTCGGAAGTGAAATTCTCATAATATGGTTTCAACCGGTGCCCATTAACTTTAAGTTCCTTGCCTGTAGCTATGCTACGAATTTCCACTGCACCATGAGAAAACACATTAGTAACAATAAAAGGTCCAATCCAACGTGACCTTAATTTACCCGGAAATAGATGCAAGCGAGAATTAAACAAAAGCACTTTCTGCCCAATGCAAAATTGTTTCCTAGAAATCATGTTATCATGAAATGCTTTCGTCTTTTCCTTATAAATGCACGAGCTTTCAAATGCATCATTGCGGAGCTCCTCTAGCTCTTGGAGTTGTAACTTCCTTTGCTTTCCAGCCCCATCCATCTCCATGTTGCATTGCTTAATAGCCCAAAATGCCTTATGCTCAATTTCAACGGGTAAATGACAAGGTTTACCATACACAAGCCTAAAGGGAGACATCCCGATAGGTGTCTTGTATGCGGTTCTATAAGCCCACAAAGCATCATTAAGTCGCATGCTCCAATCTTTCCTTGTTGGGTTCACCGTCTTCTCTAGAATGGATTTCACCTCCCGGTTGGAAACCTCGGCTTGTCCATTTGTTTGGGGATGATAAGGTGTTGCAATCTTGTGCGACACATTGTACTTCTTCAACAAGCTTTGCAAGATCCTGTTTTTGAAGTGAGAACCCCCATCGCTAATTATGGCTCTTGGAATTCCAAACCTTGCACAAAATCTGAAACCACTTTAGAATCATTAGTCGGGGTGGCCTTAGCTTCCACCCATTTGGATACATAATCAACAACAAGTAAGATATAAAAATTCCCATGAGAGTCGACAAAAGGACCCATAAAATCAATACCCCATACATCAAAGACTTCAATAAATTGAATAAAAGTTTGCGGCATTTGGTTTCGGGCACCTAGATTGCCTGTTCTTTGGCACCTATCACAAGTTGTACAAAATATATATGCATCTTTAAACAAGGTTGGCCAATAGAAACCGCTTTCAAGTACCTTGTAAGCGGTTCTTTTACTCCCAAAATGTCCTCCGCAAGCATAGGAATGACAAAAAGACAAGATAGAATTAAACTCGGATTCGGGAACGCACCTTTGTAACATTTGGTCAGTACCTTGTTTCCATAAGTATGGATCATCCCATATGTATTGGTTCCCTAACCTCTTAAGTTTGTCCCTCTCAGCACGAGACAAGTTCTTTGGGATTTGTTTAGACACCAAGTAGTTCACAATGTCAGCATACCATGGCTCTCCAAAGGCAATTGAGAATAGTTGCTCATCCGGGAAACTTTCACGCAATGGGATAGCTTCCTTGTCCATAGCAATACGGCTCAAATGATCCGCAACGGTGTTCTCAATTCCTTTCTTGTCATTGATTTCAATATCAAACTCTTGCAAGAGTAACCATCGTATGAGCCTCGGTTTCGCCTCTTTTTCATAGCAAGTACCTAAGTGCTGCATGATCAGAAAAGACAACAACTTTTGTACCAATTAGATAAGAGCGAAACTTTTCCAAAGCAAAACAATAACTAATAACTCTTTTCAGTGGTTGTGTAGTTTTGTTGGGCCTCATTTAACGTTCTAGAAGCATAATAAATAGCATGAGGTATCTTCCCCACACGTTGCCCAAGCACCGCACCAACCATAGTCACTTGCATCACACATGAGCTCAAAAGGCTTGCTCCAATCCGGTGGTTTAATGATAGGGGCTGAAATCAAAAGTTCTTTCAAACGATTGAATGCCGCCATACACTTTTCATCAAAGTTAAAAACCACATCTTTTTGCAATAAGTTGCAAAGTGGTGATGCTATCTTGGAAAAATCCTTGATAAACTACGATAAAAACCTGCATGACCAAGAAAAGAGCGTATCTCCCTCACCGTAGTGGGAGGGGTTAAGCACGAATAAGGTCTATTTTAGATTTATCGACTTCCAAGCCTTTAGAAGATATTATATGGCCTAAAACTATGCCATGAGTTACCATGAAATGGCACTTCTCCCAATTTAGCACAAGATTTTTTCAACACATCGTTCAAGGATTAATGACAAGTTGTGCAAGCAAAGGTCAAATGAATCACCAAAGACACTAAAGTCATCCATAAACACTTCGATTATGTTTTCAACATATTCTGAGAAGATACTTACCATACACCTTTGAAAGGTAGCTGGAGCATTGCACAAGCCAAAAGGCATCCTTCTATAAGCAAAAGTACCGAAAGGACAAGTGAAAGTGGTTTTCTCTTGATCCTCCGGCGCTATCATAATCTGATTGTAACCTGAATAGCCATCAAGGAAGCAATAATAAGAGTCCAGCTAAACGTTCAAGCATTTGATCAATAAAAGGCAATGGAAAATGATCCTTCCTAGTGGTGGCATTCAATTTCCTGTAATCAATACAAACCCTCCAACCGGTTTGCACACGAGTTGGGACAAGTTCGTTCTTATCATTCTCCACCACCGTCACACCTGATTTCTTTGGTACTACTTGTACCGGGCTCACCCACTTGCTATCGGATATGGGGTAGATAACACCCACGTCCAAAAGCTTTAGTATCTCCTTTTTCACAACTTCCATCATGGGAGGGTTCAAACGACGTTGCGCTTCCCTTGTAGGCTTTGCATCGTCCTCCAAACGATTTTGTGCATACAAACGGCAGGGCTTATACCCTTGATATCAGCAATTGTCCATCCTATGGCCGTCTTGTACTTCCTTAGCACCCTTAGAAGTTTTTGCTCCTGTAATTCACTAAGCTTGTTAGAAACAATCACAGGTAAATCTTCCTTGTCACCCAAGTACAAGTACTTTAGGTGATCGGGAAGAGGTTTCAATTCTAACTTTGGAGATTTAACAATGGAAGGTACAAGCTTTTCATCACTGCATGGTAAAGAAATAAAAGAGATATTATGAGTTTCCGGGCATCCTTGTAGTGAATTAAGATCACCAAGGGCTTCCTTGACTTCATTACCACACTCTACACCATTATCCATGGATGTAGTCAAAACGGTTTCCAAAGCATCATCACCATTCAATTCAAACACTTGTTGTGCCAATGTATCCATAACATCAATGGAGAAAAAGAGTGGACATCACTAGGATATCTCATCGTCTCGAAAATGTTGAAACGTATTGTTTCTCCATCAAACTCCATAGTTAGCGTTCCTTTCCACATCAATAATGGTTTTCGCCGTTTTCATGAAGGGACGCCCAAGTAGCAATGGAAGAGACGAGTCCGGTGACCCTTCATTCATCTCTAACACACAAAAGTCAGCTGGAAATACAAGTTGATTAACCTGCACAAGAACATCCTCAACAATACCCATTGGGTAACATTAGAGCGATCGGCTAATTGCAATACAATTCCAGCCTTTTTAAGAGGACCTAACTCAAGTGAATTGTACATAGATGCAGGCATAACATTAACGGATGCACCTAAATCCAACATAACTTTGTTAAATGTGGTGTTACCAATTGTGACTGGAATGTCAAAGCTACCGGGATCCTTACATTTCAGTGGGAGTTTGTGTTGTAAGATTGCCGAAGCATTCTCCCCCACACTTAGCACTTCATTATCTTTGAGACTTCGCTTATTGGTACACAAGTCCTTCAACACTTTCGCATACTTGGATGAGTGGTATGTTCACATGAATCTTCTTTAAAACGTCTAAAATCTCCTTTTCTAGTTCCGCCTTCTTGGAACTTGCAAATCTGCGAGGGAAAGGTAAAGGAGGAACATCTAAAAAAAAAGTAGAAACCGGAGTTTTAGAGTTAGGAATAGGTACCTCAGAATCTTGGGGAGAATCATCACTCTTCTTCTCCAAAACAGGTTCCTTTGGTGTTTCCACCTTGCCCGAATCAGTAATTTCGGGTTGCACAAGTTGTGTACCACTTCTCAACGTAATAGTATTGACACCCTCTTTTGGGTTGATAGGTTGAGAAGGGAGTTTCCCACTATTTTGTTCCTTCAACTTGTTAATATCAATTGCCATGGATCCCATTTGTGTCTGCAACTCCTTGATAACACTCTTAGTTTCTTGTTGACTTTCCTTAAACATGGTAGAAATGCCTTGCATAAAAGTTTGAAGCTTTGCATCGATATCAGAACCTTGATTTTGCATCGATTGTTGTGGTTGCTGAAATTGTTGTTGTTGCGGATGGAATTGTTGTTGTTGTTGTGGTTGAAATCCACCCGAACGGTTGAATGTAGGTTGTTGAACCGCCTCTTGCTTGTTTGCATAGCTAAAGTTGGGGTGATCTCTCCATCCCGGATTGTAAGTGTTGGAGTAGGGATCATACTGTCTTTGTTGATTTGGAAAGACCGCACTAGCTTCCTCCAACTCTTCACCATATGAAGGTAAAATAACCGCATCCATCTTTTACATCATTTGTTCCATGTTATCCATCCTTTGATCACGATGTAATGATGAATCCGTAACTTCATGCACTCGCCTAACCATTGGTTCACCTCTTGTGTAGAATTGTTGCGAGTTTGCAGCCATGCTTTCAATCAACTCGGTAGCTTGGGCCACCGTCTTGTTCACTAGTGCACCACCACCCGCTGCATCAAGAAGATATCTATCACTTGTTTGGAGACCTTCGTAGAAGTATTGTATTATCATCACGTCACTAAATTGGTGGTGTGGACAGCTTTCCACCAATCTCTTGTATCGCTCCCAACATTCATACAAAGATTATCCTACGTGTTGCTTTATCCCACAAATGTCTTTGCGAATTTGAGTAGCCTTTGACGCAGGAAAATACCTCTCTATAAAGAGTTTCTTCAACCCGTTCCATGTAGTGACACTTCCGGATGGTAAATAATACAACCATTCCTTAGCATTGTCCGCCAAAGAGAATGGAAAAGCTTTCAACATTGCTCCATCCGCATTAGTCTCCGGTGGAAGCATAGCCATGATAACGTTGTGGAAATCCATGAGATGCTTGTTTGGATCTTCATTTGCCATGCCATGAAACTTTGGTAACTCTCTAATCAACCCCGGCTTGATCTCGAAGGTTGAGTTTGTCTCAATACACCACCGTTGTGCATCAAGCCTATGAGAAGCCAAGTCCTTGAGTGTACGATTTGCATCACCCATTGCTTCTTCTTCTTCTTCTTCTTCTTCTTCTTCAACTAGTGGTTCTTCTACAAATGGAACCTCTTGTTCTTCTTCTAGTTGTAATTCTTCTTCCACTTCTAACTCTTGTTCTTTCGTCGTGTCTTGACTTGGTTGCAGTATTGTGCCTCTTCGAGTAGCTATCCTACACCTTGGATAGTTCCAATCTTTAGAAGCCAGGGATTAGGTACCTGAAAACAATTCTCGCAAACAAGTGAGAAACAAGACAAGAAAAAAAAAGCAAATATGAAAGCAGAAATGATGATAAGAAACTAAAAACTTAGTAACAAGCCGTATGCCTCCCCGGCAGCGGCGCCAAAATTTGATCGCAATCATATGCGTCAAAAATAATTCACTTTCTCACTCAACTAGATATAAATATAGTACGTGATAAGAAAGAGTTCGTTCCCACGAAGAGGCTTTTGTTGTTATCAATTTTCAGTTCTTAGTAACCAAAGGGGGGGATTTTTATTTTATCTAAATAAACAAAGTAATTGAAAGCAAAGTAAATAATTGAAATAATCAATAAGGAGAAGATATTGGTCACGGGATAGTATCATTCACAAACATGTATTTTCATTAATGACTAGAATTGAAATTTTAATCTCTCATTTACTAAAAGTCCTAGGATATCTTGATCGCAAGAGTATCCCTTTTATTTCCCGATTGTATCACAAACAACATTAAAAGATGCTATTGTGAAATCTACCTAGAAAACAACCTAAAGTGTAAAAGCACAATTAAGTTTAACTCCCTAAGAGCAATAATTTCTATGAAATAAGACTAATCAATGCAAACAAACGTGTAAAAGCACTAATTCGTTTTAACAAAGGTTATGATTCATATGCAATTATAAAGATGTATCACTACAAGTAATAATGGCACTATGCTACTTAGAATCAGGGATAAACAACTATTTCGTATTGAAAACCCTAATCTAGCAATAGAGATGAAGACTAATCTAATTGATTCCGAACTCAAACAAACTAGCATTCAAATCATATGACAATATTAATAATGAAACATAAACAATAAAGTATTGAGACAAAACTAATTCATTGAATCAAATAACATGTTGGAAATCAACTTTTATCCCATAACCAATAATTGAGTTTAGTTACTCATAATAATGGAGGTCATCATAATCATAATCATAAAATAATTGAAGAAGATGAAAAATAAACGAAAGCAAACCCTACTTGTAGCTATCTCCAAAGCTCCAAGAATAATACGTGATATCAAAATTTGTAGAAAACTTTTCTTTTTGTAGCTTTTCTCCCTTCCAAAATTAGGTCAAGTCTTCAAAAGCCCAAAGTCCAATAGCAAGATGTCCACCAAGCCCATATGTGAGAAAAAACCATGTAGAAAATATGTCCAAAATCGTCGCAAGAAATTGGCCGGTAAAGTCGCCGGAAAATAGCTCAGGTGACCGCAAATTCCGTCCAGTCACCGGTCAACAGGTCAAATCGGTCGGGTCAACTGAGTCGGACTGGGGTCAACTCGGTCAAAGTCAGACCGAGTCAGCATCTTACTCAGCTGGATGGGCTGAGTGGCTTTGTCTAGGCCATTGCACTGGCCTGAACTGCTGATACATAATGATTGTGCATCACAGCTTCTTCTGCTCAGCATATGTGGTGCACAATGATTGTGCATCACTGACAGGTTGCCAGCAATGTTGTGATGCACAATGATTGTGCATCACTGCCAGCTTCAGTTTTCTTCTCTTCATTGCATCATCTAAATGGTACCTATAACTTCTTTGTCCTGCATCTGTAGTTGCACCACTGCAAACCAATTGCAGCTCTATTCTTTGCATCTTATACTCGCCAACACTTTCAGCTAAGACCCATTCTACCACCAAACTGCAGCTCACCATCATAACCATTTTATTGTTGGCTGTAAACATAGCCAACTACAATTCTGTAGCTTCACAACTCCAAAACAAACAACACAATAATACCCATTGCTATTTCAGTTCAGCTACAATCATCATTTCCATCTGCAGCTCACTTTCCATTGCGCTTCTCGACCATCTGAACTCAATTAACCATCAATTGCAACAAGTCTTCGTATTCTTCTCTCAGCCAACATTAAACCATCCAACCACACAACACCATTCATATGAAATCTGAACTTTTAAGCACATAATGTACTGCTTAGTTAACAGCTCCAGTAACTCCTTACTGCAGTGCTCAAATGCCTGCAATGCTTCTTTTCAGCTCAGTTTCATTTCAGTTAGGCCACATGCAATCACCCACCATTTCAGTTCAACAGGAACTCCATTGTAGAAATCCATTGCAATCCAGCCACACAAGGCCAGGATATGACAACATAATAACATCAGCAGCATCAACCAAGACACCAGAACACCCCACTTCATCTCAGACCAAATTCCAACACAAAGACTTTGTAATCTGCACAACCAGCTTCTTGAGTATCAGCTGCACTCTTCTTGTATAACAGCATAACCACCAGTCTGTACACAGACATTCCCATGCTCATTCCTTCTCGCCACTCTACAGTATCAAGCCGCAATCACCACTAAACTTCAGACGCAACTTCATATCAACTCCCTGTAGGGCATTCTGCTCTTGCATTAGCTTTCTTTGCATCAACAACCATCACCACAGCACCTGCCATTCTCAGCTGTTGCTCATTTATCAGATTCAGGTTACCCGCAGCATCGCATCAGAATCCCTACGACTGCAGCTTCGTTTCTGCAATTTGAACGACAGCAACAATTCTTCCTTGACAACGTCTAAATACCCATCAGAACCATTTCCTGAGTCTTGCACTGCAGCAGCAACTACAACTTTTTCTTCACCTGAGTTCAAACACCAACTCAATCTCCTATAATTCCACCAGAAACCCATCTCAGTTCATGCCTCCCAACTCAGCACTTGACTGCAATTCTTCTCTGCAATCTTGATTCAAACAAAAAGCATTGAACCCTGTCAATTCCACCATCTGTAGCTCCTTGCATTACTAGCACCTCCTATTTGAGCTCAAACCAAACCCATACACCAGACTCATAGCTCAGTTCCTTAACCAACACCCAGATCAAACCCATGAATCAATATCCTGCAACCTGAGCTACATCCAACATTCAGCTGCGAAATCTTCAGTGGCATCCATTCTGTAGCTCCTCCTTGCTTGTAATGTGCAATCACATTCAATCAATCCTAAGCATACATCTAGTTTCATTCTGTAGCTGCACATTTCCTTCCTGCAACAACAACACCTCAATCACCAGCAAAGAATCTATCTCAGCCTTGTTCACCACTTCCATTTCAAGCCAAACCCAAATTCCAGCTTCAAAACCTCAATTCAATGAAGCTTCCTCAAACCCTAGCTTTTATTTCAGAGGGATCTTCTCTTCTTCATCCATTTCATCTCAAAATCATACAGAATCCCTAGTTCCTAGATCAGAATCAAACCCTTAATTTATACCACCAACTTCAATTTCATCCTCAATTCAGAATCCATCTAAAACCCATTTTTGAACTCACACAATCGAACCCAACTCTCTTTTCTTCACTGATTCAAACACAACCCCTCTTCTCAGGTCCAATTCTTCGATCTCCATTTGCAATTCAATCAAACACTCATCAAATATGAGTTTCCCTATTAAGCAGCTACAGAAATCAATGGCATCAGCATCGAGTTTTTCTCTCTTTGTTCGATCCAGACTTCAATCATTGTCTCAATTTCATCTCATTTTACCGAGTTTCACTGCCGCCATGGCTTCTCTCAATTTCGGGGGAATAATGGGAAGAGAAGAAAACTTCTCTTGAATTTAGGGCTTGTAATGATACAAAGTGATATTGGCACCCTGCATTCCTGGACAAGGGCTAACCGCTTCGAACATGGCTTGTCGGTTTCAGAAAACCGACAGCTTAATTCTCAATTCAACTGTAAGTTCTAGGAGACTGACAATATAATTTTCTGCATAACTCCTTTTGCATTACCTAGTCTGCTCCAAATATCGCCAGTGAATTGACCTTTTTGCGCTTTTCGCTCCAAATGGACGTTTCTCCTTCTTTTGCTCCAAATGACTCCATTGCACCTAATAAACTCAAACTCACACATAAGATACATAATTTTCAAGAAAAATAGCAAAGAAAGCATAAACTATAGATATAAAATTAGGTGTTTTCCACAGTGCGACTATCTGAGTAGAGCTCTGTCACTTATATATGAATTTCAGTATGCTTGAAAGCAAGCTCGTGTACAACAATTGGAATTTCGCAACAGGGTACTTCCTCATGTAGTGAATAAGTATGCCAACCAAGGAGATTGTTTAGTGCCTTCCAAGGTTCTGCGTAGATAGTTAGGGTCTGGAGTAAAGGTTTTGTGGGTACACCTCTGGTAAACGCTCCCGAGACTATAACTCGGCCACTAGGGACACCTAGGGGTTTAAAGGCTTATTGCATACGCTAAATGCAATCGCCGATGCCTGCGACAGTGAGTTAGGATTTTATTTTCTAGATTTGATTTGCTCGAGGACTGGCAAATAATAAGTTTGGGGGTATTTGATAGACGTGTTTGTGTCTATTTTGTTCTCCATTTTCTATATTGTTAGTACCCATTTTCGTATTTATTTCGGCATTTTATGTTTTTGTAGGTGTTTTTGGAGAAATGAGCTTTTGTTGCGAAATCGGCTCGAAAAGTTGTGTAAACCCCCCGGAGGACATAAGCTATTCACACCCCCAATTTGGATAAGGGGCACACAACTGATAAGAGGCACTCCACTGTTATTTGCACCCCAGATGTGCTATTTACACACATGGCTATGGGCACCCCTACTCTGGTTAGGGGAAACCCATCTTCACATGCATTTTGGCGGGAGTTTCAAGTTCAAAAGTGATTTCATCTGCGTAGTTTTGGGAAGAGATTCTAATGAGTTCTTCTCGGATTTGTTTGTGGGTTCAGTCTCGTTTGGGCCTATTTGAATTAGATAAGGACCGTGGGAGACCTGAAATCGAAGAAAATAAGTTAAGTAGGGATTCACGAGAAAACAGCGGAGAAGAATATAACCGAGTTTTTGGATCGATTTTGAGGAGAGTTTGGTCAGATTTGTTCGTTGGATTGGATTGGGATAAGCCTGTTAAGGTCAAGAAAGCTCAACAATGATCTTAAAAGCGCAAAAAGAGGAAGTTTTCTTATGGTTATCGGTGGAACAGGGAAAGATAGATAGTCGGAATTTTGTGATATTCTTGAAAGTGCTGTGAAACATAAGGAAAGGATTTGATCCTAGGATCCGGTTATATCTTGGAGAAGGGTTTTGACAACTGAGAAGCCGCAGAAAGGAGGAAAGAAAGGGAAGTATTCCCGTAACTTTCTGAGGTGGAAAAACAAAATTATTCTCGGGATTTAGTTGTCCCTCCGTGTATAAAAAGGTTGGTACGAGTCCAAACAGGGAGGATGGGAAGTTGGAGGATCGAACGGAGGATTTGGAGGAGCTGTAGAGCAAAAATCCATAGATGCAGGTGTGTTCATCATCAACAGGAACGAGGAAGAAGAAGGCCAGAACCGTTGCCTATCTTTCAAACGCAGTATCTTTGTAACAGTTCTGCAGCAATTATACCTGTTATCCTTTTCTCTGCAACACTGAACTCTGTAACAGTGGATTCTGTAACAATTATATCTGTTACAAATTCGCTTCTTAAATAAAAACACCTATTTGAGCCGTGATTAAATATTTTGAGCGTGTGTCTACCATGACGAGCTAAATCCCAACACTGGGATGACGGAGGAAGCCAATTTTCATACTGGGTAATTATATTTAATTCTTATATGACTTTTGCACTAATTAAAATTGAATTATGATTTTGATTAATTAGTTGTCATCTCATTTGATGGGTCATGCTTGCTCAGATGTTTTGATGTCCCATGCTTAGGATTTACAATTAATGTTTTGAGAATCTTCCTTGGCAAAAATAAGAGTCCATGCCTTTATTGAGCTATAATTGTTAAAAGAATTAATATGTGAACCTTATGTTATGAGTTTGGTGGAATCCTAAGTCCCATTTTCTCCCGACTTCGCTATCATCTTTTTGTATATATTTATCAGAATTAATATTTAAGTCTAGAATCGAGTCTACACAAGTCTGAGTTGAACGAACTTTATTTACCACTTTCTACAATCACATCACGCTCCCCGGCAGCGACGCCAAAAATTGATAGGTTTTTGGAAAACCATATATATATATATATATATATACCACAATCGCATGGTTTCTAACTAGTAGACAGAGGAAAGTACGGGTCGAACCCACAGGGAGCGGTGGAAATATCGTAACCAATAATTCTGATTGACTAACCACAATGTTGTTTTTGGTTTTTTTGAAAGAACTAAGGAATTAAAATAATGAAAATAAAAAGAATTAATTAAACGTAATGAGAAAGACGGTAACTAGGGAATCTGGTTTCAACCAATCTAATCATGCAAAAATCATATTCGATTTCTAAACCGCATACTCCATAAAATTGTTTCACCATTTTATTTTCCTCCGCTTTCGAGTTGATAGTTCTAGAGATATATTTATCAATCGCAAAGCGTATGCCATCGAATATTAATAAGCATGGCACATCAATTTAAAAGTATAAATAAACAATAGAGCTATTTTCAAAGAATTAAATATCAATCTATAAGCATACCCCGTCAAAGACCTAATCCAAGCACGGCGTATCAACCGGAAAGCATATTTAATCAGTTCAACTATTTATGCAATAATTTACCAAGCAAACATTGAAGAAAATTACTAAACATTCAAATCATTATTCGAAATATTATACGGAGAATTAACATTTTAGTCTGCGCAATCAAATTAGTTTCCACCAAAAACCCTAGCTATAAAATCTAGAAATACATGATAATAGGTTTCTTAAAACACATGAAAATGATAGTCAAGAGAGAAAAAATTAAACCTATGGCGTCTTCTTCTTCTGTATCTATGCTTCAATGACCTATACGACGACTTCTTCCGTTTCTGACTGTCGGTTGTATGATAAGTGCATAATTCATATGATTTTAGTGTCCATTCCATACTTGTTTTATCTATTATTCTTGCATATTTTCGTATTATTACTCTTGTTTTCTCTTATTTGCCTCTTTTAGGTGAATCATACAAAAAGGAGCTACAAATTCCTGAAAAGATCTAGGAATAGAAGTATTTCAATTATTCAAGTGACCAAGTCCAAGAGAAGTGGAACAAGTGCGACGAAAAGGTGCAAAACGCTCAAAATCAAGAGAAGGGCGAAAGACCGATCTTAACTCATTCAAATTAAGTATTTCTCCTCATCATCTTGAAGAGAATTGAAATAGGAAAATAATGCAAAAAGAATGAGGTCATTCCGATTTCGGACGAAGAAGTTGTGGACAAAACAAGTTTTTTATCCAATACTGAAGGCAAGCAAGTATGCAAACGGGTACGCATACTTAATTCCGAAAATTTCTGCTGGAATTTGAGGTACGCATACCGTACGCATACTTAACAAGTATGCAAATGGGTATGCATACTTGTGAAGGCCTAAGGTCACGTTTGGGGTCGTTATTTCGTATTTTCGGGTCGGGTTCTTGAACCGAACTAAATACGTGAAGGCCAAGCAATGTAAACCTATAAAAGGAGGTATTGGATCATGAATGAATGATCATCAAGGGATCACGAAATTTTAAGGCTTGGATATAAGAAATTACACACGGATTGAAAGCTAGGGTTTCAGAGCGGTTCTTCAATCGTAACGATATCTCTAAACTTTTCTTATATGTATAACATGGATGTCTCTACATCCATGAGTAGCTAAACACCTATTGATTGAGGATGAATTGTAAGTTGTAAACAAGATTTGAGTTATTATATTAATCTACTTTTAAGTTCTTCATATGATTATCGTTTGTTTATACTATAATGAATATTTATGATTGATTGATAGACTGTTTAGGTGGACAACTAAATTGATTTGTTGATTCAATCTATTGCTAGTATTGAGTTAGGAGATAAATAATCGTCGAATAAATTATACACAAGTAGAGAACACAAAACCTTACAGTGGGATTCTGTGGAGCGATTGTGTGTATAAACAACACTAAAAAGTGGACCTTGATCTAAGAGTCTAACTAGTAGGATGAACCTATAAATTCACAAAAGATAAATCATTCGACTAAATTACACCTTGAGTGATCTACTACTAGGTGGTTTAGGTGAATAGAATCTGGTAGGCGAGAACTTCTGTATCCAGTGATATAAGGAATTTAGGGGATAACAGTGATCTAGATGTTATTCCATGGTTGGTGATAATCTATAGTAACGACGAGTAGGAAACTATAATAACTCATTGACGGTTTATTAACGAAGAAGGATTCCTCGATCATATCCCTCTCTATTGATTACAATACAATTTTATTTGCTTCGATTATTTATTTTGTTCACAATCTAAAACAAAACCCCCCCTTTGTGACACTTTGACAACTAAAACTCACTGCTCTTCGTGGGAACGATCCTTGCTTCCATTATATTACCAGTTAATTGTGTGGAAATAAGATTATTAATTTGTTGAGCCACGACACCCATCAAATTTTGGTGCCGCTGCCGGGGAGCAGTCGGTAGCTCTAGTTGTTATTTTTATTAGTTTTATTCTTGTTTTTAAATTTTCTTTTAGTTTTAATTTTTGTTTTCTAGATTTGTGGTTTCAGGTACTTAATCTATGGCACCGAAAGACTGGGAATACCAAAGGTGCGGTATTCAAACTCGTAAAGGAATGGTACTTCAAGCACGTCAGAAGTTGCAACAAGAACCTCCTTCAGAAGAGATGGTAGACGGAGCACCACTCCACCTCCACCTCTGGAGAGGAAGACGTTGAGAGATCTAACATCCCCATGTTTGGATTCTCAAACACTGTGCATTACTCTGAATGACACAGTGGAACTTAAATCAAATCTTCTTCATTGGATTCAAAAGTTCAAGGGACTACCAGGTGAAGATCCTAATCGACACCTGCAGCAGTTTCAGAATATAGTAAGAAATATGAAAAAGAGCGACGATAATGAGGATACAGCTTTTCTACAAGTTTTTCTGTTTTCATTAACGGACCAAGTAGAATCATGGTTATATTATCTCCTCCTGGAAGTATTACCACATGGAACGGAATGAAAAAACTGTTTTTAGAGAAGTATTTTTCTACTTCTAAAGCTGCATCTATTTGTAAGGAGATTAGTGGCATTGTGAAAATTAATGGAGAATCTTTGTATGAATACTGGGAGAGATACATGAGATTATTGGCGAGCTGTCCACACCATCAAATACCACCGCAACTCATTATCACACACGTTTATGAGGGTTTACTACCACATGAGAGACACTTAATTGATGCGGCTAGCAGTAGTGCATTGGTTAATAAAACTATCGAGGAAGCTACTAGTTTGATTGAGAGCAGGGCTGCATATACTCAATAGTTTTACACTCGAGATTCCTCAGCAGTTAGAAGAGTTAGCGAGATGGGAGATCCTTCACACATGGAGCAACAAATGAGTAATATGGAAAAAATGGTACAACATATAACATCTGTAGTTGTTCCTTCGTATGAAGAGGATGCCGAGGTAAATGTTATATTTACTAATTAGAGGCCAAGGTATGATCCCTACTCTAATACTTATAATCCAGGTTTGAAAGATCATCCTAATTTCAGTTATGCTAACAAGCAAGCAACAACTCTTAATCCGTATGTTAAACAAGATGGTTTTCAGGAATCACATACTTTCCAACCATAACCTCAAGCTCCAAAGGAGGACACCTCAGATAAAATGATCACCATGATGCAAGGTCTCACATCTATGTTTCAACAGAATCAAAAAAAGAATGATGCCGCTATTAAATAATTGCAAACTAAAATGGGGCAATTTTCTACAACAGTGAGTAAGTTAGAAGCACAAGCATCAACAAAGGTACCATCACAACCTTTTGTGAACTCAAGATATCACGTTAATGCAGTAACTTTAAGAAGTGGGAGACAAACTGAAGAGCCACATCAACAAAAATAGGTTAGTAACGACATCGAAAAGGAAGTAGAGGAGGAAACCGTCCCAAATGAAAAGCCAACCTCAAACGGCCAACCTAAGGACACGGTTCCCACTTTTACCATACCACCTCCTTTCCCTAGTCGTTTTGCCAAGTCGAAGAAGCAAGCTCAAGATAAGGAGATCATGGATATTTTCAGCAAGATACACATCAACATTCCATTTATTGAGGCCATCAGAACCGTACCCAGGTATGCTAATGTTTGAGGGATTTGTGTACAAGGAAAGATAGATTGATTGCTAATGAGATCACTCAAGTGGGCGAAATTGCTACAACTATGTTACTTAAGAAGATGCCTACAAAGTGTGAAGATCCTGGCGGTTTCACAGTACCCGTTACCATTGGTAACCGATGATTTGAGCGTGCTTTGCTTGATTTGGGAACATCCATAAGTGTTATGTCAGCCGATGTTTATGATTCTTCGAATCTCAGACCTTTAAAAGAGGCAAAGATCAATATTTAATTGGCTAACAAGTCCAATATATATCCTAAGGGAGTCGTGGAGGACGTGTTAGTTCAAGTGAATCAATTAATCTTTCCGGTTGACTTCTACATTGTGGATATGTATGACATGGCTGCAAGTGTCGCACAATGATTGTGCGTTACAAAGTTGCAGGCCAAGTCAGTATCCAGCCATAACGGCACAATGCAAAGATTTTTAAGCCATAATAATGGTATACTGTATAGAACGTCAAGCACTAAGATAGTGACACCCTGCAGGGCCAGTGAAGCGCAAAGGTATTGCTACACTGTAAAGACATTTGGCTAAGTAATGAAGCTTATTGGCCGACACAATGAAGCTTCATTGAGGGAAAGGCAAGACAACGCCAAAGTGGCAAGATGCAACATGCGATGTTGGCATTTAGGCATATCCGTGGAATTGAGTTGGCCCAAAATCAAGGATGATGCAAGAAGGTAGAATAGACTAAGGATTAGTCTATGCATTAGTTCCAGGCAGGGCCAAAGCTTGGACAATGCAAACAAGCTAGTAATGAAAGAGTTGCATTGCTATTGTCAAGCAAAATTGGCGAAGTGAAGCATATATGACGCATGAGTAACTAGAGTGAGTTTAAGGAGTTGGACTTAATGATTAAAGCACAAAGATGGTCTGTGCATTAGCTTAGAGCAAGAAATTGGCAGGGCCAAGGCGGCTGAGCAAAGGAGAAAGGCTAAATTCAGTAAAGCGCAACAGTTGTGCAATACAACTCAAGTGACGGTTACAAGTTGGTTACGAGCTTCACAAGCATGACAATGACGCGTGATGAAGTATAACGATTATAAAGGAGTTTATAAGCATGGGAGATGGTTCCTAACTGCAAGAGAACAGGTGTTGGATGATTGGCGCGAGTTGGAAGAGAATTGGCTAGTTAGCACAGTTATTGGCGGTTACAGAACTGCTCCATGGGACAGATGGATGTCCCATGCTTGTGAAACGGTTGTGCACGATTTGGACAAGTAAAGTTGCTGTATAAATAGTCCTAAGGCATGGAAAATTTGGCAGGCTTGCATATGTGAGTGAGAGACTCAAAATTGGAGAGTTTTTGTAAGGCTAAGGCTTGGTTCAAGGTGAACAAGTCTGTGTAAGTTCCTAAGTGGGAAAGTTTTGTATTTCTTCCCTTTGATGCAATAAAAGAGTTGATTGTGTCATGTTCGAAGTATTCTTGGTTAACTGATTGTTGTTAGAAAAGTATGGCAATGTGTTGAATGCATTATGGGGTGCATTTGAGAAGTTGAAGTCAAGTGAAAGAAGGCTAAAAAGACTTCCGCTGTTAACCTGAAGAGTTGGCTGTTTGCATAGGTACAAACTTATAAGGCTGAAGTGCAGGTGGGTGAAGCTTTATTCACAGAACCATTGTGCTACCGTGTAACACTTTCGCAGAAAATATCTGGGGTGTTTGAAGGTGTGACAATTCGGGTATCAGAGTTGTGTTTGGTAATAGTTCGAGTGTATTTGTTGGATAATACGCTGGTATTTCTTTCTCTCTTAAGCTATTTTCCTGTGAGCAAGTAAGTGGCGCATTATTTTCATAGTTTTGTATTAGAAATGAGTTCTGATGCATGATGATCGACGATGAACTACCGGGTACGTTTGATCAACTTGAGGAGTATGGTGATCTTGGAGATCTGACCATATACATGGGATGTGATGGCCTTGAAAATCCTCTTGTTTTTGAAGATAAGGGAAGGTTAGATTTACTTGAAAGAAGAATGACAGATTGGTTCAAAGAATTCGATGAAAGGGTGGGTGCAGTGGAAGACAAGGTGTCTGATACAACCCTTTTGAATTGCGAAACCAATGCTGAAGTGACTGAATTGAAGGTGCAATTCAGTGTGAAAAAATGGCGGTACAACAACCACACCCAATATTTCGCTTAGCAATATGTATGGACAAATTCCAATATACTTTCAAGAGAATCAACTAGACTCAATCTTAATAAAGTATATCAAAGAGTTATATCTCTCTTTCTTGATTCAATTCTTTCTCAAGCAAATAGAAATCTGCGAGTCTAATTGAATACACGAGAAATTACTTGAACGGTACTAAATACCAATGTTCAAGTATCAATCAATTTTAATCAATAACCAAAGGTCGGATTTCCAATTGATTGATTCAAAAGCACAACCTGTGATATTTCAATTATATAACAAAATATAATGCGGAATAAAAATAACATAGATACCAGAATTTATTAACGAGGAAACCGCAAATGCAGAAAAACCCCGGGACCTAGTCCAGATTGAACATACATTGTATTAAGCCGCTACAGACACTAGCCTACTACAAACTAACTTCGGTATGGACTGTAGTTGAACCCCAATCAATCTCACACTGATCCAAGGTACAATTATGCTCCTAAGTCTCTGATTCCAGCAGGATAATACGCACTTGATTCCCTTAGTTGATCTCACCCACAACTAAGAGTTGCTACGACCCAAAGTCGAAGACTTTAATAAACAAATCTGTATCACACAGAAAAGTCTACAGGAATAGATACATATGTCTCCCACAGAAATACCTACAAGTTTTTGTTCCGTCTTTTGATAAATCAAGGTGAACAGGACCCAATTGATAAACCAAACTTATATTCCCGAAGAACAACCTAGTATTATCAATCACCTCACAATAATCTTAATCGACACGGCGAAAGAAGATATTATGGAATCACAAACGATGAGACGAAGATATTTGTGATTACTTTTATATCTTGCCTATCGGAGATATAAATCTCAAGCCAATCGTTACAATTGTACTCAAAACGATAGAAAATGCAAGATCAGATCACACAACTACGAGAAAGTAGTATCGGTCTGGCTTCACAATCCCAATAAAGTCTTTAAGTCGTTAACCTGGTTTACAAGAAGAAACCTAAGGTTAAAGGAGAATCGACTCTAGCTAATACAAATAGTATCACACAAGAGGTGTGGGGATTAGGTTTCCCAGTTGCTAGAGTTCTCCCTTGTATAGTCTTTCAAATCAGGGTTTGCAATCAATGTTAGCTTGGTAACAAAGCATTTAATATTCACCATTAGATGAAAACCTGATGATTTTCAAGATAATATCTTTCAACCGTTGGATCGAAAAACTTAGCTTGTTACACACAATTGAAATGCACGATTTTAGGTTTGTGTAACCTTACCTAAACATGTATATTTTTTGGTTCAACAATAGTTAACCAAATGGTTAGCCATATGAGCACTTTCATATCAACCACATTCTTCTTCACCATAACTAGTTCAAATGACTCAAATGAACTAGTTAGAGAATTGTTCAATTGCAAGGAAATCTTATGTAACTATATAAGACACAATCAAAGGAAAAACGATTTGATTCACTCGAATCGGTTCATGAACTTTATAGCCGCGGTTTGCATTTAGCATTCCTTATTTAATATAAATAAGTTCACAAACAATCGTCTTTAGATATAACCAGCAGATATTCTCGGGTTCGAGAACTTCCGCAAGTTCGCGGACTGGGTTCGCGGACTGAGTTCACGGCTCTTGTTCCGGTTCTCTTGATCAACAAATTTCGCAAACTTCGGTTCAAGGAAAAAGGACTTATACATATATGTGTTACCACACAATGCTTATATCCAATATTGGTTATATAATCTAAACTCTCATTTCAATCATTGAAACATTCTTAGAGGACATTATATAGTTGTTATTCACAAACCATTTTTCGTCAAAGCAATTTTCAAAGTGATTGAAACATATCATGACTTTCGTCACTAGGTAAAGATGAACTTGGCCAAAGCGAAAGCTTACCAACACATATTTCGAGAAATAGATAGGTGAAATAAACTCGGCTCGAAATAGCAAATGTGTATAATCAAAGTCTATATAGCAAAACGACTTTTGTCTGAAGATAGGAGATAAATAGACTTTTAAGTGATAGATAAGTTCAAGTCTCCACATACCTTTTAGTCGATGAAGTTCCACCAGTTCCTTGAGAAGTCCTTCGTTTTGTATGATGATGGCCATGGAGTTCTTGAGCTCAACTACACTTTTTATCCTAGTCCGAGACTTATCTATAGTAGACTAGAAATGAAGACTTATAGTTTTAATCACTAACATTTACAAACATGCTTGAGATAGCAACGCATGCGAGTTCGACCGAGCAATGCTCTAACAGTCTCCCCCTTTGTCAATTTTAGTGAAAAAACTATCAATACATATGGAATACAAAAAATAAATGAATTAACTTTTGTAGCTCCTATTCCACATGCCTAATCTTCAACATTACTCGAAATCTTCGTCACTTCCAAGTACTCCAATGATCCCAAAGGTCGTAAGTTCAGCATCATCGTTGTTGAAAATCCGTATCTATAACAACGAGAAAACAAGAGTTCTCAATCATTGTTATACAGTTTCGTAGTATCATTATATAGTATCAAAGTTCAATTGTATCACAACTTCGACAACAATACTATGGTGATATGTGTCACTCCCCCTTAGTCAATACTCCATCTCACATGGAAACCACTCCCCCTTACATGATGATCCGAAAACCATATGTATTTGTAGTGTGAACTACATATTAATTCTCCCCCTTTTTGTCAATAAAATTGGCAAAGGTACGAAAATGGGATCCTAATGAAATTTCCAAAAGACACATTTCATGACCAAAATAAAGCATATATCAACTTGTTAAGATGCAATCATAAAGCCGAAGCTAAATGCAATCATCAAGGAGTTCATAAAGATACAAGATAACCCCTATAATATTCCACAGCCGCACTCTCCACAAAGATTTGTCAATTAAGCACAAGTTCAATTAAGAACTCTCCCCCATAATATGTCATTCCCGAAGGAACAACAAGATCGACATTAATTTCAAAAGAAAAGAAGGATTTCTTTGGACACAACACACTAAAAACAACCTGATAGAAAATCAACCTACGGAAGCAAATGCAGAATTGAAGTAAACACTCACTGGAGTTCCAAACTAAATTGCCCAAAAGATCGAGATAAGCACAGGAGCAAGAGTTATGGAAGCCACTAATGAACCAAAACAACACCAATAGACTGCCGTAAGTGTTGAAATGTAGCAGTGTCTAATGGTTTGATGAGAATGTCAGCCAACTGTTGTTCGGAAGGCACAAATTCCATATTGATGATACCATTTTCATAGAGATCTCGAATAAAATGGTACCTTATATCAATGTGCTTTGTTCTTGAGTGCTCAACAGGATTATCAGTGATTCGAATCGCGCTAGAGTTATCACAAAAGATCTTCATTGTTCCAGTATCAATTCCATAATCAGCCAGCATTTGTTTCATCCATAGAAGTTGATTAAAACATGACCCAACAGCAATATACTCTGCTTCGCATGTAGACAGGGATTGTGAATTTTTTTTTTACTCTGCCAAGCCACAAGATTCAGTCCTACATAGTAGAATACCCCTGATGTACTTTTTCTGTCTTCTACACATCCTGCCCAATTAGCATCTGAATAAGCAGAAAGGTCAGTGTTAATACCAAAAGTGTAGGATAGACCATACCCGACTGTGCGATTGACATATCGTATGATCCTTTTTGCAGCTGCAAGATGAGATTCCTTTAGATTAGCCTGAAATCTAGCACAACAACCAACACTAAAATAAATATCAGGTCTAGTGGCTTTAAGATATAAAAGGCTACCAATAATAGATCGATATAATTTTTGATCCACTTTTACTCCTTTCTCATCCATGTGCAGTTTACCAGTAGTGGGCATAGGTGTCAGTTTTAGAGTTGACTTATCCAGACCAAATCGTGAGACAAGGTCCTTTGCATATTTTTCTTGGGATAAGTAAATTCCATCCTTATGTTGTTGAATTTGTAATCCTAAGAAGAACGTCAGTTCACCAACATTGCTCATTTCTAATTCTTTAGCAAGTGAAACTTGGAAATCTTTTGCAAGTTTCTCAGAAGTTGAACCATAGATGATATCATCTACATAGACTTGAGGAATGACAACATCTTTCCCGCTCCACTTGGCAAACAAAGTTTTATCAGATCCGCCTCTTGAAAAACATTTCCTAATAAGAGAAGTGGTAAGTTTTTCAAACCAGGCTCTAAGTGCTTGCTCTAACCCGTATAATGCCTTTTTGAGCTTAAGAACATGATCTGGGAAATCAAGATTTTCAAATCCTTTAGGTTGAGCAACATAGAATTCCTCCTTTAAAATTCCATTTAGAAATGCGGATTTTATATCCACTTGGAAAAACTTAACCTTGAGAAAACAAGCATGAGCTAATAAAAGTCTAATGGACTCAAGGCGTGCCACAGGAGCAAAGGTTTCGTCAAAGTCGATACCTTAAATTTGTGAATATCCTTGAGAGACAAGTCTGGCTTTATTTCTGACAATTGTGCCAATTCATCAGACTTGTTCTTGAATATCCATTTTGTACCAACAATATTAACATTGGAGGGACAAGGTACAAGTTCCCATACGCCTTGTCTTTGAAATTGATTTAACTCTTCATGCATTGCATTCATCCAAAAGGGATCGCTAAGAGCTTCATCAATATTTCTTGGTTCTACTTGTGATAGATAACAACCAAAATTGCAAATATTTTGAATTTGTCCTCTAGTATTAGCTGTAGAATCTCTTCCCCCAATAATACTGTTGGGATCATGATTCCTTTGAACCCAGAGGTGTCGTGGAGGGACACGTTATTGTTCATCAGGAGTATCCTGATCAGTGCTCTTCTCCTCGTCACTAGAAATATCAGGATCTACAACAGTTGGGATGACTTCAACTGATTCTGGTATTTCTTTGACTTTCTCAATTGTCTCAGTTGGAGGCAATTCATCAGGAGGATTATCATGATGAAAATCACTAATATTATCAATGATAACATTAGCAGATTCCATCATGACATGGGTTCTGAGATTAAACACTCGAAAACCACGACTATCAGAAGCATAACCAAGTTCATCACTTTTGGTATCAAATTTCCCTCCCCGTTCTCGATATTTTAAGATGTAGCACTTACTTACGAACACTCTGAGATAGTGCAAGTTGGTTTTTCTACCGTACCACAACTTGTAAGGAGTGTTTAGGGTTTTAGACCGTAGATAGACACGGTTGATCAAATAACATGCTGTAAAGACAGCTTCTCCCCAAAACCTTAAAGGTAAGTTCTTGATATGGATCATTACCCTGGCCATTTCCTGAATGTTTATGTTTTTTCTTTCTGCAACTCCATTAGCTTGAGGAGTAATAGGTGGAGAATATTGTTGAATGATTCCCAGTTGGTCACAAAATTCAAACACTTTAGTGTCCTTGAATTCAGTTCCACGGCCGCTTCTAATTTTCTTTAGTTTGCGACCTTGTTCGTTCTGTATTCTTTTAACAATAATCTTGAATTCATCAAGGTTTTCATTCTTATGAGATAAAAACGCAACCCAAGTGAACCTGGTGTAATCATCTACCATAAAAAAAAGCATATTTCTTACCAGCAACAGTTTACCCTTTTGTCCAGAATTGACTACTCTCAGGATTAAGCCGCTATACAAAATCAAGCCAACTTCGTATAGTTGATACCAAGCAACTAAACCTATAGTTCACCTAGTTCCGTCTGTATTCCCACGCCTCCAACTTGTAAGTCACGTACTTGGAACAATTCCTTTGGGTTGTATTCCAAACAGTATAGGAACAAGAAAATCTATTCGGTAACAACTCTTTTCAACCAAGTGATATGAGTTCGACAAAATGATCTTCCGTTTATCCCAATAAACTCCTTTGTCAGGTCCTTAGATCTATCCAATAACAACTACCAAAGTAATTGTCAAGATTTTGCAATCAATACTTTTAATCACAAAGAATTATATTGATGCCGATCTACTCAACTAATCAATCCAATCTACCACAAGGATAAACCGATTATAATTGGATCCTCTTTACCCGAAACAAGTATTGTGCACACCAAAGATTATGAAACCAAATCATAAATCTTCTTCGTCTTCAAATCTTCTTAGATCTTTAATAAACACCTGCACACAATATCCTTGAATCTCTTGTGATCAATCATACACAAAATGGAGTCTGTTAACAATGGATTATCACAAGACGTCTTTAGATCTACAAACAGTCTAAAGATCCCTGTCGAAACTTCGATCTAGTTTGAGTGAATCTTATATCAAAAGAGAAGATTCTCAAGCATAAACAAACTAGGTGCAATCAAAGTTCAACAACCGTTAGTCAATCAAATCAATCGAAAACAAAAGATAAACCGTAATTATCTAGTTTCCCACCAATGGTACTAATAGAGCTTCTCAATCCCAAAGAAGTCTTTAAACCAAGCGGCCGTAAGATATTTCGCCTAAATTAGGTTACTTTCCTCTCCGAATAGGCAGATCCACTAGTAACAACACAACTAGGTAGTTTTGCTGGCTCTGAGGATTAGTTTGCTCGAAATGAAACCTTTGATATTTATAAACCAAGGAAGTTTGGACACCAAGGAATTTCCAAAACCGAAAATATTCTCAAGATATGCAGTAAATTCCAAATTCAGTTTCCGTAATTCCTGGAAATGCTGTCCAAATATTGACCGAAATCTCTAAGAAAATCTCCAATTAGTAAATGCACATTACTAATTTTTTTTTCCAAATATAAAATTAAAAACATTAATTAAAAGATTCTCAATTTATTTTCGATCCGGGATTCTCCTTTAGCTATTAAGGAATATCTTTGAACAATAAAAGATAAACGTTACCACACATGTTCAAAGTATGTCGACATCTTTACTTTGTAAGTCCTTTTTCATACTTACAATCTTGGGATTGATTTTCCACACTTCCAAACAAGTTTAGAATTGGTTAATCTAACTTCCAAGAACTATGTGATTGATTATCCTATCAAATCACCAAACATGGGTTTCACGGTTCTACCAAAACAAGTTTCGGTTCTACCTCCATGTGGGTACTAGAATTAGTCACACTAGTTACCAAAACTTGGTTGACTAGGTGCTAGGATCGGTTCCCACATATATATGGTATCTAACTTGTATTTGTTGCACATATCCATAGGATCAGTTCCCAATTTCTAAAAACGTGTTGCACATGTTCATAGGATCGGTTCCCAATATCTAGAAACTTGTTGCACCTCTTACAAGGATCGATTACCCTCTTGTGATCGGTTACACCTCTTACTAGGATCGGTTCCCCTTTGCCTAGAGTTGGTCATACCAATAATACTAAATCGATCATACCATCTCAGGTGATTACTTAACATCGGTTTCACTAATAAAAGTCATACCAATACAAAAATCAGGCCTTGTGAATAGTTTTACCAAGAACATAAGCAAGTCATGAGCAATTATACTAATCACACATATTGGTAGTTCAAAAGATATGCAATGAATAAAAATACCAATAAGCCTAGCGATTTCCCTTTCGGTTCATAAAACAAGTTCATGAATTTACTTCCTTTAAAACGAATGTAAAGCATTGTTTCCTAGGATGAAATCTTCACCTCATACCCATACATAATCACAATAGCTACAAACGATTATGTCGATGTCTTACATACGAAGTTCAAAAGACAAGCATTATACTTCGTATTGTATTCCTTAATACTACGTCTAACTAGAGTATAATCATTCATAGCTTCGCAGTTATGTTTTCAATATGCACGACTTGAAAGATACGTTAGGGAATGAAACAGTTCAAGTCAAATATTACTAACCTCAAGTGGAAGGATGATGGCGTCTTTGTAGCTCCGTACTTCTTCACATTCTTCAAGTCTTCACGTAATACTTGTAATGTATCATATCGTAATACTTTCAAGCTAACCTATACGAAGTTGACTCTAGTACATCATCAAGTGACTCTTTAAATGAGTTTTGGTTCAGTAAAATATGACAACCAAACTTGACATACCAACGCTTGGTGGGTTCAACCGAGCTATTCTCTAACAACAACTACACCAATTATGAAGTCACCGGATTGAAGTTTACCATTTGAATTAATGTGTGATGCAAGTGACTATGCAGTTGGAGCCGTTTTGGGTAAAAGAGTAGAAAAGCTGTCTCATGTGATTTATTATGCATCTAGGAACCTAAACGATGCATAAATCAATTATTCTACCACCGAGAAAGAATTTCTGGATATAGTGTTTTCACTAGAAAAATTTAGATCTTATTTGGTGGGTTCAATAGTCGTTGTGTATTCTGATCATGCAACACTTAGGTACCTATTAAAGAAGAAAGAAGCTAAGCCAAGACTTATACTGTGGATACTACTATTGCAAGAATTTGATTATGAAATCAAGGATAAAAGAGGTGTTGAAAATACTGTTGCAGATCACGTTAGTAGGCTTGTTGTTTCCGAAGAAAAACTACCTTTACAAGATCGTTTCCTAGACGAACAACTTTTCTCAATTGAAGATTCAACACCTTGGTACGCGGATATAGTAAACTACTTGGTTACAAGACAAGTACCTAGTACAATGTCTAATTTTCAAAAGCTTAAGCTTAAGAAAATAGCCAAGCAGTATGTGTGGGATGAGTCCTACTTGTGGAAATACGGTTCTGATCGAATTATCCGCAGGTGCGTACCTAATTCTTAATTTCAGTATATTCTTAATTTTTGTCATACTTATGCATATCGTGGTCACTTTGATTCTAAACATACCGCTTCCAAAGTACATGAAAGTGGATTTTATTGGCCTGCCCTATTTGAGGATGCATATATTTTTTGAAAATCTTGTGATAGATGTCAAAGAACATGCAATCTAGGTGCTCGAAATAAAATGCCACTGTGAGTGGGGAAAAACGATTTGCTTGTTTTTACGGAATTGAAGAGTCGACCGTGTGGAGACTCCTTGAACCGAGCGAAATGTTGAACCTCACACAGATGCACTGCAAAAAGGGAGTGCTTTAAGTTCGAGAGATCAATCTGTAACGGCCTAAACCAAGAACAATGCCCGTTCCAGAGTCAATTCAGTCACAAGAGAGGATGGGTTGATCTGTAGGAGGGAAGCTGAGAAATGCGTGAGATCAATGGTGATCTGAGATTGTAGGTGTGTTGTGAATTCAACATGAAAATGCTCTGAATGATTGAATTTTGCTCAATTGAGAGTAATTTCTGTGAGTTCGTGTAGACGAAAGATTATTTGTATGAACTTTGATGAGAAATTGCTCGTTTTGGCGAATGTTGTTCGATTGTTCGAAAACTTCTGTCTTTTCAATCAGGATTCAGGGACATTTTATAATGCCGGAGTCGAAAACACCATGATCCCATGAAGTGTGACAGTTGTTGGAATCAGAGAATGGGAAATGGGGAAATCATGTTAAAACCAATTACTCATCGTGCGGAGACTTGGTTAACCTTCCACCCACTACTTTGCTGACTCTTCCAACTGATTGCACGACTTGCTCACATTCTCATCTTGGGTGAACACACGTGCCGTAGACCGCCAAAACAAAACCCTAGCTAATATCCCCCCATGTGACACGATTGAAATCTCGTGATTGTGGAGTCAGTTGCTGACTTTATGGGACGATGAGTCCATGTAGCGCTGAGTTGAGCATGATTAGCAAATGTTTCGAAACTCATGAATTTAATGTGTCTGCTGAGACGAGGTATCATTATAACCTAAGACGAGCAAAACTGTGTTGCTAAATTGTTGAATATTAATAGTTGAACCAATATTCTTTGATTTGAGCAAATATTGCTAATTGAGTAAATATTGCCGGTTCGAGCGAATATTGCTAGTTCGAGCAAATATTGCTAGTTTGAACAAATATTGTTCTTTTGATGAATTGTTGGTAGCTGGACCAAATAAAATGTTAATTTAAGTTACTGACTGCCGAGTCGAGCAAAATAAATATGAATATCAATCATGGAATCAACATAAAATTATCAGAGTGTTCGAATCTGCACAGAATCACGATCTGCAGAGCTTTGGATTCAAAACCCTAATTTTACTGAAATGATGATTTATTGCAAATCAACACGGGACCGGCTACATGGGATGACGGGTTCACCATATAACACCCAGATGCTCGAACGAGCAATAAATACCAACGTCTCTTGAGGACCTGTTGGTGAAAGAATGATTAAATGATGGTTTAATCATTTACTGAAATAATGCTCGTGTGAGCAACAAATCATAAAACCTGATGTAGAAAATATGAGGGGATGACCAAGAGGTCAGGAGACCGGATCTTGATGGTCGTGGACCAGTAGATGGTCGTTTGAGCGAACTTCCAATTGTTTGGAAAGAGTTCGAACCTAATATGAGCAACTGAGCAAATTAGGTTAAAATCATTAAAACATGCGGGACTAGTTGTTTGCAAGACTCAGGATCGCCCTTGGTCGATCAAGGGGATGTGCCCGTATCACCATAGTGTCCGTGCTTCAGTCCTGAGAATTTTGATATTTTCTGATGCACGTTTGAGCAACATTTGGAGAAAATATGCAATATCCATGGTTTTGCTGAAACCGGCAAAAATACATGAGATGATGAAAATAATAAATAAACAAGGAATCACAAGTTGTGGGACCGGCCACGGCTAGGGCATGGCCGGCCGGCTGACACGCGGTCCCACATGCTTTTCCCAGTTTTATGTGATTTTATCTATTTTTCTCTGATTTAAGGGAAATTCCATGAAACTGGAGAGTTTGGCGAAATTAGGGAACTTCCATGAGATGAGAGACATAAATAAAAATATAAAATAGGGAATGGGAGTGTGGGACCGGCGATGGCCATGGCATGGCCGGCCGGCCGGCCAATAGGCGCGGGCCCAAAGGCACTCTTCCCAATTTTATGTAATTTTGACGATTTTAGATAATTTTTCATAAAATCAAAGGGATTTGTTGAAAACCAAGATATTTTGTTGAAATCAGGGAGTTTTCATGAAATCAGGAAACCAAACACCAAATAATAATAAAATAATGGGCATGTGGGACCGGCTAGGGCATGGCCGGCCGGCTAGAGCCCAGTCCCACCAGTTTTCCTAATTTTCCATGATTTTAGAGAAAATACATGAAATTAGGTAATTTTAAGGAAAATTCATAAAATCAAGGAATTTTCATAATTTGAGAAGGAATAATAAAATAATGGGAGAGGTGTGGGACCGGCCACGGCCAAGGCATGACCGGCCGTCCCGAGGTCCCACGACACCTTTCCCTAATTTTATTATTTTTTTGATAAAATCATGTGATTTAGATAAAAATACATGAAATTAGGTAATTTTCATGATTTTAGGGAAAATTCATAAAATCAAGGAATTTTCATAATTTGAGAGAAATAATAAAATAATGGAGACGTGAGGTGTGGGACCGGCCACGGCCAACGCATGGCCGGCTGGTGCTCGGTCCCGCGGCACCTTTCCCTAATTTTATTATTTTTTGATAAAATCATGTGATTTAGATAATTTCTTTGAAATAAAGGAAATTTGCTCGAACGAGAGGATTTTCATGAGATCGTGAAAATAGTAAAAATATGGTAAAATATAAAATTGGGCGCGGAACTAGTCACGGCATGACTGGCCGACTGGTGAGCCTAGTCCCCAGGCGCTTTTGTGTAATATTTTATTATTATTATTTTCCCTTCCTATTTTGCATAGGTTCCTCGTTCGCTCGTATTTTTGAAATGCTCATTCGTGCATTCAAAATGCTGGTCTGTGCATTATCCGCTAATTACACTTACACCATTTTTGTCAGGGCTTATTCGATGCTCGGATGCCTGTTTCATTGAATATTTATCACTAACCCGTGGAATTCTGCTGGGAAGAACCATGAATTGAAGTGACGAAATATAACGAAGAATCGTAGAATATTGCTGGATATTCAGACGATGGTTCGTAGAATATTGCTGGATATTCAGACGATTAACTGATGGCTCGTAGAATATTACTGGATATTCAGACGATTTAAGACAATTAATTGATGGCTCTATACTAGAAGGGCTTCATGTCTAGGAGCATTAATTATCTGAGGGTTGAGCAATATGAACTTGCTGGAGTGTCATATTCCTCTTGCATAGTCGAGGAAAACCTGGTTACATCCCGAAGACGTTGTCGCTCTATAGTAGTAGGCATGCTGTCTAGGAGCCGCCCAATCTTTCGATTCTATACAGTATGAGATGTGTCGTAGCCTCAGCTGAGAGACTACACATCTACATATTCTCTGAGAAACTTTCTCCATCAGAGGTGGCATGAGCTTTCATGCATAGAGACATGAGTCTCGATACTCATCCGATAGCCGGATCCGGAGTAATTACTGAAATTGCTCAGTATTCATGAGATGTGCCGTGGCCTCAGCTGAGAGGCTACACATCTACATGTACTCTAAGAGACAACCTTCTCAGTCAGAGATTTATGGCATGAGATTTCATGCTTAGAGACATGAGTCTCAATGCTCATCCGATTGCCGGATCCGGAGTAATTACTGAAATTGCTCAGTATTCATGAGATGTGCCGTGGCCTCAGCCGGGAGACTACACATCTACACCTTCCCTGAGAGACTTTCTCGATCGGAGGTTTTATGGCATGAGCTCTCATGCTTTATTGAGAGACATGAGCCTCAATACTCATCCGATTGCCGGATCCGGAGTAATTACTGAAATTGTTCAGTATTCATGAGATATGATGTGGCCTCAGCTGAGAGACTACACATCTACATCTTCTCTGAGAAACTTTCTCCATCAGAGGTGGCATGAGCTTTCATGCATAGAGACATGAGTCTCGATACTCATCCGATAGCCGGATCCGGAGTAATTACTGAAATTGCTCAGTATTCATGAGATGTGCCGTGGCCTCAGCTGAGAGGCTACACATCTACATGTACTCTGAGAGACATCCTTCTCAGTCAGAGATTTATGGCATGATCTTTCATGCTTAGAGACATGAGTCTCAATGCTCATCCGATTGTCGGATCCGGAGTAATTACTGAAATTGCTCAGTATTCATGAGATGTGTCGTGGCCTCAGCCGGGAGACTACACATCTACACCTTCCCTGAGATACTTTCTCGATCGGAGGTTTTATGGCATGAGCTCTCATGCTTTATTGAGAGACATGAGCCTCAATACTCATCCGATTGCCGGATCCGGAGTAATTACTGAAATTGTTCAGTAATTATGAGATGTGACGTGGCCTCAGCTGAGAGACTACACATCTACATCTTCTCTGAGAAACTTTCTCCATCAGAGGTGGCATGAGCTTTCATGCATAGAGACATGAGTCTCTATACTCATCCGATAGCCGGATCCGGAGTAATTACTGAAATTGCTCAGTATTCATGAGATGTGCCGTGGCCTCAGCTGAGAGGCTACACATCTACATGTACTCTGAGAGACATCCTTCTCAATCAGAGATTTATGGAATGAGCTTTCATTCTTAGAGACATGAGTCTCAATGCTCATCCGATTGCCGGATCCGGAGTAATTACTGAAATTGCTCAGTATTCATGAGATGTGTCGTGGCCTCAGCCGGGAGACTACACATCTACACCTTCCCTGAGAGAATTTCTCGATCAGAGGTTTTATGGCATGAGCTTTCATGCTTTATTGAGAGACATGAGCCTCAATACTCATCCGATTTCCGGATCCGGAGTAATTACTGAAATTGCTCAGTATTCATGAGATGTGTCGTGGTCTCAGCTGAGAGACTACACATCCACATCTTCTCTGAGATAACTTTCTCAATCAGAGGTTTTATGAGCTTTCACGCTTTAATGAGAGACGTGGGTCTCAATACTCATCCGATTGCCGGATCCGGAGTATACTTTTACAATTTTACCCTTTGTCGAAAATACACCATCTACAACCACTCACACCAATTCTTGTTTTTGAAGTATTTGATGTGTGGGGAATTGATTTTATGGGTCATCTTGTCAATTCTAACGAAAAATTTATATACTTCTTGTTGTGGATTATATTTCGAAATGGGTGGAAGCTAAAACCACCCCCTACTAATTATTCTCAAGTTGTTTGTGAGTTTGTGAAGGAATATATTATTTCTAGACATGGTACACCCAGAGTGGTTATCAGTGACAGAGGCTCATATTTTCAGAAATTCTTCCATGCTCTACTCAAGAAGTACAACATAACACATAAGGTTGGTACGCCGTATCACCCACAAACTAGTGGTCAAGGCGAAATCTCAAACCGTGAGATTAAATTCATTCTTGAGAAAACCGTAAACACTACACGGAAAGATTGGAGTTATAGGCTTAACGATACGCTTTGGGCGTATAGAACGGCGCACAAAACACCGATTGGTATGTCTACATATCGGTTGGTCTATGGAAAAGCTTGTCATCTTCCGGTTGAACTTGAACACAAGGCATATTGGGCGATAAAGATGTTTAACATGGATTATGACAATGCGGGGAAACAAAGGAAGTTACAACTTAATGAGCTAGAGGAGATACGTAATGATGCTTACGAGAGTTCTCGTATATACAAGGAAAAGACGAAACTTTTCCACGACAAGATGATTTCTCGAAAGAATTTTTTTGTGGGGCAAAAAGTTCTTTTATTTTATTCTCGTCTTAAACTATTTCCTGGTAAGCTAAGGTCCAGATGGATTGGAATGTATGTTGTCACTAATGTTTATTCTCATGGCGCAGTTGAAATTTCTAGTCTTAGAGATGGAACAAATTTAAAGGTGAACGGCCATAGATTGAAGAAATATTATGAAAGCATTTCTTATATGGATATGGATGTGCAAGAATTTCGTGATTATCCCCCTCTGGAGGAGTAATTGAAGGAATGCCAAGTCGGGCTGAGGATATTAAACTAAGGGCTACATGGGAGGCAATCCATCGGTTTTGTATCTCTATACCTTTTGTTTTTAATTTTCTTAGTTTTGCATATCATATCTTGCATTCCCATCTTAGATTTTACAATTCCTATATATCTATAATGAAAGTTTTGACGAATTCTCGTCAGAAAATTCTGACTGCGCAATTGTCACGAAAATAGCTCTCGAGACTTCATACGGAGTCCGATTTGAGTGGTGGACCCCAATTTTTGAAGAGGACAAACATACCTTTATTTTCCAAAAAGAGAATATGAATTCAGAGTCTGTTAAGTTGGAGCGATAGCCCTGGAAATTTGAGTTTCGGTATTTTTCCAGAACTTTTTCAGATTGCATGTCTGTCAGTCTGGAGGCCATAAAAGTCAGACCGTTTATCGAAACACTGTGAAATTTTGAGAAAACATATAAAAGACGTAGGTGAACAACTTTCATTTAGTATGTTTTTCCTAGTTACATACCCACTGGTACAGTTTTCGAGTTTTTAAGGGATGTTATGTCAGCAATCAGAATTTTCTGTTTTGAACATTGAGGAAAATATTGAGTTTAAGTGTGGGGGAGTAGTTAAGCATGTTTGGATTGCATATAAAATAAATAAATAAATAAATAAATGTAATACCTTTGATTTTTTGCATTCTTGAGACTTTATCTTTTGGAGTTAATTATGAGCTACTTAGGATGACACTCTAACCTTTTAAGGTTGAAACAGTTCTTATGGTTATAGATTGAGTTCCACTTTATCATTCTACAATCCTTAAATATATACGTTCATAATTGATTGTGAAACTCAGTTGCTAGCAATAACATGGTAGTCGTTTGAAAGGTTCATCCTCGCAATTAATCATTACTGAATCACTTTCTTTTTATTTTTGCAGTTATATGTTTCTCTAAAGTGATTTGGTGGGATACTGATACTGCCATGGATGTTGTAGCAAGCTAATCATTGGTTGAGTATATAAAATCCCCATAGACAATTGTCTTACACTCATAACGAGTGATCCGAAGTTCGAAAAAAAAAGAGAAAAAGAAAAGAAAAGAAAAAGAAACATATATATATATATATATATATATAAGGATCCTCTTCTTTTATCGACATTAATAATTCTATGATAAATCCGGAATTTCGGAGTAATCATGAAGTAGATGAAAACAAAAACCTATCATCATTATATAGCAAGTCAAAAAGACTATTGATGAGGTTGTCGACACTTGGATAGCAGTATGTGTGAAACGTTGTCCCTGTCTCCGTCGCCTAAACAAGCATGGAACGCAGGATCCAAGGCAACTATCACATACTTGCTGAAAAGGAACATGCACTTAGAGTATCTAATCATGTGGTCGAGTTAAATGGGTGCTTCTCTCAACTATTGTGCTATAAATAAGAATCCTTTGACGACATTCATACAAGTATTGTTGGGTTACATCTTTCACTTTAGTAAACATTTGCACACTTCACTTTTCTATTCCATTTTCTTATCTATCCATATGATTTCAGTATGCGAGTGTTGTGACAAATGTTGCAACAAGTACGATGACTATCTTAGTAGAGTTTTGCAATCAGGTTGAATGTTACACGTAAGTAGTTGCTTGTGTGTGACGATTGGAATGTATGTGGGATGTTTGCATCTAAAGAACATATGTAGGTTGATTATCTTATTAGATACTACTTTGTGTCTATCCTTAGTGGTTCTGGTATACCTCTTGTAAACCCTTATGAGACTATAACTCGTCCACTAGGGATACCTATGGGTTTAAAGGCTTGTTATACATGCTAAGTATAACCGTTTTCTCAACGACATGGAGTTATTGTATTTAGGATTAGTTTTATTTAGTTTTCTCGAGGACTATCAAAAGATACGTGTGAGGGAATTTGATAAGTGCATAATTCATATGATTTTAGTGTCCATTCCGTACTTGTTTTAGCTATTATTCTTGCATATTTTCGTATTATTACTCTTGTTTTCTCTTATTTTCCTCTATTAGGTGAACCGTACAAAAAGGAGATACAAAGTGCTGAAAAGATCTAGGAAGGGAAGTATTCCAAGTATAAACGTGCCCAAGTCCAAGAGAAGTGGACGAAGTGCGACGAAAAGGAGCAAAACGCTCAAAATCAAGAGAAGGGCCAAAGACCGATCTTAAATCATTCAAATTAAGTATTTATCATCATAATCTCGAAGAGAATTGAAATAGGAAAAGAATGCAAAAAGAATGAGGTCATTCCGAGTTCGGACGAAGAAGTTGTGGCCAAAACAAGCTTTTTATCCAATACCGAAGGCAAGCAAGTATGCAAACGGGTACGCATACTTAATTCCGAAAATTTCTGCTGGAATTTGAGGTGCACATATCGGTACGCTTACTTAACAAGTATGCAAATGGGTATGCATACTTGTGAAGGCCTAAGGTCACGTTTGGGGTCGTTATTTCGTATTTTCGGGTCGGGTTCTTGAGTCGAACTAAATACGTGAAGGCCAAGCAATGTAAACCTATAAAAGGAGGTATTAGGTCATGAATGAATGATCATCAAGGGATCTCGAAATTTTAAGGCTTCAAGAGAAGAAATCACACACAGATCGAAAGCTAGGGTTTCAGAGCAGTTCTTCAATCGTAACGACGTCTCTAAACTTTGCTTATATGTATAACATGGATGTTTCTACATCCATGAGTAGCTAAACACCTATTGATTGAGGATGAATTCTAAGTTGTAAACAAGATTTGATTTATTATATTAATCTACTTTGAAGTTCTTCATATGATTATCATTTGTTTATACTATAATGAATATTTATGATTGATTCATAGATTGTTTAGGTGGCCAACTAAATTGATTTGTTGATTTAATATATTTCTTGTATTGAGTTAGGAGATAAGTAATCGTCGAATAACTTATACACAAGTAGAGAACACAAAACCTTACAAAGGGATTCTGTGGAGCGATTGTGTGTATAAACAACACTAAAAAGTGGACCTTGATCTAAGAGTCTAACTAGTAGGATCAACCTATTAATTCACAAAAGATAAAGCATTCGACTAAATTACACCTTGAGTGATCTACTACTAGGTGGTTTAGGTGAATAGAATCTGGTAGGCGAGAACTTATATATCCAGTGATATAAGGAATTTAGGGGATAACAGTGATCTAGCTGTTATTCCACGGTTGGTGATAATCTATAATAACGACGAGTAGGAAACTATAATAACTCATTGACGGTTATTAACGAAGAAGGATTCCTCGATCATATCCCTCTCTATTGATTACAATACAATTTTATTTGCTTCGATTATTTATTTTGTTCACAATCTAAAACAAAACCCCCCTTTGTGACACTTTGACAACTAAAACTCACTACTCTTCGTGGGAACGATCCTTGCTTCCATTATATTACCAGTTAATTGTGTGGAAATAAGATTATTAATTTGTTGAGCCTACGACACCCATCACTGTAAAAGCCAAAAGAATCCCCCTCTATTGTTGTTGTATCTCGAAAATATATATAGGTACTACGAATTCTTGTAACTGGACTGTAGCAGTCCAAAAGCCCAAATCTCATATAAATACCCAGTTCCATATCCGAACTCTCTCCAATATCCGGCTGCTTCCTAAAACAACACCCATTTCGATTCCCTTTTATTGGTCGTCTAGCCAGCTCAAACAATTTCGACTATCTAGCCAACATTCCTCGACCATTCCTATCTGTCATGTACGTTGTTAGATGCCAAGGACCCCTTCTTAATCTTTAGAAAGTCGAAAAAAATCACAACAGCCATAGCATCAGCATCTCCGCCAGTTCATCTTAGCACCTTCACTGATCCAACATGCCCACATACATAACACCTATTCGCAAACCAAGTGAACGTCTATTCATCACCAAATTCCGGGTACTGCTTGTTTGTCCGTCCAAATTCAGCTCCTTCTCAGAATTTCATTACCACTAGCTTCCATCAGTGTGAATATCAATATTCTGCGAAGCATGTGTCACGGTTTTAGTGGTCGCGTGCAGGATAAATGTAGCTCTCGCTACACAGAGGAATATGATTAGCAGAAGACACCTTCGCATATCCACTTTATCCATCCCAAAGAGGGATACCTCGGGGACTAAGATGGAAAAGTAGAACCTAGTCTAGAGAGAGGCAGCTGGCGAAGGGACAAAAGTATATGACATATCCAATCAGCATTTAATGCACAAATCTCTTATTTACACGCCTAACCAAAGCACGTGGAGAGAGATGGGATGGAAAATCTGACTGGCGAAGGCTAGCGGTGAACGAAGGTACAATCTGTACTAAGACTGGGTAGTTCCCAAAGGAACGTGGGCCAGCTGAGGTAGCAGAGTCCGATTGGAGAGAGCAAGCGGTGAACGAAGGTACCATTTGTACGGAACGTATATCAGGAGACGATGGACCCAAAGACAACAAAGATATATCTGGAGCAGAAGGGACTATAAATACGAAGCTTCACCAACAAACAAGGGCATTCAATACCTAGGAGAAGAAGATCTAGTCTTAAGCTTATACCTCTTTAATGTTTAGAACTTAAGTATTTAGTTCAACTTGAGTTCTCTCTATTACTTTGGGAAGCATTTAAGATCTTTGTAACCACCACAACTTAATACAAACAATCACTCATTACCCCGTGGACGTGGACAAAAGTCGAACCACGTAATATCTTGTGTCTCATGATAACTTAGTAGCAATTACTTTATATTTGTGTTCTTCGTTATTATCGTGATATTGAGTATCTCTTATTACTTAGTATAATCAGTTCAACTGAGGCATCTATACTACTTAGTATCTGATTCTCGGAGCTGTATACATTACATAGACTATGGGAAAATTAGTAGTCACAGTTTGGCGCTAGAAGGTTTTGCTCACCAACTTGAGTTTTTACGTTCCTTTATTTTTTAACTTATACATCTTCATTGACGAAGAGATCTGAGAATAATAAGGGTGGATCTCACTTCCTAGTGATCCGTTCATCCGTTATTTACGTAAGTTGTTTGATTTCATAGCTTCTAAAGACTTACAACCTTACAGATCTACAAAATTTTCTGCAAAAACATATTCAAAAAACGTTAAAACTTTTGTTTTGTACTAAAACAACTTTTTCCGACAGAGTATCCTTTGGATCTGAGTACCTCTGAGCACTAAGGAATCTCAGTGAGAATTTAAGGAGAAAAGATCTTACAAAACATTTAATAACCCCTTTTCTTGGGAGATCTGACACCTTTTTAAAAATTCTTTTCAACATTTAAGGTTGTTTTTCCAAGGGTGTCATAAGAAATTAAATACCCATCTTTTCAGACGTCATTTCAAGTACTTTTTCTGAAAAAAATGTTTAGCCGTCTTTTGTGTCAGAGCATTAATTGCTACTTTTAACGAAGGCACCCAAGTAGCAAAAACTTTCGTTTTTTCTGTGACCACAGGGTAGCAAAAGCCGAATCCATGCAGAAACCAAGTGATGTACCAACAAGTTCACGACCTGCTGTTACAAGAGGCAGATCTCAAAACCCGTCTCGAACAAATCAAAGGAATGAAGCAAAGGACGGACAAAGCGAGATAGCAAGAAGAAAGGATGCTAACAAACCACCTACTCCTACTGAGGGGATGGGGCAAACATCTAAGCACAACCACTATATGACATGCCATTACCGGAACGCCCAAACGTTATGAAGCCACCTGCGGAAAACGAAGGGTTACCCAGAACCTTAGCTCCTACGGGACGAGGGTTGGGAAACCTAACTCCAATCCAGGTAGATCCTGATGCTCCAGTAATAGAAGAAGGCGTGGATGACTCTGAGGATGCAGCTGATAGCACTCCTTAGGGTGGTGGAATCCACAATGAAGAACAAATAGAAGCACATGTAGTATTTTTTCTTCTACGTAACAAGGAGCACGAAGATACAATGCACGCGATGGCTCCGGAAAATAAGAACCTGAAAGACATGCTGGAAGTGTAGATCGAAGGTTCCCAAACTCACCCTCCTTTGAAGAAGGGTGAGCACGGAGCTATCTTAGGAAGATGAAGGGGAGATCTCAACCCACCAAAGGCCAACCCACCAGGGGGTCCAGGAGAACACGGCATTATCGAGACGAGGTGGATCCAACATACAAGCCCTCTTAGTCTTATTATGATGAGACATTTTCTAGAGATGCTCACAATGTGAACATGGTCATGGAGCAAATGGAGAAAATGCGGAAAGAAATACAAGGATTGAAAATTGGCCGCGCAGGAGCAAGGCTAGAAGAAGTACTCCAGGAAGCGACAACATCTCCGTTGTCATTTCGCATTTTGAGGGAACCCATCCCTGCAAAATGCTCGGTACCTACGTTTCAGGCGTACAATGGTACCTCAGATCCCGCAGCTCACCTACGGTACTATACTCATGTCCTTGCCCATTGGTAAAGATATGAGGTGGTACTTTGTAGATACTTCCCTGCAAGCTTGACGGGATCAGCATTGGCGTGGTACGACAACTTACTAGCACACTCAATTGACTCTTTTGAGCAGTTGTCTATGGTATTCTTGGAAACATGCATGTATAACAAATCTACGAAGGCAGGGTTAGATATGCTATTTGCTTTAGTTATCGGACCCCGAGAAACAATGATGCAATACACAGACAGATGGCAAAAGACGTGCCAAGCAATCAGGAAAGTCATTCATGAAATTAACATTAATTTCTATAAGTACAGACTTGATAGAACCTCAGCTATCTTCGTGGAGCTCCACAACCGAGCCCTCGATTCTAAAGGGGAGCTTCGGGTCATCCAGGATCGCTACATCAGGCTTGAGGAAATTCAGAAGGACAACCCCAGGGCGCAGACAAAAGCAACAACGACTCCGCAATGAGAAAACTCTCTGGAACCAATTCCGGAGCTACCTAAGCGGCAAAATGAAACTGGGGGCAGAAATAGCTCCCGGGACAAAAGATCAAAATATGGAGATGGAAAAGGCAGAGGAAAAGGAAGAGAGGACTTTGCAGACAAAGTCTATACAAAGCTGAACACGACTTTTTCTCACATTCTAAGCAAGGAGGCAGCGAAGCCGGGATGTCCCTACCCTAACACTAGGGGAAAGCAGCCGGATAAAACAAAGGATGCTAAGGAGTACTGTGCATACCACCAGTACTGCAGGCATACAACTGACACATGCTATAGCCTGAGGAACACAATTCATAGATTCATATACGAAGGAAAATTCATGGAGTATGTGCAGATACAACCTGCTGATACTGAGGTATCCCCCAAGAAAAGGGTGGAGTTACCACAGGATGGAAAATACATTATTACCTTCTCAAACGTAGGCTAGGAGTAGCTACTCGAATATATCCTCGAACTAGCTCGAAACAGAAGAAAGCTAGAAACCCACGAGGTATTCAAGCTAAGTGGACCATCAACTAGCGCTTGAGAAGAATGGATGTCTACGCCATTAAAATTCTCAACAAGGGACGTCAACCAAGAGGTCGAAATGCACAACGATCCACTTGTGATCACTCTTCCAATACATGGATGGAATGTTACGAAGGTCTTCATCGATGGGGGCAGCTCGTTAAATGTATTGTTCTACGAACCCTACTTACGTATGGGTTTAACAGCTGAGAAAATGGATTCATCCACTTGCACAATATACGGTTTTAATGGAGCAGTCTCTAGACCAAAAGGAGAAATTGTCTTGCAGGTACGAGCAGGGCCCTTAGTGACCAACACAAGGTTCTGCGTTGTGGATACACCTTCGCCTACAATGTCATTATGGGGCGGTTATGGGTCCATCGCTTAAGGGAGATGGCTTCGATTTATCATCAATACCTTCGACTCCCAACACCCATGGGTGAAATGGAAATCATAGGAGATCAACAAGATGCAAGGCTATGCAATCTAGCAGAGGTCGGACTCAACGAAGAAAGAGATGCTTTACAGCAACACGAAAAGACGAAGGGCGAACGCCAACGAAGTAAATAGTGGAGGCTTCAAAGTCCCCGAAGCCCCCTCAGTTCAAGAAGCAAGCACCTCCGCCACTCCGGTAGCGGATACTTCTGCTAAATGATAATTAAAGAAATGCACTCCTCTACAACCTCAGAAACCAACCTTTTCACCGGTGGAACCAACAAATAAAATCAACATCGGAACGGAGACTGAGCCAAAGATGATCAATATCAGAAATTTACTAGAAGAGGACGAGGAGATGCAACTACAAAGGCTACTTAGGCACTACACAGATGCCTTTGCATGGTCAATGAAATACATGCCAGGAATTGACCCGAATTGGGTCTCCCACCACCTTCGTCTCAAACCAGAAATGGAACCATTCAAGCAACATATCTACAAGGTGGCATATATCTACCAGGAAGCAGTGGAGAAGGAGTTGCAAAAACTCCTAGCAGCAGGATTCATACGAGAAGTCAAGTATCCCACGTGGATATCTAACATGGTAATTGTGCCTAAGAAGAACGGATGCGTGCGTATCTGCATCGACTTTAAATATCAACAAAGCATGCCCCAAGGATAGCTACCCGCTACCCAATATTGACCAACTGGTCAATGCAACCAAAGGTCACCAGAGGCTATCCTTCATGGATGGTTACTCCGGTTACAACCAAATCACCCTTGCAGAAGAAGACCAGGACCATACTGTGTTCTTTACCCCACGAGGCTTGTATTGCTATACAAGGATTCCTTTTGGACTAAAGAACGCGGGGGCGACATACCAGCGATTGGTAGACAAAATCTTTAAGCCATGGATATGCAAGATACTATAAGTCTGTGTGGAAGACATGTTTGTCAAAAGCAAAGAGACGAAAAATCACCTATCTGACCTAAGGGAGATATTCGAAGCCATGAGAAACTTTCACATGAAAGTAAATTTGGAGAAATGTACGTTCGGAGTAACCTCAGGAAAATTCCTAGGGTACTTGGGAACTAAGTGAGGAATAAAATTATGCCCCGAAAGGGTCAGAGCAATATTGGAGATGCCATCTCCAAGAACGTTGAAAGGAATGCAAAAACAAAATGAAATTTTAGCTTCCATGGGAAGACTCATAGCAAGATCATCGAATAAATGCAAAGCATTTTTTGATACACTAAGGAAAGGAAGCAGGTTCATGTGGACCACGGAATGCGAGCAAGCTTTCCAAAAAATCAAGGAGTACCTGGCCTCGGTACCTATTTTACAGAAACCGGAGCCAGGTGAGATACCCGCTCTCTACTTAGCAGCCACAAGCTACGTTGTAAGCACAGTGTTGGTACAAGACCAAGGGCAAGGAGAAAAACCCATCTATTACGTCAGCAAAACACTTAGTCCAGCGGAGTGTAACTACACCAAGATGGAAATACAAAAACTAAGGATATATTTTGACGCACATACCATCCCAGTCTTCACAAAGGCTCAAATAGGTCAAATTCTCGACAGCACAGAGAAAATTGGAAGAGTGGCAAAATGGAATGCCATGATCAAACAATTCCAAATAATTTTCGAAACGAAAAAGTGAGAAATCACAAATCTTAGCATACTTTTTGGTAGACTTACCGCTCAGTGACGAAGCGGAAATAGACAACATCTCAGGGATGGAGGAAGACAAGCAAGATCCGGAGGACTTGCTGGAACCTCAGAATTCACGAAGGAGGGAAATATTCGTAGATGGTTCCTCCAATGGAGAAGGCGCAAGCATTGGTATTGTAATAACAACCCCTGCTAGAGAACGACATATCTACGCATTCAGGTTAGAATTCGAACAATATACCAACAACATCACAGAATACGAGGCGGTTATACATGGTCTACGCTTGGCACAGGAGCTGCGCTTATCAGATGTTCGGTTGACTAGTGAATCCCAGTTGGTCATTAGACAAATCGAACTCAAATACCAAACTTTGAATCCGGTACTATCTTCATACCTAAAGCTAACTCAGGAGTATGCGTCCAAAATCAGCAACATAACATTCAGATATATGTGCCGAAAAGACAACAGACACGCAGATGCCTTAGTATTTATATCCTCAATGCTGAGGGACAGAAATACCACCGTGGTATATATTGGAAGAATATACGAACCTTCGATTGAAGGACCAATCTCAGGCGCTGAGGAGGATTTGGTCGTTCAGACTCGGGCCATGAGAGAAGCAGACAAAGAAGAAACGAGCAAAGAAATGAAAGAATCAGACGAAGAAGCAAAGGAGTCTGACAAAGATCAATCCATGCCAGATGAGGGCAGCAGAAACGAAGCAGAAGATGACTGGAGAATCCCAATCCACCAGTACCTTGACAAAGGTACACTACCAGCTGATGTTAAAGAAGCTCGAAAACTCGAGTCAAAAGCAGCAATGTACAGTCTCCGTGACAGAATACTTGTCATGTCCCAATGGGGGTTATACATTATGGTTAAGGTCAGCCGTTGTGGGCTTGGTTATAGGATGGGGCGCTGGGTGTTGCGTAATAGTAGTTACTGACTCGTGTGTGTGGCTCGTGCTGTGCACGAGGTTTCTGTGAGTTGTGTCTGGGGATATAAGAGTAGCCTTGTTGTACTGAAAGGAACCAATTAAGAAATGAATTAATCCTGTTCCCCAATTTTATTTGTTCTACTTCATCTATGTCTTTCCCTAATTCGTCTGTTTTATCTTCTAATCCTCTAATTCTCCCTATCCTTCTTCAATAATCTCTAACCCTATCAACCAATCTGTTTCTTTATATCCAATTGTAGTGATGTTCACTTTAAGTGGTATCAAAGCGGTCGATTCTCCGACCGCTACGATGGCCGCAACAACATCTAAAGTTTAACGAGTAGAAGCATTAATTTCAGTAAAACAAGATTGTCTTCACAAGTTACTGATGGAAAAGCACGACATATCGGAGTTTATTAAAGCTATTTGTGATGATTTTACTGAATTATTTTGGACTACTTGGAAAATCTATCATCAGGACAGCTCAACACCAAGTTTCGACGATGAGATCGGTGGCATAGCTATTGACTCGCAGGTAGAAACTGATATTGAGGAATTGGAGTCCATGACTAAAGATAGCTATGATTTAATGGGAGATGGAGTTTTAGATTCTACTGCAACAACAAATTGCTCTTACAGATCTGGTGAATCAGAGTCTAATATAACCGAGAACGAAACTGACATCAAATTGAAATCAATTTCACTTGAATCAGGGGATTTAAGTTCAGTAATAGAATTAATTCAAAATTATTCAACTCCAAGTGCAACATATGAAGGTAATTCTCAATCTACATCCATAATTGATTTCTATGGTGTTGATGGATCTAGTGTTGTTAATGAATTTCATAAATATAATTGGAAGTTAATGTTTCTGGATTATCAAGAGGGTAAACCCTTCGTTTATGAACATAATTCTCTTAATATTGTTTTGAATTCTCAAGATAGGAAGGTTACAAATGCTGAGGTAAAGGATTTCAAATTCATTAAGAGGTTTTCTTATTTGGTTGGTGTTTATGAATTCGGGTTTGATATAGCTACTTCCTGCTCGTTTGCACTCTATGTTTGTTCAATTTTAATGGCTAACTAATATGGCAATTGTGTTCATGAGATAAATAACAAACATGGGTATCAATCAAATGGGTTGTCTACTGATTCTATTGCTTTTATGTAGTTACGCTCTGAAAATCGGTGATTGACTCGGCAAATTTTTTTCTTCTTTCGATCTTGTTTTCTGTACTTCGATTTTCATTAATTCAGGTGAATTTGTTTCAATTTTCTGTATTTTCAATGATTACTGGTGATTGAGTGGGGAAAATTGATGAATACTAGTCCTAAATCTCCTGAAATCATTGGAGAAATGAATTCAGATAAATCTAATGAAGATATTCCAAAAAAAGTTCAATCAATTGATTTACCGGATGATTTGTTTGAGGAAGGCTTAAATCCTTGGAAGTTTTCGCTAATTGGAAGATTACAATTGCAAAAGACTAAATTTGTGGGTGCAACTATTATCTTAAGACAACAATGGAAATTGATCGGAGATTGCAAATTAATTCCTCTTGGAAAAGGTTTCTTCACAATTAAACTAGACATTGAAATAGATCGAAACTACATCAAAGCTGGTGAATGGGAAGTTCTAAATCAAGTACTGAGAATTCGCAATTGGGTATCAAACTTTCGTCCATCTTTTCAGAGAACATCAAAAGCTCAACTATGGGTACGTTTTCCTGGTTTAGGTCTTGAATTCTGGAAGGAGAAAATATTGTTTGCAATTTGTAGAGAATTAGGAGATCCAATTAAAATAGATATTGCAACAACAAAGTGTGAGGTTGGATACTATGCAAATGTTTTGGTTGAGATGGATTTCGCTCAATCAATTCCTAGTAAAATTTGGATCAACACTAAGTTGGGTGGTTTCTTTCAGGATATTCTGATTTTTGAATGTCCTAAATTTTGTACTACTTGTAAAATTGTAGGGCATTTAGTCATTGAATTTTATGTGGAAAAAAATAAAGCTAAGGAATCAGTTCCAACTAAGAAATTTCAGGTAGTGAATCAATCACCTCCAGCTAAAGAAGTTAATCAAGCAATCCCAAATAGAATTCCTTTCGATATATGTGGTGGCTCTGACAAAGGAGAAGATGCAATTGTTCATACAATCAATGTTAATCCTCAGAGTAATATTTCAGTAGGGGAAACAATTTTAACTCCAGGAAGATTTGATAGTCTTAATACTGAAGAATCTGAGATGGAAGAAGAATCTGTTATAATGGAAGTTTCAAAATTATGTGAAGTAGTGGAACAAAATTCTGTGCAAAATAGTGTTGTTCAATTTGTAAATGGTAATACTGGAGAAGTTACAGAAGAAGTTATTCCAGTAGTATCATGGGCCAAAATAGTCAACAAAGAGGTAGTATCTCCATCTGGTAGTACTATTGGTTCATTAAGTAAAAAGAGCAATAATCCAGGTTCATCAGTTAGCAGTGAAACTGTTAATAAGGAAATGGTAAGTCCAGCAACTGGTGTAGTTGCTTCAGGAGGTAAAAAAGACAATAATGCAAGTTCATCAAATGGCAGTCCTGGGCAAAGCAAGGCTAGTAAGTATATTCCATTCAAATACAATTTTAGAAAAAATTCAGGGAAGGGGGTACCAAACACCCTCAATAAAAATAATGAAGATTTTATATTGGAATTTAAGGGTTCTTAGAGCAACCACAGTCACGGCCAAATTTGGGGACTAAACTCAAATTTGGTCTCAGAATATGCCGCAACGGAAGGGACCAAACCCAAATTTGATCGCCAAAATTAGGGTTTGAGACCAAATGTGGTCGTTAACCCAGACTAAACGAAATATAGTGGGACGGAAGTATTAATAGCGTATGAAAGCAGACGAGATTTTAGTGACCGTATGAAATCAGACGGAAGTATAATTAACGTATGAATCAGGCGCATCTATAAACTGCGCCTAACCAAACGCATGTAATACATACGCCCCAACACAGACGTAGTTATATTGTACGCCCCAATGGGACGTTGGTATATTTTACGTCCCAATGGGACGTTGCTTTAATGTACGCCCCAATGGGACGTTGGTATATTCACTCGTTTAGTGGGCTAATACGTTATTAGAAGAAGATTAGTGGGCTAATACGTTATTAGAAGAAGATTAGTGGCTAATATTTATGTAAATTCACTAATCAGGCGGTCATTAAAAGTGCGCCTGAATCAGGCGGTCATTGAAAGTGCGCCTGAAATCAGGCGATCATTAAAAGTGCGCCTGAATTAGACGGACATTAAAAGTGCGCCTGAATCAGGCGCACATTAAAAATGCGCCTGATATCAGACGGTCATTAAAAGTGCGCCTGAATGAGGCGGACATTAAAAATGCGCCTGAATGAGACGGTCATTAAAAGCGCGCCTGAACTGGGACGGTCATTAAAAGTGCGCCTGAACTGGGGCGTTTGTTATACTTCCGCCTGACTAAAAATAGTCTTCCACGACTGTGGTTGCTCAGTGTAAAATGCCAATTTTTTTTAGCTTTTGGTCTGCTATTTGGCATTTGGTCGACTCCATGACTGTGGATGCTCTTAGAAGGTATAGGGCTCAAAATAAGTTGTGGTCTTTATTTAATCAATTTAATCCATCATTAGTTTGGATAACATAGCCAAAAATAGTTTGCAATGCTTCTTTTTGTAGTAAGTTAAATTTACCTGGAATGCAAAGCATGGTTATTCATAATTCTACTTCTTCAAACAATAAAGGCAACATTTGGTTGTTTTGGAATAAGAGTATTTCAACTCCACAAGTAATATCAATGTCCAACCAAATGATTACAGTGAGTGTGGGTGATACTTTAGTTTCTGGAGTTCATGCACATGTTGGAGTCACTCAAAGAAAATTCTTATGGTCTGAAATGGAATTAATAAGTGAGTTTCAAAAACCATGGATTATTCTTGGGGATCTCAATGCAGTAACATCTATTGAAGAAAAAGTTGGAGGAAGAACTCCAAATAAAACAACAATGTTGGACTTCACAATTTGTCTTAATAAGTGTGGGCTTATTCAAGCCCCAAAAACTGGTTTAGATTTCTCTTGGTCAAATTGTCAGCAAGGAAACACGAGGATTCTTTGTAACCTTGACAGAGTAGTTTACAACCAACAATGGTTGCAATTATTTGGTGATTGGGGGTACAAGGTTGGTTTAAGAATGGTTTCAGACCATTCTCCTCTTTTAGGAGAGTGTGCTAGTGTGCCAAAACCTAAGAATGTTCCTATAAAATTTAAAAAAATGTGTATACAACATCCAAATTTTCTTAAAGTTGTAACATATTTTTGGTCTTCTGAAGTAGTTGGGGATCCAACTTTTGTGTTCATGCATAAACTCAAGAATCTCAAAAAATGTCTTTATGAGTGGAATTGGAAGGAGATTGGTGATGTCAAAGTTAAATTGAAAGAAGCTGAAGATAGAGTAAAAGAAGCAATGGAAGATTCTGACAGAAATGCTTTTTATGAGAATGCATATAATACATTAGTATCAACTCAGAATGAGTTTTCCAGCAGAGAAGTGCAATACAACACTCTTATGAAGCAAAAATCCAGAACCAAATGGGTTAAGGAATGGTCTGCAAATACTAGTTTGTTCCATACAAATATGAAGATTAGACAAGCTCATAATCAGATTAGTGAATTGGAAGATGCTAAGATTAGTGAATTGGAAGATGCTACAAGAAATATTATATCTGATCAAGAAAAAATTTCAGATGAATTAGTGGATTTCTTTGAAAAAAGATTTACTCATAAAGAAGTTCAAATTGATGAGGATTTGCTTAATATCATTCCACACTTAATTACTGATGAAGATCAAAGGATGCTGGATGCAGTTCCAAGTGCAGAGGAATGCTTTTGAAATGGATCCTGATAGTTCTCCTAATCCAGATGGATTTTTAGGTATTTTTTTCAAAACATGCTGGGATATAATTCAACAAGATTTAGTAGCTGCTATCAAATTTTGTTGGTCTAGACAGTTCATACCTAAAGGTTTGAATTCTAGTTTTTTTTTCTACTTCCTAAATGTCAAGGTGCAAAATCTGCTTCACAATTCAGACCAATTGGTCTAAGTAATTCTAGCTTCAAGATCATCACCAAAATTGTTACAACAAGAATGAGCACTTTAATGGAAAAACTTGTATCACCTCAGCAAATGGCATATATTAAGGGGAGGAGTATCCATGAACAAGTTTTATTAGCTTCAAGAATGGTGAATGAAATGAAAAAGAAGAGAAGAGGAGGAAATGTTGGTCTTAAGCTAGATATTTCTTAGGCTTATGATGCAGTCAGCTGGGAATTTCTCACTAAAGTTTTGCTAAAATTTGGATTCTCTGCTTCTTGGTGCAACTGGATAATAACTATTCTTCAATCAGCAAAAATTTCAGTGTTGGTTAATGGAGGGCCTTGTAGTTTCTTTTCAGTTGGAAGGGGTTTAAGACAAGGAGATCCACTTTCTCCTCTCTTGTTCATTATAATGGAGGATGTGCTTAGCAGGAATTTATCTCATTTAGTTCAATCTGGAAATTTTTTGCCAATGGTTGTGAAAAAAGGTATTCACCCAACTCATTTATTTTTTGATGATGATGTCTTTGTGTTTTGCAATGGAACCAAGAAGAGTTTGAATAACTTAATGGCATTATTGGATAAATATCAAGCTAGTTCTGTACAAGTCATAAATAAAACTAAAAGTAAGCTTTTTGTTGATGGAGTGTCTCAAAGTCAAAAGGTGAAAATCAGTGAAACAGTTCATATGGAAATATCTAAATTTCCTGATAAATATTTAGGAGTGTTTCTTGCTCCAGGGAGAGTAATTGTCTCAATGGTATGGCCTATGGTGGAGATGATTCAAAGCAAACTAGCTGCTTGGAAGGGAAGATTACTATCATTTCAAGACAGAATAGTGTTGATAAAATCAGTTTTAAGCAGTATTCCTTTGCACAATATGGCAATTTACAAATGGCCAGCTTCTGTAACTAAAATATGTAAAAAAATTATTAGGAATTTTTTATGGTCTGGAGATGGAGAAACAAGAAAATTCAAAACTTTGGCATGGAGAAAGGTTTGCACATCTTTTTGTGAAGGAGGTCTGGGTTTGAGAAGATTAGAAACTGTTAACAAAGCTCTTCTTATGAAAATGGGGTGGAAAATTTTAAATTCTCAAGAAGAATGGGATCTTTTCTTCTTAGCAAAATACACTGGTGTAAATGGTCAATGGATTTCAAATTGGAGGCAGTCTTCTGTTTGGCCAAGTCTAAGATGGGCTTTCAATTCTTTACAAGGTGATATTAGATGGTGTATTGGAGATGGATCAAAAATCTCAGTTTGGTTTGACATTTGGTTTGGAAATGAGCCTCTTATAAATGATTTTGGTCTTAGTACATATGTCAAAGAAAACATCAGCATGAAGCTTCAAGATATGTTGGATGGCAAGAATTGGTGCATTCCTGCAGAACTTACTGATTATTTTGCTAATGCTTCATTGCCAGCTGTGAGTGGAGGGACATATCAAATGGTCTGGAATGGTAATATCAAAGGTAAATTCTCTACTTCAGCAGCTGTGGAAAGAATCAGATTAAAATAACAAAAAGTAAGCTGGCCTTCTTTCATTTGGAAAACATTTCTCCATCCTATCATTGCAAGTAATATATGGAAAATTCAGCATCAAATATATGTGGATGATGAAGTTATGAGGAAAAATGGTTTTGATATCGTCTCAAGATGTTGTGTTTGTGTTGCAGAACAAGATTGTATGGATCACACTCTCTGGCAGTGTGTTTTCAGTGTTGAGATATGGAATTGGATATGTTCCATTTTTGGTTTCACTAAACCAAATTCTTTCAGTGACATCTGCAACGCTACTCAGTAAAAAAGTCCACTAATAAAACAAATTTGGATGACAACAACATGTACAATAATGAGAGATTTGTGGTTTCAAAAAAACCAAAAACTCTTTGAAGAAAAAACACCAAATCTGAATGAATTTAAAAGGAAAGTCCGGAAAATAGTTCATGAAGGTAGTCTAAGAATAACAAGTACCAAATGGGGACAAGCATATGATCAGAGTATTATTTACTTTTTCCATATGGGAATCAGATTTTCAAGATACAGTTGCATTAAGGAATGCTTTTGGACTGCACCAGAATATGGTTTTTTGATGTTTTGTTGTGATGGATCTTCATTTGGCAATCCAGGTGCAGCAGGATTTGGTATCATTGTCAGGGATCATGAATGTCAGGTTCTTGGAACAATGTCAGGTGGAATTGGAATTGCCACAAACTATCTGGCTGAAGTATTTGCAATCATTTTTGTACTGGAATGGGCCTCAGTTTTCTCAGCAACTAAAATAGTTATCAGATCAGATTCCAAATCTGTGCTTAATGATTTTCAGAATAATAACATTCCTTGGGCTCTTAGAACTAGATGGATAAATGCTATGCAGAAATTAGAATGTGTATTATTTCAGCACACCTTCAGAGAAGCTAATTTCAGTGCAGATGATCTTGCAAAAAAAGGAGCAGATCTTGGAGTTGGTGTAAGAATAATTCATAATGGAAGGCCTAATTTCATCAAAAGAGTTGAAATGCCAAGTACAACCTACTATAGGTTTTGTTAAAGAATTTTTTTGCTTTTCTTGATTGTAATGAAACTTTTTAGTTCTTCTTTTGGTGTTCTGATTATGTAACTTGGCTGTTTTAGCTATTCTATTAATAAAAAATTTGTGATTGAGCAAAATAAATAAATATTGCTTTTATGTTAGCTAATAACGGTGTTTCTAGTACTGCTTGGAAAATGTTTGCTAAAATACTTCATAGGAGTACCAGAAACTGGATTGTAGTAATGCAGAAATTGCTAAAAAAATATGAGTCCAAGAAGTATTGTTACCCTTGTCTTGACTGTACTCATAAGGTATTTGATCGTGGAAAAGAGCTCAAAATTATCGAAGGGTCATATTTTACTGGTGATTATGAATTTAATCTTGTTATGTATACTTCTTGTTCTTTGGTACTTGTGTCTTCGACCCTCATGAATAATTACAATGGGGAATTCGTTTGTGAGCTTATTTTACAACATGAGTACTATTCAGAATTCTTGTTGGAGGAATCAATTATTTTTGTAATTGTGTTTGAGTTGATCCTTGATAAAGATGATACTAATAGTAACAACAATAAACTGTTTGTTCAATTGGCCAAGAAATCTAAGGTTGGAATCTGGTATCAACCAAATAAGGGTTTGGACAGAATGGGTCTTCATGTTCATAGAAATCACTGGAACTCCTCGTGATACTGTTCTTGGTACGGGCAAAATACAAAGGAAGGTCAAATTCATTGAGTTTGGACACATTTTTACAGGAGCTTTCTCATCTAGTGAAGGGACAGGATCAACATTCTTATCTGCAAGTATCTACAGATTCAGCTGGAGAATTGGAATTGGTGATGAGTTCAGATATAAGGAAGTACAAGGGGATATAAAGGGCATTACAGAAATATACCTGCTATTGACGAGATCCCTGCAAGTACAACCAGTGCAGTTTGATTATGCCAACCAATCCAAGAATCTTAAATCAATTGTTGGATCCTCTGACAGAGTTGAAGTTATGATATTGGTAGCTCACGTGGTTAAGTCTATCTTTATTGGCTACAATTCGATATCCAAGTTTGAGTTACTTGTCAGCAATGAAGTAGTTAATATCTTAACAGTAGGAATATGTTGGCGACAACAACTCCTCCAAATGTCAGGTTATTACAAGAGATTACATATGACGATTCATGTTCAAACATCAACTGATAATGAAGAATATATGCTCAGAGGTGCTTCTACAGCGAAATGGCCTATCCTTTTTGACATTGAGTGTGGCTATCATGGAACCGTGGCCAAGATGGAGCCCTGCAGTTTTCTTGAGAATGATCAATGGGTTGTGAGTTTTTCCTGGAAGTCTGTCTAGGTCATATTCATGTTTACTACTAGTTCGAGATGCAGTTGCATCGACGTTGCCTCTTATCTATCCAAGCTCAATTCTCATCCTTCATCCTTGAGGACAAGGATGATTTGAAGGGGTGGGTATTTGTCATGTCCCAATGGGGTTTATACATTATGGTTAAGGGCAGTCATTGTGGGCTTGGTTATAGGATAGGGTGTTGCTTAGTAGTAGTTACTGACTCGTGTATGTGGCTCGTGTTGTGCACGAGGTTTCTGTGAGTTGTGTCTGGGGATATAAGAGTAGCCTTGTTGTACCGAAAGGAACCAATTAAGAAATGAATTAATCTTGTTCCCCAATTTATCTGTTCTTCTTCATCTATGTATTTCCCTAATTCGTCTATTTCATCTTCTAATCCTCTAATTCTCCCTATCCTTCTTCAATAATCTCTAACCCTATCAACCAATCTGTTTCTTTATATCCAATTGTAGTGATGTTCATTACAATACTGTATAGAAGGTCATTTCTCGGACCTCTGATGCGGTGCCTCTCACGAACCGAAGGAAGAAGAATACTCCATGATATACACAACGGGGATGCTGGAAACCATAGCGGAAGAAGGTCCTTGGCGGTTAAAGCCGAAATGCAAGGATACTACTGGCCAAGCATGGACGAGGATTCAAAGAACATGTCTAAGCGATGTGAAAGATGCCAACGCTTCGCCAAGAAAATCAAAGCACCAGCAACAAAGCTTAACTCGGTTATCATCCCTTGGCCATTTGTCAAATGAGGGGTTGATATCTTCGGACCTCTGATAGAGGGAACATCAAAAAGAAAATATCTTATCATGGCAACGGATTACTTCACCAAGTGGGTGGAGGCAAAGCCTTTGGCAAGAATTAGCTAGAGACACAGATGTCTTCAAATTCTTGTTTGAGAAAATCATATGCAGGTTTGGAATACCAGCCGTCATAGTCTCAGACAATGTCAAACAACTGCAAGGAAAGAACATCGACATGTTGTTTGATGCCTTCAACATTCAAAAGAACAAGTCAACTCCAATATATCCTAAGAGAAATGGACAAGAGGAGGCAACCAACAAAACCATAGAAATGAACTTAAAGAAAAAGCTTGGCGTATACAAAAAGAGGTGGTGCGAGCAGCTACACAACGTCCTATGGGCTTATCGAACTACAAGAAGGTCATCTATGGGGGAACTCCATTCTTGTTGACCTACGGAGCCGAAGCAGTCATCCTAATGGAGGTAATACTTCCAACAACAAAAACAAAGGCTTGGGAGAAAAATCTACAACAAGCCTGATGTTAGAAAAGCTGGATGACCTTGAAGAAATAAGGGAGGTAGCCCTGCAAAAGATGGTAAACTATCAACGAAGGCTAGATCGGGAATACAACAAAAGGGTCATCCCTCTGAACTTTGTGGTTGAAGAATATGTGTTAGTCATATACCACCATATCAGAGAAAGAAGGAGTGGGGAAAACTAGATCCAATATGGGACGGGCCCTACATTATACACGACATCTCCGACAAAGGGTCTTACTACCTAAGAATCCTAAAAGAAGAAGTGCCACAGCACCCATGGAATGCAATGTACCTAAGAAAGTACTACCGGTAAGAGAATGGTGATTACTCAGGAGAAGAAAGTTACAGGAAATAGCCCACCATGTTCTATCCCTGACCAAAGGTATTAAAGACCTTACTAATCAATGAAGGAAACTTTTTGCTACCAGCACTTACTGTTACCTCGCTTCTCAGAGCCAGACTACTTCGGTGCAGAAGGTGATCCTTGGTAACTCATTTTCAATAGACAAAGGTTCTGCTTATCAGTTTGCACTTCAGAGATTTATCCAGGTATGTGGATTACCTTCTACTTACTATGTCGATGATACTGCCCCCCCTTCCATGCACTTCTTGGCGGTCACTTATTTTGATGTGGTTAAGAAGCGAATCCCAGACCAATTTTCTATGTCTACAAGAGATTCCATTTTTTGGCAGTACAATCGTGTTAAGCATGCTCAAGACTATTTATTGGTTTTACCCATTAGTGGGCTCAACCAATGCATTGGACCCAGACAGTTCAGAGTTGTGCTTTGTTATCATCTTGGCATCCATCTGTTTGTTGAGAATGGTTTATGCCAAGTTGTAACAAATCTATGGACATTTTTGGGGATCATGTGCTTCATTGTGTTAATTATATAAGCCCTAAGTTTCGACATGATCTTGTTCGTGATGTAGTCGCTGACATTTGTTACAAAGCTGGCGTACCTGCGCGTAAGAAAGTTTCTCTTGGTTTTTTTAGGGAGGATGACAAAGATCTGAAACCTGCTGATATTCTTGTGCTCAACTGAGAAAATGGACATGATGTTTGTATGGATGTCACAAGTGTCTCACCCTTCACCGACGAAGGCATTCGCTCTTTTGTCCCAGGGAAGGCTATCTCGAGTGCAGTTTCACTAAAACACACTAAATACTTGGACAAGTGTGTTTCACATGGTCATGGTTTGGAAGTTCTAGCTTTCACCACCTTAGGGGAACTTGGTGAAGATACTTTGTGTTTTTTCAAGCGTCTGAAGAATTGTATAGTTAGCAAAGACGCTAGTAGTGGTCTTGGTAGTTTTATTTTTCATAGAATAGGCATTGCTATTCAAAAAGGTGTTGGAACCAAGCTTGTTGCTAGGTTACCAACCAATAGCTTTGTTTAATATATTTATTGTTTATCCCCTTAGCTAAAAAAATAGCTTTGATTAATACAATTGGGTTAGAACAGACACCCTCCGGCAGGAGTAACGATGAGGAAAGGCAAGGCATAACTGCGCATATGTCAATCTCGGATCCTCGAGGCGAAGGCTCCTTCCATGAGGCATAAGAAAAAAAATAAGATATCCCCTATAGAGATACTTTGTCGAAGTAAAGAAGCCATCGCGCTAAACGCGTAGGGTTACAGGAAAATTATTACCCACGTAGGAACCTTCGCCACCAAGGTACCTTCTGGCCAAAGGATACCCTGGTAGGATGTTGAATGTTCCACCAGAGGTTAAAAATACCTTAGCACCTTGTGATGACTCGATTGTGTGACCAATTAAACACATTACATCTAAAAAAAATATATTCATGCAATAATATAGGTGAAATAATAATCTAACAACATTGCATGACATATAACAAAGGTTCAAAACCACCATAAAGCATTGTTTCAAAGAAATGAGACATCTCAGTTAAGGAAGGTATCTCAGCTGAGGACATAAACAACAAAGAGGAGTTTTACTTAAACAAAATTCAAAACAAATCAAGGATAAGGAAGACGAGGAAAGACAACTCTGTCGGCTTGGAGCTCAGCTTCAGCAAAGGCATTATTGATATAATCAATAGCCAAGCGCTCGAACTGCACCTTCATTTGGGACGAATGAACCTCCAAGTCAGAGGCTGATTTTCGACGAAGCTCCACCATCTGAGCACTGAGTTGGTCATTAGCATGCTGAAGTGACTCAGCCTTAAACTTTGCAGCAGCATCAAACTGACGATCTATCTCCAACGAAGATACTTGGCTCTCTCAAGGTGGCTGACCTTAGCATTCATTCCTACAAGATGCTCTTGGAGACCTACGGATAAACAAAGGATGAGTAACAAACAAAGACAACTTGGGGGCACGAAGGAGGATACGGGAATAAGAAGATCCTGAGGTACTTCCGGCATGGCTAAGGGAATCCTCTAATCTATGTTGGGCTTCGGCAAGTTCTTCCTTAGCAGCATTAAGATCATCTACTAGAGTATCACGTTCGGTCCGGAGATCTTCAACATCTATCTGGAGCGAGACATTTTCAGAGGACAAGACCTAGTAAACATTCTCTAACTCTTCCAATCTCTTGACCATAGACGCATGGGACATGGAGGAGGTCTTTGAAGAAACCTCACTAAGTTTTTTTTTAAGATAACAAACCTCAGAGGTCAATACGTTACGTTTGGCGGTAACCTTAGCTAAAGAAGCGCAGGCATCTTCGAAATCTGCATGGTACTTCTTATGGGTAATCTCTTGGGATGAGAGACGTTTCTCAACTAAGGCAATATCCTCCATTTGCTTTAAAATGAGATCCTCTTTCCACTTGAGGGTTTCATCACATTCTTTACGGAGCGAAGCTATCTTCTTCACAAGATCTGAGTTATGAGCAGACTCAAGGGAGATTTGGGCCTCATTATGAACAGTCACATTCATCAACCTATCAGACTTCTTCTGGTAATACCAAACATCGGAGGTTAACTTGGATACCTTCTCCCGAAGATGTCTAAGTTCATCGGAGCTACCAGCTGGCAGGCATAGGTTCTCTCAGGACTAGGCTACCAGGAAAAAAACGAAAACAAAGCTTAAAGGCGAGAAGGAATGAACCTATGACTTTGGAGGATTCGACAGCCAAAGTAGAATCAACAACCTTGCGTCCCTCCTCATCAACCTTGACAACATTGTTGGCCTTCTCAAGAGCTAGCAAACAAGCTTCTAAGGAACTCTGAGCCTTCCTCAAATCGTTTTCCAACAAAGATACCCTGGCGACAGAAGCAACATCACCAGGAAAAGGATGTTGTGCACTAACAAAGACATAATATTTGCGAGCACGCTCTAGCAGAGCACTGAAGTGAGTACACTTGGCCCTATAGAACTTGAACAAAGTACATCCAACATCGATTTGTTTGCAAAGCTGCAAGCAACGGAGCATAAGAACAAACAAATGTTCTAACCAAAGGCGCGAAGAAGTAAGAAGAAAGTTACTTACCGAGAACAAGGAGAGGCGAGGAAGGAAATCAGCGTAGGTATCCACGAAAGCTTCCATCTCTTGGATACTACCCCTGCGGACTTCACCAAAGCTCTGACTAGATCAAATGCAGTCTGGATCGAAGAATAGATCTTTGGACACTTGGTATTGAGCAGTCAAAGTATCCAACCTCGAAGCAATCCCCAAAGAATCAGTCAGCTGAAGAAGATCAACCTCAACAGTAAAACCCTTAGAATCCCGAAGTATGGATTCAATGATAGCATCGTCGGAGCTCCCAAGACTCAAGCTCTCAGGTAACTTACACTTCTCAAGATCAGTTGAGACCCCACCAGTCGCTTGAGAGAGAGAATGGGGCACAAGTACTGAACCCTCACCACGATGAAGAGACGACATGGTGGACGAGATGGGAACCGAAGAAAAAGCTTGACTAGAAGCACCACCTATGTCCATATCACCAGCAGAAGGAAGGTTACCCAATACGGTCCAATCTGGTGACAAAGGTGGAGGACCAACAACTTTGCTAACAGAGGCAGTAGAAATAGACTGAGCACTTCCCAATGAAGTGGACGTTGCATTGAAGGAGAAGCTGGCAAGTGAAATCACAACCTTCTTCTTCGGATGAGAGTCTGAGATACTAACCCTCACAACTGGAGCTACACCTTTCGCAAACGAACCACTCGAATGGAGCGAGGTGGCAGGAGAAGATAGAAGACTCTTGGTGGATATCACCACGACACTAGTAGTAGCCAAAGCAACAGGCTGTAAATCACTAGGAGCAGAAAATGCTGGTACCTTCGGCAGCGGAGCAGGAGTTGCAACTTGGGTACTAACTTGGCTCATCAATAGAGAGCCGCCATCAACATGAAGGTTATTACCTTCCACAGAACCAACACGGATAGGACTAGGGATATCTTTGGAAAAATCTTTCTCAATGTCATCTAAATGGGGACTAAGGGCAGTGTCCTCGACATCCTTCATGTCCTCGTCATCCGGATCTTCCCCAACAGCCTTAGGATCCTCATCGGATTCTTCAACATCGATCACAGCCTTCAATTTGCCTTTCTTCTTGGAAGACTACAGAAGAACACATGCGCAAGCTAAGAATCAGAGGCAAAATACTAAGGAATCTACGAACACTAAGGTAGGATTATAATCCTTACCTCCGCAGGTGTTGGATTAGTTGCTTCGATCGAATTCTTCCTTTTCCTTGTCCTGGTGGCTACGGAGTTACCAGCAGATCCCGGAGCAGTCCTAGCAGAATAAGCAGGGACATGCTACAAAAGAAGTATTGAAAATACTTAGCAAAGGCCGCAATAAAAAGATGAAAAATAAAACGTCCGCAAAAAACGAAGCTCACCTCATGAGAAACAACAGGGTTGAACACCCAAGGTTGATATCCACCATACTTAGCAGGCAGAGAGGAAGCTGTACAAGGGACATTGGGGTATGCGGTGGTAAACCCGCGAACCCAGGGACCCACAATACGAAGAGGAGTACGCGCCCAACGGTCATCATGGTCCAATCGAATGCGATCAGGCTTCAACAAGAAAAGCTTAGCAGAGTAGGGGATGACAGTCAACCCAGTCTTGTCAATCTCTTCCAACAAACGAAGGCTATTGCCTTCCCTAATTTGCTTGGAAGTAACATGGATACGACACAGACCAACACTCCAAGGAAGAAGATTACTTTTCTGCATGGCATCAACATAAGTAGCATTGAAGTTGGCAGGGGTATAATCCTCCTGCTTAGACCTCCTAGCAGCAAAGGGGTCATAAGACTTCAGAGTAGTCTTTCCCTTGCTATGGTACCAATATTCACGAAGGGCACGCCAATAATTACCAGTATATTGCATGACCCCTCGAACCTGAGTTTTGTTCACCGGGTCATCCCTAGTGGACAGAACATCATAGTAGAAGGGATCCTTTCTACTATACAAGGGCAGGAGCATACCTGCGGCCAACTGGCCAACACCGATCAGCAAATTGTTCTCATCATAAGGGAGGCTTCGGATCAAAGACTCAGTGAGAACATCAGGGCCATCGACAAAGGAGGTTTCAAACTTATGCAGACGGAAAGACTTGGAGATCTCATCCAAAGACAAATGCGCATAGCTATCTTTGTCACGCAGCTGCAGCCTCTGAAGCTCATAATGAGGTGGAGGAGGAGGAAGATCCTCAACATCAACCTCTTCTACCTCAGCATCCACAGCCATCTCAGGTTCCACAACCATCTCAGTTCCCGCGGGCATCTGCGTATCCTCAGGAGGTGGAGAAGGTGTAGCATCAGGATGATCCATACGCGGAGGTGGATCAGTAGACGATCTAGGCTTCGGATCCCTACGCACAGGCTTCTTCGGGAGTTTCATAATCCTTAACACCAGCAGAAAACACATTCCTTCAACAATGGCGGAAAAAAATTGCAGTTTGCTCAAAAACGAATTTGGGGCAAAAACAAACATACTATGGGCATGGGTTTCTCTAAACCAACCAAAGGAAACAACTTAATTCTTCCACAAATCGAAACATAGGGTTATTAACCGCCATGATCGAAATTGCAGACGATGAAAAGTCATGGCATGATCATGGTGAAATCACAAAATGAAAACAAACTCATGTTCTCAAATAACATGAAGAAGCATAAAGAGACAAAAATCGATACATGCAAAGATGGAAGCAACATCAACAACCAAAAAACCAAGCATAGAGAATACGAGAAGCAACAGTGAAAATTGAAGAAACAATGTTTACTAACCTGTTGATGGAGAAGAGCAAAATCTTTTGGGAGTCGATGAAAGACAAACAGTTGAAAGCGGAAGAAAAGTAGACGAAAAATATCTGAGAAAGGGATGGAGAGCGACAGTTCTTGAAGAGAAGGGAAAGTTAATGAAATCGCTTCTTTTATTCTCTTCTTATAGGCGGCCAGAGAATCCAAAAATTTGTATGTCCCGAATTTCAAGGGGAATTTATTACATGAAAGGACATATGGGGACCACCCAACCGGTACGTGCAAAAATGGCGACGTTATGGAAGTTTTTTCTTCCAATCCTACCAAACGGTAGAATATGAAAGAAAAGGGCCAAACTGTGAATATCAATATTCTGCGGAGCACGTGTCACGGTTTTAGTGGTCACGTATAGGATAATTGTGTAGCCCTCGCTACACAGAGGAATCTGAGTAGCAGAAGAAACCTTCGCAGATCTACTTTACCCCATCCTAAAGAGGGATACCTCGACGGCTAAGATGTAAAAATAGAACCTCGTCTAGAGAGAGGCAGCTGGCGAAGGGATATAAATAGATGACGTATCCAATCAGCATTTAATTCACAAATCTCTTATCTACACGCCTAACCAAAGCACGTGGAGAGAGATGAGATGGAAAAATCTGACTGGCGAAGGCTAGCGGTGAATGAAGGTACAATTTGTACTAAGGATGGGTAGTTCCCAAAGGAACGTGGGTCAGTTGAGGTGTCAGAGTCCGACTGGAGCAGAAGGGACTATAAATACGAAGCTTCACCAAAAAACAAGGGCATTCAATACCTAGGAGAAGAAGATCTAGTCTTAATCTTATACCTCTTTAATTTTTAGAACTTAAGTATTTAGTTCAACTTGAGTTCTCTCTATTACTTTGGGAAGCATTTAAGATCTTTGTAACCACCACAACTTAATACAAACAATCACTCATACCCCGTGGACGTAGAAAAAAGTTGAACCACGTAATCTCTTGTGTCTCATGATAACTTAGTAGCAATTATTTTATATTTGTCTTCTTCGTTATTATCGTGATCTTGAGTATCTCTTATTACTTAGCATAATCAGTTCAACTGAGGCATATATACTACTTAGTATCTGATTCTCGGAGCTGTATACATTATGTAGGCTATGGGAAAATTAGTAGTCACAATCAGTTCCAGTCATACCCATATATCCATCTCTACTTCTCAGGTATCTCGCATTCGAAAAGAAACTATAATCTCTCGAGCTCAATAACAACAACCATGGAAGCAACACAACACAACATCACCATCTTCACTGATTTCCGACCATCTGAGACCACTTCCGATTGATTACAGGGAAAGTTTAACCCTTAGCAAACTTTCTATATCCCCTGCCAAAGACTCCCAATCGAACCATATTATTCAAAGGCTCATTCCAATGATCATCGCCTAAATTCCAAGTTTAGAACCATTACGACTATCTCCCCCTGGCCATCTCCATCTTCATCTTCTCACTGACCAACAGAGCATCATATCCATTAATTAAGGGAAGTCCCGTACAAGACAACAAACACCTCCACTTGGCTGCTGCAATTTGAACTAACCACAACCCACTTCCTTTTTATCTCAACTTCTCATATCCAGGAACTCCAACAACTCGAGCTCATCACTATCTTAACCATTCTCCTCCAACATCATCTTGATAACATAAAACCCACCACTATCGGCAGTTGTTTATACATTCCATTGAGAAACTCAGTTTGATGTTGATGTCGTAGACCACTAGAGAGACCACCAAAACCCCACAGAAATAAGACTCTATTTTCTCACACGTCTTTCTAAACTGCAAGCAATTCAATCCCCATCACAAGTTTGCTCGGTACTGTTAGAGCACTGCTCGGTCGAACTCGCAAGCTTTGCTATCTCAAGCTTGTTTGTCAAGTTTAGTTGCCAAAACTATAAGTCTTGATTTCTAGTCTACTTATCGCTAAGTCTTGGACTAGGATATAAAGTGTAGTTGAGCTCTAAACTCCACGGCATTCATCATGCAAAGATGAAGAACTACTCAAGAAACTGGTGGAACTTCATCGACAAAAAGGTATGTGGAGACTTGAACTTATCTATCACTCAAAAGTCTATCTACTCTGTCTCTAATATTGAGACAAAAGTTGTATTGCTATATAGACTTCGATTATGCACATTTGCTATTTCGGCCCGAGTTCATCTCGCTTATCTATTTCTCTAAATATGTGTTGGTAAGCTTTCTCTTTGTCCAAGTTCATCTTTACAAGTGACGAAAGTCATGTTGGTTATTTCAATATCTTGAAAATCGCTTTGATGAAAAATAGTGTGTGAATAACCTCTATTTAACATCCTCTAAGAATGTTTCAATGATTGAAATGAGAGTTTATAATATATAACCATGTTTGGATATAAACATTTATGTGAATTCATACTTGTGTAAGTCCAAAATCCTTGAACCAAAGTATGCGTACTTTGCTTGTTCAGGACGACCAGAGCTAAGTCGGCGTGCATGTACGCGTATTGTCGGAAGTTCACATCCCGTGAATTTCTGCTGGAGTTTGTGAACTGAAAACAAGATCAGTCCGGGTACTTAAGTATGCGTACCAGTATGCGTACTTAAGTGGATTATTTTATAAAAACAGTTTAATTCGTGAACTAAGACATTTATAAATTAAGGAATGCTATCTTTGCAAATTGTGGCTATAATGTTCATGAATCGATTCGAGTGAATCAGAATTGGTTTTGCTTCGATTGTGTCTTGTATACTCCTATGAGATCTAAGCAATTGAACAACTCTCTAACTAGTTCTTTTGAGTCATTTGAACTAGTTATAGTGAAGATGAATAAGGTTGATATGGTAGCTAGGCATAAGGAATCGTTCTAAGTTGAGCTCTGCGAATTGTTCCGTGACTCGGCGACTTTTTTCAGATTTTTTTTCTTCTCAGATCTCGATTTCGGTGCTTCTTAGCAGTAATTCAGGTGTTGATTTTCGATCTTTCTTTCGTTTTCTTTGATTTACAATGATTGCTGAGTATTAATTCAGGTGTTTTTAATGGATTCTGGTCCTAAAATCACATCAAAAATCAAAATAATTCTGAAATGAATATTACAAGTAATGAAAAAAGTTTTAAGAAAATTCCTTCGATAGAACTTCCTAATGATTTATTTGAAGAGAGTTTGAATCCGTGGAAGTTTTCGTCAATCGGGAGGATTGATTTACAGAAAATTAAGTTTGTTGATGCTGCAGTTGTATTAAGAAGTCAATAGAAATTTGTGGGTGATTGTAGGCTTATTACTTTAGGAAGAGGCTTCTTTACTATTAAGTTGGATAATGAGCAAGATAAACAATATATACAATCTCAGAGATGGGAAGTTTTGAATCAAGTTCTAAAAATCAGGAATTGGGTTTCAAATTTTCGTCCATCTAGTCAGAGAAGCTCAAAAGAAATGGTTTGGGTAAGATTTCCTGGTTTAGTTTTAGAGTTTTGGAGTGAGAAAGTTTTGTTTACTATATGTAAAGAAATAGGAACTCCAATCAAAATTGATAATGCAACAACTAAATGTGAAATGAGTTACTATGCAAATGTATTAGTTGAAGTGGATTTTGCTCAAGACATTCCAAGTAAATTGTGGATTGGAACCAAATATGGAGGTTTCTTTCAAGATGTTTTAATACCAAACTGTCCTAAAAATTTTTCTTCATGTAAAATTGTGGGGAATTTAAATTCAGAATGTAGGTTTGAAAAGAACAGAAGCCAGACTGGTAAAAATGTTGAAAATGTTCAAAGTGCTCAAAGGAAGGAGAAACCTAATCTAGTTCCATTTGATATCTGTGATCCTTCATTAGAAGTTGATGCAGTAGTTGATTCTATCAAAGTTACAGTTCAAGCAAGCAATTCAGAAGGAGGAAACATTTCTCAACAAAGTAAATTTAGTGCTTTAGAAAATGTTGAGGAAGTAACTCCAGAAGCAGAAATTTTGGTAACTCTTAAAATCTTAAAGTAGTTGAAGAAGAAAATTTAAACAATAGCAGTGTAAAGTTTGTTAATGGAACAATTGGCACTGTGGTGGATGTGCCAATTCAAATTACTTCTTGGGCTAATGTGGTTGAGAAATAAATGGTTACTTCAGGACCAGCAAGTACATCTACTTCTAAAGGCTCACCTTCTACATCTAAGGTAAACACTCAAGCTCCTCTCAATAATAAATATAATTTTAGGAAAAATCCTGGTAAACGGGGTACCAGAAACCCTCCTTCTAAACAATGAAGATCATTTATTGGAATGTCAGGGGCCTTAGAAGATTAAGGGCTCCGGACAAACTTTGGTCACTAGTAAATCAATTTAGCCCTTCATTAGTATGGATACCAGAGCCTAAAGTAGTTTGTAGTGATTCTTTTTGTCATAAATTAAACCTTGCTGGGATGGAAAAAATGGTAATTCACAATTCTAGTCCAGGGACAAAGGGGAATATATGGTTATTTTGGAACAAAAGTATTTCTCAGCCTCAAGTGATTTCAGTTTCTAGTCAAATGATTACAGTGAGTATTGGTGATGTTATGGTGTCAGGAGTTCACGCACATGTAAAGGTTGTTCATAGGAGGTTCTTATGGTCTGAAATGAAGTTAATAAGTGATCTTAATAAACCATGGATTGTCTTACGTGACTTTAATGTTGTTCTAACTCAAGATGAAAAAGTAGGTGGAAAATTACCTAATAGGAATGCAATGCTAGAATTCAATGATTGTTTAAATCAATGTGAACTTCTTCAAGCTCCCAAAACTGGTCTTCAATATACATGATCCAATTGTCAGCATGGAAGCAAAAGGATTTTATGCATTTTGGATAGAGTTATTTTTAATCAAAAATGGTTGCAATTACATGGTGATTGGGGTTATAAAGTTGGTATGAGAGTTGGGTCTGATCATGATCCTTTATTAGGTGGATGTGCTAGCATTCCTAAACCAAAAAATTTTCTTAGGAAATTTCAAAAAATGTGGCTCAGTCATCCCAATTTCTTACAAGTAGTAGCTGATTTTTGGGCAGAGCCAATTGTGGGAGATCCTGCTTTTCAATTTCTGCAAAAGTTAAAGAACTTAAAGAGAGTTTTGAATGATGGGAATTGGAGGGAGTTTGGAAATGTGCAATAAAAAATTAAAGAAGCTGAACTTAAAGTTAAATTGGCAACTCAAAATTCTGATGATAACCCTTTTGATAATGAAGCTCTTAATGAATTGGTAAAAGCTCAAAATGAATATGCAAGCAGAGAAGTTCAAGAAAACATCTTGTTGAGACAAAAATACAGAGTCAAGTGGATTAAAGAGCGAGCAACTAACACAAGTTTTTTCACACCAATATGAAGATTAGAAATTCTAGAAATATGATGAGTGAGCTTGACGACTATGATGGAAATATGATGACAGACCAACCTCAGATTGCTAATTTCTTGGTGAATCATTATCAGAAGAAATTTGAATTCTAAGCTGTTGATGATGTAGAGCAGTTACTGGAAGTAATACCAAATGTTATTAATGATGAATATCAAAAGTCTTTATATGTTATTCCTGAAGAAGAAGAGATAAAAAATGTAGTTTTTGAAATGGATCAAGAGAGTGCTCCTGGTCTAGATGGCTTTTCAGGCATTTTCTATAGAAGTTGTTGGGATATAATTAAACATGATCTAGTGGCAGCCATTCAATTTTGTTGGAGAAGAAGATTTATACCAAAGCAAATGAACTCAAGCTTTCTTGTCTTGTTGCCAAAAACACAAGGAGTAAAAACTGCAAATCACTTTAGACCCATTGGGTTGAGTAATGTAGTTTTAAATTTTTTACAAAAGTGATCACTAGAAGGATGAGTATTCTCATGGATAAACTGATATAACCTCAACAAGTGGCTTATATAAAAGGGAGAAACATCCATGAACAAGTTTTGCTTGCATCTGAGCTAGTAAATGAAATGAAAGTTAAAAGAAGAGGAGGCAATGTAGGTATTAAGCTTGATATCTCACAAGCTTATGATTCAGTTAGCTGGGATTTTCTCATCAAAGTTTTACTGAAATATGGCTTCTCTGCTTCTCGGTGTGAGTGGCTTCTTATTATTTTCAAGTCTGCAAGAATTTCTGTAATGGTCAATGGTGGCTCTTGTGGTTTCTTCTCAGTGGAAAGGAGATTAAGACAAGGTGACCCCTTATCACCTATTTTGTTTGTTCTAATGGAGGATGTTCTAAGCAGAAATATCACAGCATTGGTGGAGAGTGGTAAATTGCAACCAATGGTTAGCAAGAGAGATATACATCCTACTCATCTGTTTTTTTGCAGATGATGTCTTTATCTTCAGCAATGGTGGTAAGAAAATCTTAATGAATCTATTCAAACTTTTAGATGAGTATCAAGCTAGCTCAGGGAAAGTCATAAATAGAATCAAAAGAAAATGCTTTGTGGATGGTACTACTTCAGTCAGAAAACAGATGATAAGTGAACTTATAAATATGGAAATAGATAAATTTCCAGATAAATACTTGGGAGTATTCCTTGCTCCAGGTAAAGTTACTTCTGCAATGGTTTGGTCCATAGTTGAGTATATACAAAGCAAGTTAGCAGCATGGAAAGATAAGCTACTTTCCTTCCAAGATAGACTTGTACTTGTCAAATCAGTTTCAAGTAGTATCCCTATCTACAATATGTCAGTCTACAAATGGACCTCTTCTGTGATTAAAGTATGTGAGAAACTCATTAGAAATTTCTTGTGGACTGGTGATGGAGAGAGTAGAAAATTCAAGACAGTTTCTTGGAAAAGAGTGTGTACTCCATATGAAGAAGGTGGTCTGGGCATTAAAAGATTGGAAGTGATAAACAGAGCTTTACTAATGAAAATGATTTGGAATATCTTAAATTCAAAGGCAGAATGGGCACTTTTCTTCTCTGCTAAATTTCAAGACAAAAATGGTAATTGGACTTCTAATTGGAGGCAATCTACAGTTTGGAAAGGTTTAAAATGGGCTTAGAATGCATTAAAGGATGATGTTAGGTGGTTTGTGGGGGATGGCTCTAAAATCTCAATTTGGTTTGACATATGGTTGGGAGATCATCCTTTGATTGATGAAATTGGATATACTGACTATGTGAAAAATAATATTGGGATGAAAGTTAAGTCACTATTGCAGGAAGGCAATTGGGTTATTCCAGCTGAACTTCTGCAAGTCCTTTCTAATGCTCAACTACCTGCAGTTATCAGTGGAGAAGATAAAAGAGTATGTAGTTGTGCAAAAAATGGTAAATTCTCAATATCAGAAGTTGTGGAAAAGTTAAGACACAAAGAAGCAATATTGCCTTGGCCAAAATTTATTTGGCAAAGCTTTCTTCATCCTAGTATTGCCAGAAATATCTGGAAGCTGCAGCAAGGATTTTATGTTGATGATTCAATAATGAGGAACATGGGGTATGATATGGTCTCAGTTTGTTGTATTTGTTTTGCAGAGCAAGACTCTATGCAGCACACTCTCTGGGAATATTCTTTCACTGTGGATGTTTGGTATTAGTTACAAACAATGTTTGGTTTTAAGAATCCAACTTCATTTGATGATGTTTGTACGTCATCTAAGCATGTAAGTCCTCTTGTGAAGCAAATATGGATGACAGCAGCATGCTCTACTATGAAGGAGCTATGGTTTCAGAAAAATGCAAAATTTTTTGATGAGGTAAAGCCTAATCTTAATAGATTCAAAAGCAGGATTTTTCAGCTTGTGCATGAAGGTATCTACAGAATGACAACCCCCAGAAGTGGAAATATTCATGAAAGCAAGATTACTTCTTTTTTCAAGATCTGAATTTTATCTTTTTATTTGTTTGTAGCTTTTCCTTTTGTGTGATCTTTCTTTTGCTTTTCTTCTTGAGTCAGTCCTGTGATGTTTGAGTCTTGTTTTTTGCTTTTCAATCAATAAAAAAAATGTGATTTAGCAAAAAAAAAAGAAAAAGGTTGATATGAAAGTGCTCATATGGCTAACCACTGGTTGATATGAAAGTGCTCATGTGTGTATAATAAGTTAAGTTCGATCTAACGGTTGAAAGATATTAACTTGAATCTAATCAGGTTTTCATTTAACGGTAAATATTAAATGCTTTGTTACCAAGGTAATTTAGATTGCAAACCCTGATTTGGAGACTATATAAAGGAGAACTCTAGCAACTGGGAAACCTAATCCCCACACCTCCTGTGTGATACTAGTTGTGTAAGCTAGAGTCGATTCTCCTTTAACCTTAGGTTTATATTGAGACCCTGTAGGTTAACGACTTTAAGACTTCATTGGGATTGTGAAGCCAGACCCAACTATTTTCTCTGTAGTTGCGTGATCTAATCTTGTTGTTTCTGCCGTTTGAGTAAAATCGTAAGATTGGCTTGAGATTAATTTCTCCGATAGGCAAGATAGAAAAGTAGTCACAAACATCTTCGTCTCATCTTTTGTGATTCTACAATATCTTGTTTCGTTTGTCTAATAAGATTATTGTGAGGTGATTGATATTTCTAGGCTGTTCTCGGGAATATAAGTCTGGTATATCAATTGGTTCCTGTCCACCTTGATTTATCAAAAGACGGAACAAAACTCGTAGGTATTTCTGTAGGAGACAGATTTATCTATTCCTGTAGACTTTTTTGTGTGGTACAAATTTTTTTATTAAAGTCTTCGACTTTGGGTCGTAGCAACTCTTAGTTGTGGGTGAGATCAGCTAAGGGAATTAAGTGTGTAGTATCCTTCTGGGATCAGAGACGCAAGGAGCGAAATTGTACCTTGGATTAGTGTGAGATTCATTGGGGTTCAACTACAGTCCAGACCGAAGTTAGTTTGTAGTAGGCTAGTGTCTGTGGAGGCTTAATACAGTGTGTGTTCAATCTGGACTAGGTCTCGGGGTTTTTCTGCATTTGCGGTTTCCTCGTTAACAAAACTTCTGGTGTCTGTGTTATTTCTTTTCCGCATTATATTTTGTTATATAATTTAAATATCACAGATTGTGCGTTGAATCGATCAATTGGTAAATCCAACCTTTGGTTGTTGATTGAAATTGATTGATCCTTGAGCATTGGTCTTTGGTACCGTTCAAGTTATTTCTATTGTATTCAATCAGGCTCGCAGATTTCTATTTGTTTGAGTAAGGATTGAATCGAGAAATTGAGATATAACTCTTTGATATACTTTTTATTAAGATTAAGTCTAACTGTCTAGTTGATTCTCTTAAAAGTATATTGGAGTTAGTCCATACAGATTGCAAAGAAAAATTCTAACGGATTAAATGCTATCATACATGCCATTACCCAGATCTTCAGCATCATGTGACTACGTCCACAAAGTCTAAAGATGCCTGGGATATCTTAGAAACCGTATTTGAAGGGAATACCTGTGAAAAAGAAGCTAGGCTTCAAAACCTAAATTCTGATTGGGAAAACCTTCACATGGCAGATGAATAATCAATTGATGAGTTTAATCACAAAGTGTTTGAAATTGTTAATACATCTTTTGCATTGGGTAAGACTATTCCTGAAAAGGATATTGTGATGAAGATTCTCAGATCTCTGCCATCCAGATACAATTCTAAGAAGCATGCCATCGTTGAAGGAAATAACCTTGATGTGCTTTCCAGAAATACTCTGGTTGGAAAATTAAAAATTCTTGATCTTGATCAAAACACAGTTAGAACATTTGCATTCAATGCTGTGACCAACGCAAGTGAATATTCTAACTTGTCTTGGGCTGATGTATGTTGTTCCAATCGTGTTTATTTTGATAAATCACTGATAATAGATAAGATCAAAGAATTTGTAAAAAGAAGCAATAGATGTGATAAACGTCTATCTTCAGTTAATGCTTCAGATGATTCAATACAAGAAAAATCATTCATGGATGTCAACATCTTGGGTACTTCTGATGGGTGCAATAAACTTTCAGCTCTTGCGGCAGAAACATCCACCTATTTTAATTTCTGATTCAGAACATGGGTCTGTCACAGAGATTTTTGAATTCTTGAATAGAGAGGTTCTCCAAGAAAATCTTCAATTAAAAGCCTCATTGCAGAAACTTGAATCCTCGCTCCAGGTGAAAAATCTTGAGATAGACCAGAACCATGTCACTAAAGGAAAAGAGAGATTAATACTCTTAGGGATGACCTACAGAGGTTATCTGGAAGTTCTGAAAAATTTTTAGCAATGTTATTCGGTCATAAGTCCTTTGGGAACACAAATGGTTTAGGGTTTAAAAGCAAAACTGCAAGCACAAACAACTCTCTTGTTCCAACTGATCATGGAACAATGAATGTTGAATGTTGTGATAAACATGAGGCAATTCAACAGAACAAAAAATCTTTATTGATTTTTTCATTTTGTGGAAATGCAAATCATGTTCAAAGCACGTGTTGGAGATTCAAGAGGAACAACAAAAGAATTGCCAAACTTCAAGAGAACATGCAAAGGATGAATCTGGATTTAGATAATCAACAAGGTTTTCCTAAAAAATCTTGTAATTCCATATTCAGACAAGGTAAGAAATCTGTTTATACAACAAACCTTGACAAGCCACTAAGTGGTAAAAGATGTGAGCATTTGGCTCACTCTGTCACTGTCTAAAACCAGGGACGTCTGCATCCTCATCTTTAACTTGAGAAAATGAGGTTTGCATCAAAGTGGCTCAATTTTTGTATTTGTGTATTCTTTATTTTTTTTATGAAAATATTTTCCTAATAATTTAGATAATGGATAATAAACCATGTAAGACTTGTTCAAAGCTCTTCTAGGGTTTGGATGTCCATAAGTCTATTTATAATCATTTGTAATCAAGTCCTTCATCTCTTTTCTCCTTGAAAGATACAGTTTCGTGGCTCCTATGACTAGAGGTACCACAAAAAGGGATGCAGTCGAAGCAGTTAATGTGTATCTGTGTGAAGGAATCACTTCCTCAAGGATGAAGAAGGATAGATATACAAATGATGGAGAAGGTTCTTCCTCTAACTGCCTCTTGTCAGTTTGTCATTTTGATAATAACTTTATAGGTATGGCGAAAGATTTCATCAATAAAAGAAATGATTTAAAATCTCAAATCGCTTTCTCTTTAGAAAAGATAACTCACTATGAACAAATGTTGTCTCTAACAAAGAACACCTTGCGCGAGCTAAAAAGAGAACTTAGTGAGTTGACTGATATTTCTGAAGATTTAGAGGAATTAAATGATCCCATAATCAATGGGTTTTTCAATAATGAGAAGGAATTCTCGGTAGATGCTCTGAAAAATCTCTACAATGTCTAGAAAACTTCTTATGAGAATTTTATTCTTGTGTTTTTAAGAAGGTTAACTAGAGTTTGGAATAGCCATTATTGTGATTACACATAGCTATGTCCAATGTTTTTCATCTTCAATGTTTTTAGATTTATTTGTTTAAATTATAAAGTTTGTTTGGAAGATGATTTTGCATTACTAATATTTATGATTTCATATATTGCAACTTGTTATGGGATATGTGTATTTGCGTCCGTGAACTATGAGTGTCCCATACGTGGTCAAAAGTTAAGTCTTTCATATGTTGATATGCATGTATTGATAAAAGATTGAATGAACTTTTGACAAACAAAAGATAAGCCTATTATGTAATTATGCAAATATTGATGGAAGATAGGATGAGCTTTTGTTTACAAAGATTAAGTCTATTATGTCATTGTGCAAATGGTAATAAAAAATAGAATGAATCTTTGCTTATTCCGCAATATTGATCTTCCATGATCCATAATTTTTATGTAAATACTGTGCGGCTCCGTAAGTTCTCTTATGTGAGCATTTTCCATTGAATTAATCATGGATTCTCTTGTGGTTAATTTAATTGAGATTTTTGGATACAAATCCATATTCTTATGTGATTTTCTAATGTCCAAATAAATCCTTCTTTTCTTGTGAAAGTAAGGTATCTATTGTTGTTCTCTCGGGAATGACATTTTATGGGGGAGAGTTCTTAATTGAACTTGTGCTTAATTGCCAAATCTTTGTGGGGAATGCGGCTGTGGAATATTATAGGGGTTATCTTGTATCTTTATAACCTCCTTGATGAATGCATTTAGTTTCGACTATATGATTGCATCTAAAAAGTTGATATGTACTTTCTTTTGGTCATGAAGTGTCTCTATGGAAATTTCATTAGGATCCCACTAGTTTTCGTACCTTTGCCAATTTTATTGACAAAAAGGGGAAGAATTAATATGTAGTTCACACTACAAATACATATGGTTTCCGGATCATTATGTAAGGGGTGTGGTTTTCATGTGAGATGAAGTACTGACTAAGGGGCCGGGAGTGATACATATCACCATATTATTGTTGTCGAAGTTGTGATACAATTGAAATATGATGTTGTGTAATAATACTATGACACTGTATAACAATGATTGAGAGCTATTGTTTTCTCATTGTTATGGCTACGGATCTTCAACAATGATGATGTTGCATTGAATATCTTTGGAATCAGTACTTGGAAGTGATGAAGATTTCGAGTAATGTTGAAGAACCAAGGAGATCAAACATGTGGATGAGAAGCTGTAGTTTTATTTATTTTGCATTCCATATGTATTAATACTTTTATCACTAAAATTGACAAAGGGGGACATTGTTAGAGCAGTGCTCGGTCGAACTCGCAAGTGTTTCTATATCAAGCTTGGTTGTCAAGTTTAGTTTCCAAAACTATAAGTCTTGATTTCTAGTCTACTTATAGCTAAGTCTCGGACTAGGATAGAAAGTGTAGTTGAGCTCTAGACTCCATGGCGTACATCATGCAAAGATGAAGAACTGCTCAAGGAATTGATGGAACTTCATTGACAAAAAGGTATGTGGAGACTTGAACTTATCTATCACTCAAAAGTCTATCTACTATATCTCCTATCTTGGGACAAAATTCGTATTGCTATATAGACTTCGATTATACACATTTGCTATTTCGAGCCGAGTTTATCTCGCTTATCTATTTCTCGAAATATGTGTTGGTAAGCTTTCGCTTTGGCCGAGTTCATCTTTACTAGTGACGAAAGTCATGTTGATTATTTCACTTACTTGAAAATCGCTTTGATGAAAAATAGTTTGTGAATAACAACTATTTAACATCCTCTAAGAATGTTTCAACGATTGAAATGAAAGTCATACTTGAAATAGAATATATAACCATGTTTGGATATAAAAATTTATATGAATTCATACTTGTGTAAGTCCAAAATCCTTGAACTAAAGTATGTGTACTTTGTTTGTTCAGGATGATCGGAGCTAAGTCCGCGTACCTGTACGTGTACTGTCGGAAGTTCACATCCCGTGAATTTCTGCTGGAGTTTGTGAACTGAAAACAAGCTCAGTACGCATACTTAAGTATGCGTGCAGGTATGCGTACTTAAGTGGGTTATTTTCTAAAAACAGTTTAATTCGTGAACTAAGACATTTATAAATTAAGGAATGCAATCTTTGCAAACCGTGGCTATAATGTTCATGAATCGATTCGAGTGAATCAAAACTGTTTTTGCTTCGATTGTGTCTTGTATATTTCTATGAGATCTAAGCAATTGAACAACTCTCTAACTAGTTCTTTTGAGTCATTTGAACTAGTTATGGTGAAGATGAATAAGGTTGATATGAAAGTGCTCATATGTCTAACCATTGGTTAACTAATGTTGAACCAACGACTTGTACAAGTTTAGGTATGGTTACTCTAAATGAAGTTACATTTCATGTGTGTATAACAAGCCAAGTTGGATCTGACGGTTGAAAGATATTAGCTTGAATCTAATCATGTTTTCATATAATGGTGAATATTGAATGCTTTGTTACCAAGGTATCTTAGATTGCAAGCCCTGACTTGGAGACTATATAAAGGAGAACTATAGCAACTGAGAAACCTAATCCCCACACCTCCTGTGTGATACTAGTTGTGTAAGCTAGAGTCGATTCTCCTTTAACCTTAGGTTTCTATCAAGACCCTGTAGGTTAAGGACTTAAAGACTTCATTGGGATTGTGAAGCCAGACCCAACTATTTTTCTCTGTAGTTGCGTGATATGATCTTGTTGTTTCTATCGTTTGAGTACAATCGTAAGATTGGCTCGATATTAATTTCTCCGATAGGAAAGATAGAAAAGTAGTCACAAACATCTTCGTCTCATCGTTTGTTAGTCCACAATATCTTGTATTGCTAGTCGATTAAGATTATTGTGAGGTGATTAATATTTCTAGGTTGTTCTTTGGGAATATAAGTCCGGTATATCAACTGGTTCTTGTTCACCTTGATTTATCAAAAGACGGAACAAAACTCGTAGGTATTTTCGTGGGAGACAAATTTATCTATTCTTGTAGACTTTTCTGTGTGATACAGATTTGTTTATTAAAGTTTTCGACTTTAGGTCGTAGAAACTCTTAGTTGTGGGTGAGATCAGATAAGGGAATCAAGTGCGTAGTATCCTGCTGGGATCAGAGACGTAAGGAGCGCAACTGTAACTTGGATTAGTGTGAGATTGATTGGGGTTCAACTACAGTCCAAACCGAAGTTAGTTTGTAGTAGGCTAGTGTGTGTAGCGGCTTAATACAGTGTGTGTTCAATATGGACTAGGTCCCGAGGTTTTTCTGCATTTGCGGTTCCCTCGTTAACAAAACTTCTGGTGTCTGTGTTATTTCTTTTCCGCATTATATTTTGTTATATAATTGAAATATCACAGGTTGTGCATTGAATCGATCAATTGGTAAATCCAACCTTTGGTTGTTGATTGAAATTGATTGGTCCTTGAATATTGATCTTTGGTACCGTTCAAGTTATTTCTCTTGTATTCAATCAAGCTCGCAGATTTCTATTTGTTTGAGTATGGATTGAATCGAGAAGTTGAGATATAACTCTTTGATATACTTTTTATTAAGATTGAGTCTAACTGCCTAGTTGATTCTCTTAAAAGTATATTGGATTTAGTCCATACAGATTGCTAAGCGAAATATTGGGTGAGGTTGTTGTACCCTCACTTTTTCAGGTACATGACATGCCCAGAACACCATCGTTGTTGCTGCGTAATGTCGGACTAAAACATTGCCTTTACCCTTTGATCTCGTTTCCAAATATGTATATAACTACCAAGATCAACACCAGTTTTCCTTATCTTCTCAACTTCGTTGCTGTAAGGAACTCGAGATAATCACCACTGGTAACTGTTATCTGTTGCTGTAAAATATCTCCCTTATTTTAGCCACTAATCAACCTTAGATCATTCCGTTGAGTGCTATCTTCCATCTTCATGCACGTCCTTGCTGTTGAAAACAATCCCATTCATTATTCTCCCTTCAAATTGCATCACCACTGGTTGCTTCTTCTCATTACTTCATCGCCGAAAACAAACCAGAGTTGCTAACCACGGCATCATGGCAGCAGCCAGCAAAATCTCAACTTTCACCCTTTGGAGAAGACGAAAAGTGTATAACCTTTTTCTTCTGATAATAAATGGGTATTCTTGTCTTTTGTTCTTATTAAGAAATAGGATGTGGTGTAGATGGGGCCACGTCTACAAATTCTTTCTTCTAAAACCTCTTGCCAACATAACAACATATATTCCCACTAGTGACTTGGTGCTATGAACTGCAGTATCAGTGTTTTTCGTCACAAACACCTATGTTGCTTCCAATTCAACTACTTATTTTTTCGGTGATCGGATTCACTCGTACTTTATACAAAAGCACTAAAATAGTGCTATTAGTAAAAATATCGAATCCCCGCTAATATACATATGGGTATAAAATGTAGCACTTACGTGCTTATCAACAACGTCGTCAACATAGTCTTCTACTTGTTTATGCATCATGTCATGAAAGCTAGCAGTCATTGCTCGTTGATAGGTGGCACCTGCATTCTTCAATCCGAAAGGCATCACAATGTAGTGAAAATTCCTGATTGGCGTTCGGAAAGCAGTTTTGCTAGCATCGTGCTCATATATCTTGATTTGGTTGTAGCCACTGTACCCATCCATAAATGAGAACATGCCATGACCAATGATTGCATCTACGAGCATGTCGATGTTGGGTAAGGGAAGGTCATCCTTCCGGAAACATTTATTCATGTTTCTGAAATCTACACAGCATCGGATCTGACCATTTTTTTTCTTAACCGGGACAACGTTCACCAGCCATGTCGGTTGTTGAATGGGTTTGATGAATCCAGCTGCTAGTAGTTTCTGAACTTCAACTTTATTTTTTTTCCTCGACTTCATGCTTGAACTGCCTGGGAGGTTGTTTGACAGGTTTGGAGACGGGATTTATGTGCAAGTGATGAGTGACCAATTTGTCATCCACACCGGGCATTTCCTCGTATATCCAAGCAAAAATATCTTGATACTCCTTCAGCATGCTTATCAATCATGTTCGTTACTATGATGACAGTGCAGAACTGATCAATATTGGTCTTGGATCTTCCTCCATTACTGAAAAAGTGGGGGTACAACAACCACACCCAATATTTCGCATAACAATCTGTATGGACAACTCCAATATACTTTCTAGAGAATCAACTAGACAGTCAGACTCAATCTAGATAAAAAGTATATCAAAGAGTTTATATCTCAATCTCTCGATTTGATATATACTCAAGCAAATAGAAATCTGCGAGTCTTTATCAAATACTAGAGTAACTTGGATGGTACCAAAGACCAATATCCAAGTGTCAATCAATTTAAATCAACAACCAAAAGGTCGGATATTCTAATTGATTGAACAACACACAACCTGTGATATTTCAATTATATAACAAAATATAATGCGGAAAAGAAATAACACAGACACCAGAATTTTGTTAACGAGGAAACCGCAAATGCAGAAAAATCCCGGGACCTAGTCCAGATTGAACACACACTATATTAAGCCGCTACAGACACTAGCCTACTCCAAATTAACTTCGGTATAGATTGTAGTTGAACCCCAATCAATCTCACACTGATCCAAGTACAGTTATGCTCCTACGTCTCTGATCTCAACAGGATACTACGTACTTGATTCCCTTAGCTGATCTCACCCACAACTAAGAGTTGCTACGACCCAAAGTCGAAGACTTTAATAAACAAATCTGTATCACACAGAAAAGTCTACGGTAATAGATAAATACGTATCCCACGAATATACATACGATTTTTGTTCCGTCTTTTGATAAATCAAGGTGAACATGAACCAATTGATAAACCGAACTTATATTCCCGAAGAACATCCTAGTATTATCAATCACCTCCCAATAATCTTAATCGACACAGCGAAAAAAGATATTGTGGAATCACAAACGATGAGACGAAGTGTTTGTGATTTCTTATATATCTTTCCTATCAAAGATATCAATCTCAAGACAATTATTACAATTGTACTCGTACGATAGAAACAGCAAGATCAGATCACACAACTACAAAAAATTAGTATCGGTATGGCTTCACAATCCCAATGAATTTTTTAAGTCGTTAACCTGGTTTAGAAGAAGAAACCTAAAGGAGAATTGACTCTAGCTTAGCACAACTAATATCACACAGAAAGTGTGGGGATTAGGTTCCCCAGCTGCTAGAGTTCTCCCTTATATAGTCTTTCAATAAGGGTTTGCAATCAATGTTACCTTGGTAACAAAGCATTCAATATTCACCGTTAGATGAAAACCTGATTAGATTCAAGCTAGTATCTTTCAACCGTTAGATCGAAAACTAGCTTGTTACACACAAATGAAATGCACGTTTCTAGGCTTGTGTAATCGTACCCAAACTTGTACATTTGTTGGTTCAACAATAGTCAACCAAATGATTAGCCATATGATCACTTTCATATCACCCATATTCTTTTTCACCATAACTAGTTCAAGTGACTCAAATGAACTAGTTAGAGAGTTGTTCAATTGCAAGGAAATCTTATGTAACTACACAACACACAATTGAAGCAAAAACTATTTGATTCGCTCGAATCGGTTCATGAACTATATAGCCACGGTTTGCAATTTGCATTCCTTAGTTTATATAAGAATAAGTTCACAAATATCGATTTTAGATATAACCTACTCAAGTTCGCGGACTGGGTTCGCGGACTTAAGTTCCCGGACGGAGTTCACAAACTCCAGCAGAATTTCCCGGGACGAGAACTTCCGCCAGTTCGCGGACTTGGCTGACGCCACCATTCCGGTTCTCTTGATCAACAAAGTTCGCAAACTTCAGTTCAAGGAATAATGACTTATACATATATGTGTTTCCACAACAATGCTTATATCCTCCAATGGTTATATAATCTAAACTCCCATTTCAATCATTGAAACATTCTTAGAGGACGTTGATATTCTATAGTTGTTATTCACAAACTATTTTTCGTCAAAGTAAGCAATTTTCAAAGTGATTGAAACTTGTCATGACTTTCGTCACTAGGTAAAGATGAACTTGGCTAAAGCGAAAGCTTGCCAACACATATTTCGAGAAATAGATAGGCGAGATAAACTCGGCTCGAAATAGCAAATGTGTATAATCTAAGTCTATATAGAAAAACGACTTTTGTCTCAAGATAGGAGATAAATAGACTTTTGAGTGATAGATAAGTTCAAGTCTCCACATACCTTTTAGTCGATGAAGATCCACCGGTTCCTTGAGTAGTCCTTCTCGTCTTATATGATGATTGCCATGGAGTTCTTGAGCTCAACTACACTTTCTATCCTAGTCCGAGACCTTAGCTATAGTAGACTAGAAATCAAGACTTATAGTTATGATCTCTAACATTGACAAACATGCTTGAGATATAAACGCATGCGAGTTCGACCGAGCAATGCTCTAACAATCTCCCCCTTTTTCAATTTTAGTGACAAAACTATAAATACATATGGAATACAAAAAATAAATAAATTAACTTTTGTAGCTCCTATTCCACATGTCTGATCTTCAACATTACTCGAAATCATCGTCACTTCCAAGTACTCCAACGATCCCAAAGGTTATAAGTTCAGCATCATGGTTGTTGAAAATACGTAGCTATAACAACGAGAAAACAAGAGTTCTCAATCATTGTTATACATTGTCATAGTATCATTACACAACGTCAAAGTTCAATTGTTTCACAACTTCAACAACAATACTATGGTGATATGTATCACTCCCCCTTAGTCAATACTCTATCTCACATGGAAACCACTCCCCCTTACATAATGATACGAAAACATATGTATTTGTAGTGTGAATTACATATTAATTCTCCCCCGTTTTGTCAATAAAATTGGCAAAGGTACAAGAATAGAATCCTAATGAAATTTCCGAAAGAGACATTTCATAACTAAAAAAAAGAAACACATATCATCTTATTTAGATGCAATCATATAGCCGAAGCTAAATGCATTCATCAAGGAGTTTATAAAGATACAAGATAACCCCTATAATATTCCACATCCGCACTCCCCACAAAGATTTGGCAATTAAGCACAAGTTCAATTAAGAACTCTCCCCCATAAAACGTCATTCCCGAAAGAACAACAAGAGAGACCTTAAGTTTGAAGGAAAAGAAGGATTTCTTTGGATATAACAAATCAGATACAAGTATAATTTGAATCCAAAATACTCAATTAAATTAACCGCAAGAGAACCCATGATTAATTCAGTCGAAAAATGCTCAACATAAATGAACTTATGGAGACTCAAAAATACACAATTAGATTAATCACAATAGAACCCATAATTAATCTAATCAAAATACATAACCAAACTAATCACAAAAGTAATCAATTTAATTGGTCATGCTCATCATAAGAAAACTTACGGAGCAACAACTAAATAACCAAACAAGATGATTAATTTAGATGAATATGCTCGACATAAAGTATCTCGCGGAACAACAATTAAGATAATTATTAAAATAATCAACTTGGTCGTTTTAGTGCTCAACATAAGACACTTTACAGAGCCTCACAGTAATACAAAAAAGATGGATCAGGGAAGATCAATACTGCGGAATACACAAGGATTCATTCTATTTTCCATCACTATTCGCATAACGATATTCAATAGACATAATACTTGCAAACAAAAGATTTTAACCTATCTTCCATCAAAAATTGACATAATAGGCTTAACTTTTGTATTTTTCAAAAGTCTATTCATTCTTTTATCAATACATGCATATCGACATACGAAAGACTTACTTTTGACAAGGTATGGGACAATCATAGTTCACAGACGCAAACACACATATCCCATAACAATATTGCAATATATAAAACCATAAATATTAATACTGCAAAAATCATCTTCCAAACAACTTTAGAATTTAAACCAATAAATCTAAAAACATGAAGATGAAAACATTGGACATAGCTTTGTGTAATCACAATAATGGCTATTCCAAACTCTAGTTATTCTTCTAACAAAAACAAGAAAACAGAATTCTTATTCGAAGACTTACTAGTTGTTGTAGATTTTTCTCAGAGCCTCTACAGAGAATTCCTTCTCATTATTGAAAAACCCATTGATTATGGGATCGTTCAATTCCTCCAAATCTTCAGAAATATCAGTCAACTCACTAAGTTCTCTCTTTATCTCACACAAGGTGTTCTTTGAAAGAGACAACATTTGTTCATAGTGAGCTATCTATTCTAAAGACGAAACAATTTGAGATTTTAAATTGTTTCTTCTGTTGATGAAATCTTTCACCAAACCCCTGAAGTTATCATCAAGATGATAGAAAGACAAGAGGTAGTTAGGGGAAGAACCTTCTCCAAAATTTGTAGTCTTCACTTTCTTCACCCTTGAGGAAGAGATTCCCTTACAAAGATACACATTGATTGCTTCGACTGCATCTCTGCTTGTGATGCCTCTAGTTACAGGAGCCATGAAATTGTATCTTTTTAGGGAAGAAAGGAAAAAGTCTACAAATGAAATAAATAGACTAGTGAGCGTATAAACCCTAAAAGAACAAGTCTTACGTATTTTAGAGAATCAATATCTATACTGTTAGGAGAATATTTTCTTAACAACAATAAATGCACTACTTGAGCCACAAAGACGCAGAACCCCATTTTCTCAAGTTAAAGATGAGGATGCGAACGTCTCTAGCATTAGATAGAGACGTTGGGAGCCAAACTCTCTCCTTGTTTACCACATAGTGATTTTCCAAGGTTTGTCGTGTAAACAGAATTCCTACCTCTTTTGATTCTGGAAACACTGGTTTTATGGGAGCCACGATGATTATCCAGACTCATCTTTTGCATGTTCTTCTGCAGTTTAGAGAGATTCTTATTGCTCCTTCTGAATCTCCAGCACATACTTTGAACATGATTTGCGTGTCCACAAAATGAACAGATCAAGGCTCATTTGTCTTGTTGAGGTGCCTTCTGTTTGAAAAAATAGTCAACCTTTATTTTTCACTGATCAATAGAAGCAATAGAGTTAACAATGCCTGCACACTTGCTTTTAAATCCTAAATCATTAGTGTTTCCAAAGGACTTCTGACCAAATAACATTGTTGAGATTTTGTCAGAGCTTCCATACAATCTTCGTAGATCATCTTTAAGAGTATTAATCTTTTTTTCCTTTAGAGCAATTGTTCTGGTGAATTTATTATTAAGACAATCTATCTCAAGATTTTTCACCTGGATTAATGATTCTAATTTCTTCAATAAAGCTTTTAATTGAAGATTTTCTTGAAGAACCTCTTTATTCAAGAATTCGAAAATCTTTATGTCAGACTCAAACTCCGAATCAGAACTTGAGTATGTGGATGTTTCTGCTGTAAGAGTTGAGGGTTCATCACATCCATCAATCGTATTCAAACGGTTGAAACTAAGAGATCTTTCTTTCACGGAAGCATTAGCAGTGAAGGATGACAAAAGATGTTTGTCACGTCTAATGCTTCTTTTTATAAATTCTTTGATCTTTTTTTATTACCAATGGTTTTTCAAACCAGATACCACCTGAACAACATTCATCATCCCAAGACAATGTAGAGGATTTACTTGTGTTGGAAACAACATTGAATGCAACAGTTTGAACAGAATTTTGATCAGGAATTCTTACTTTTCCAAAAGACATATTTTTGGAAAGAGTGTTGAGGTTATTTCCTCCATCTTTAGACTTAGTGCAAGTAGACACATACTGATGAAGTTCTGGGGCAATGGCCTGTCTGATAGCATTTAAGCCTTCAGAATTTTGCTTTGCGGCAAGAATTTCTTCTGGACTATAACTACCAACATCCTTAGGTATAGATTTAAGTCTCGATAGAGGGAAATGGCCTGTCCTCTATCCAAGTCTTGCCAGAAAAAGAGAAAACGAAAAGGAGAGATTTAACAAAATACTGGGGACTGAGGGTCCACTGATCATGACGATTAGTTTCACAGTCCAAGACTCGTGGCACCAGACTTTAATGTGCTAAACATTCATAATAAAAGGAATGCTACCACCAGGACTTGAAACCATGCTCATTACTGAAAAAGCGGGGGTACAACAACCACACCCAATATTTCGCTTAACAATCTGTATGGACAAACTCCAATATACTTTCTAGAGAATCAACTAGACAGTCAGACTCAATCTAGATAAAAAGTATATCAAAGAGTTTATATCTCAATCTCTCGATTTGATATATACTCAAGCAAATAGAAATCTGCGAGTCTTTATCAAATACTAGAGAGATAACTTGGATGGTACCAAAGACCAATATCCAAGTGTCAATCAATTTAAATCAACAACCAAAAGGTCGGATATTCTAATTGATTGAAAAACGCACAACCTGTGATATTTCAATTATATAACAAAATATAAAGCGGAAAAGAAATAACACAGACACCAGAATTTTGTTAACGAGGAAACCGCAAATGCAGAAAAATCCGAGACCTAGTCCAGATTGAACACACACTATATTAAGCCGCTACAGACACTAGCCTACTCCAAATTAACTTCGGTCTAGATTGTAGTTGAACCCCAATGAATCTCACACTGATCCAAGTACAGTTATGCTCCTACGTCTCTGATCCCAACAGGATACTACGTACTTGATTCCCTTAGCTGATCTCACCCACAACTAAGAGTTGCTACGACCCAAAGTCAAAGACTTTAATAAACAAATCTGTATCACACAGAAAAGTCTACGGTAATAGATAAATCCGTCTCCCACGAATATACCTACGAGTTTTGTTCCGTCTTTTGATAAATCAAGGTGGACGGGAACAAATTAATAAACCGGACTTATATTCCCGAAGAACAACCTAGTATTATCAATCACCTCACAATAAGCCTAATCGACGCAGTGAAAAAAATATTGTGGAATCACAAACGATGAGACGAAGTGTTTGTGATTACTTTTCTATCTTGCCTATCGGAGATATCAATCTCAAGCCAATTATTAAACAACAAGATCAGATCACACAACTACGAGAAAGTAGTATCGGTCTGGATCCATAATCTCAATGAAGTCTTTAAGTCGTTAACCTGGTTTAGAAGAAGAAACTAAAGGTTAAAGGAGAATCGACTCTAGCTTAGCACAACTAGTATCACACAGAAGGTGTAGCGATTAGGTTTCCCAGTTGCTAGAGTTCCCCCTTATATAGTCTTTGAAATCAGGGATTGCAATCAATGTTATCTTGGTAACAAAGCATTCAATATTCACCATTAGATGAAAACCTGATTTAGATTCAAGCAAATATCTTTCAACCGTTAGATCGAAAACTAGCTTGTTACACACAAATGAAATGCATGTTTCTAGGATTGTGTAACCGTACCCAAACTTGTACATTTTTTGGTTCAACAATAGTCAACCAAATGGTTATCCATATGATCACTTTCATATCCACCATATTCTTCTTCACCATAACTAGTTCAAGTGACTCAAATGAACTAGTTAGAGAGTTGTTCGATTGCAAAGAAATCTTATGTAACTACACAAGACATAATCGAAGCAAAACCGATTTGATTCACTCGAATCGGTTCATGAACTATATAGCCACGGTTTGCAATTTGCATTCCTTAGTTTATATAAGAATAAGTTCACAAACATCGTTTTTAGATCTAACCTACTCAAGTTCGCGGACGGAGTTCACAAACTCCAGCAAAAATTCTCGGGACGAGAAATTTCGCCAGTTCGCGGACTTGGCTGACGCCACCATGCCGGTTCTCTTGTTCAACAAAGTTCGTAAACTTCGGTTCAAGGAATAAGGACTTATACATATATGTGTTTCTACAACAATGCTTATATCCTCCAATGGTTATATAATCTAAACTCTCATCTCAATCATTGAAACATTCTTACAGGACGTTGATATTCTATAGTTGTTATTCACAAACTATTTTTCGTCAAAGTAAGTAATTTTCAAAGTGATTGAAACTTGTCATGACTTTCATCACTAGGTAAAGATGAACTTGGTTAAAGCGAAAGCCTACCAACACATATTTCGAGAAATAGATAGGAGAGATAAACTCGGCTCGAAATACCAAATGTGTATAATCTAAGTCTATATAGCAAAACGACTTTTGTCTCAAGATAGGAGATAAATAGACTTTTGAGTGATATATAAGTTCAAGTCTCCATACCTTTTAGTCGATGAAGATCCACCGGTTCCTTGAGTAGTCCTTCGTCTTGTATGATGATTGCCATGGAGTTCTTGAGATCAACTACACTTTCTATCCTAGTCCGAGACCTTAGCTTTAGTAGACTAGAAATCAAGACTTATAGTTTTGATCACTAACATTGACAAACACGCTTGAGATAGCAACGCATGCGAGTTCGACCGAACAATTCTCTAACAATCTCCCCCTTTGTCAATTTTACTGACAAAACTATCAATACATATGGAATACAAAAAATAAATAAATATACTTTTGTAGCTCCTATTCCATACGCCTAATCTTCAACATTACTCGAAATCTTCGTCACTTCCAAGTACTCAATGATCCCAAAGGTTGTTAGTTTAGCATCATCGTTGTTGAAAATCCGTAGCTATAACAACGAGAAAACAAGAGTTCTCAATCATTGTTATACAGTGTCATAGTATCATTACACAATATCAAAGTTCAATTGTATCACAACTTCAACAACAATACTATGGTGATATGTATCACTCCCCCTTAGTCAATACTCTATCTCACATGGAAACCACTCCCCCTTACATAATGATCCGAAAACCATATGTATTTGTAGTGTGAACTACATATTAATTCTCCCCCATTTTGTCAATAAAATTGGCAAAGGTACAAGAACGAGATCCTAATGAAATTTTCGAAAGAGACATTTCTAGACAAAAAGAAAGAAAAAATATATCATCTAATTTAGATGCAATCATAAAGCCGAAGCTAAATGCATTCATCAAGGAGTTTGTAAAGATACTAGATAACCCCTATAATATTCCACATCCGCACTCCCCACAAAGATTTGGAAATTAAGCACAAGTTCAATTAAGAACTCTCCCCCATATAATGTCATTCCCGAAAGAACAACAAGAACGACTTTAATTTTGAAAGAAAAGAATGATTTATTTAGACATAACAAATCTCATACAAGTATGAATTTGAATCCAAAATATTCAATTAAACTAACCACAAGAGAGCCCATGATTAATTTAATCGGAAAATGCTCAAACATAAGTGAACTTATGGAGACTCAAAAATATACGATTAGATTAATATCAAGAGAACCCATAATTAATCTAATTGAAATACACAACCAAACTGATCACAAAAAATAATCAATTTAATTGGTCATGCTCGACATAAGAAAACTTACGGAGCAACAACTAAATAACCAAACAAAATGATTAATTTAGTTGAAAATGCTCGACATAAAGTACCTCACGGAACAAAAACATAGCTAATCATAAAAATAATCAACTTGGTCGTTCAATGCTCAACATAAGACACTTTACAGAGCCTCACAGTAATACATAAAATATGGATCAGGGAAGATCAATACTGCGGAATACGCAAGGATTCATTCTATTTTCCATCATTATTCGCATAGCGACATTCAATAGACATAATCCTTGCAAACAAAAGATTTTAACCTATCTTCCATCAATAATTGACATAATAGGCTTAAATTTTGTATTTGTCAAAATTCTATTCATTCTTTTATCAATACATGCATATCGACATACGAAAGACTTTACTTTTGACAAGGTATAGGACAATCATAGTTCACGGACGTAAACACACAAATCCCATAACAATATTGCAATATATAAAACCATAAAAATTAATACTGCAAAAATCATCTTCCAAACAAATTTATAATTTAAACCAATAAATCTAAAAACATGAAGATGAAAACGTTGGACATAGCTATGTGAAATCACAATAATGGCTATTCCAAACTCTAGTTATTCTTCTAGCAAAAACAAGAAAATAGAAGATTTATTAGGCGAAAAGATCATCTTTTACTCATTGTCTTCCTCATCGGAAATACTCCAAGATGCTTGAATTGATTTCAACTCTTCCTTGAGCTCGGGAAACTTAGTTTCAACCAATGACAATTGTTCTTGCACAAACTTCACCCTTGAATCGACCTTACACATTCCCTTGTGGATTTTTTGAAGAAGGCTCAAGGTGGTAAGGTCACAATCGTTAAGTGAAGCATCTATTTGTCTTTTGCACACATTCTCCCTTACGCGTCTGAAGGTACAGGGACGAACCGGTTTGGGAACCCCGAGAGAGTTGCCAATTGGATCAAAACCACGATCACGAAAAATTTGACCAATCAAGCAAGGGTAACCTAACATCTTGATGGGTGAAGTCATCGAAGTCATTTGAAAGATGATAAAACCACATATATCGAGACTTTGAACACCCGATTCAAGGAAATAGACCAATTACGCAAACTCCTGACTCCACCAAGAATTCTCAATTGTGGAGGGACAAAGATTTGAGATACCAAGTTTTCCAAATGCCATCAATGCAATACTAAGATCATTAGTAGAAAACTTTCCTTGATTCCAAGCTACCTTCTTGCCACAAAGCCCAAGAGAGATTTCATCACATGATGGTCGTTCATCACTTGGTCTAGGAAGACGCACGTTTCCCAACAAAATGTTGGTAATCTTTGAAATTAATTCTCTATCAACAAGAAATCTTTTTCTATTTATCACATATTTGAATTCCATCTTATTAAGATCAACATCATGAATGTTGGCATAGAAAATTCTTGTGAGAAAATCAAATCCTTGACCATGACCATCAAAGATATTTCCAAGCTTGAATTTTTTGAAGCAAGCTAAATCCTCTTCATGCCCACTAGAGAGATACAATTTCTTTTCTAGGATAAAACCTTTAGATGAAATATTTTCAAAATTTCTAGCACAAGAATCATCCACAAACCTAATTCTAAGAGAGTTTTGGTCACAAGGAGAATCCATGCTAGAGGTATTTGAGTTTTTGGAGCTTCTTTTTAAGCCCTTAGAATTTTTATCATGAGATCTAAGAAATTGAAAGGAACAAGAGGAATTTACTTACTTGGAGTGAATCTTGAACACCCTTTCTTTCAATTTCTTCAAGAAGGATTCAATGGAGGAAGTACACAAAACCCTAGAGGTTCACTACACGGACGAGTGATGAAGAAGAGGGTGCGCAAACTTCTTCTTTATAAGACCAAAAATGGGCTTGGACCCGTTTGTGAACCACGACCCACAAAAGGAAGATGGGATTTTCTTAGCCGTTTGCACATCAAAGGTTATGCATCCCTGACAACACACTTTTATGAGAGACGACGGATGCAGTAGAAAGCTTTATTTGGTATTCTAAGAGAGAATAACAAAACTGTACACAACTCAAACATTTCTTGCCCCATTCCAAGATATATACAAATGGGGTAGTGCTAGGCTTGTTACCAAGAGGCAGGAACTGCCGACCACGTTCTTTTATGCGAATTTTTCTCTCCAAAAACTTGGCGAATTTTTTCTTTAGGGTTTTCAACTTTCATCAACGTTTTTCCTTCATTCTAGATCATCTTTGGTGATTAAGGATGGGGGAAAACCCTGATTCAAACGTGAATAATTATGGGAAAAACAAGGTATCTTTTGCTGATTTGGTTAACGGTAAAAAACCCTATGTGTTAACAGATTCAGATTTCTTATCTCTCCCTGAGGCATCAATATATTTGGAAGAACCATCTTTGGTTTTGCCTGATAGTCTTCTTCAAGAGGGACGTGATATATTTCAGTTCAGTCTCATTGGGAGATTGAACTTTAAGGGATTAACACTTGCTGATGTTCACAAGAGTTTGGAGGAACAATGGGGTTTTGGTGCTGGAAGATGTAAGTTAGTTCCAATGACAAAAGGGTTCTTTATCATAAAGTTAACTTCAGCTGAGGACAAGGAACGTGTATGGCATGGTGATACTTGGGTTATACAGAATCAACAGCTTAGGGTTTTTAATTTTTACCCAAATTTTGATCCAGAAAGACAACAAACTTCAAGTGCTTCAGTTTGGGTAAGTTTCCCTGGTTTGTACATTGAGTTATGGAAAAAGAAAATTCTTATTTCCATTGCTAAAATTATTGGGAAACCGATTGCTATTGATCAAAAGACTTTGGATCATAATGTTGGAAACTATGCTGCTGTTTTGATTGATATTGACTTTGCTAAGCTGATTCCTAAAAGAATTCACTTAAAAGCAAATGGAAAGGAGTTTTGGCAGTATATTGAAATTCAGGATTTAGAGAGCATCAAGTATTGTACTCACTGCAAGTTTATGGGCCAGAAATTTGAAAATTTCCTTGCTGCTCGTAAAATATTAGGAGGTTCTACTGCTGAAAAGAAATCTTCTAGTGAGAGTATCAAAGATGGTAAAGTGGATAAATCAGCCAAATTTTTTTGGAAGGAAGTGCGGAAAAATTCTCATGATGAGCATGCAAATAAAGTCAGTGAAGATGTTGTTGTTGCAAGAGATAATGTTCAGTCCGGGAAGGAAAATTTGATAGATGCAGCATCAACTATGTCTATACAAAACATTGTTCAAGAGAATGTTGAAGATAGTCAGTTGGAGGAGCAGCTCGACAAAGCTTTCACTGAGTATCGTGAAACACAGATGAAATTGATAAGATGTAAAAACAATATTGCAGCCAGAAAAGATTTTGTTGCACGTGAACATTCAGCAGATGTTCCTGCAGTGAAAAACAATTCTCAGTCCGTGCATAATTTGGGAAACTCAGGGCTTGAATGCAACGTGCATAAATCAAATTCCTATCAAGAGACCGTACAAAATTTGGGACCTCAGCAAGTTTATGTGTCCAAACAAAATTTGGATACTTCCGTGAATACTAAACAGTCCGTGAATTTGGAAATTCTTGAGAAAACTTCTGGGATGTCCAAGCAAAATACGGACATGGATAAGTCTGTATCTAACGCAAAATCTAGTTTGGAATCTAATAACGCTGTTTTGGTTAAAACTGTGTCCGTGGCCAATTCAAACTCTTCTTTGGAAAATATATCTGTGCAGCACAATACGGGAGTTTCCAAGGATGATTGGAAAACCGTAAAGAGTAAGATCTCCCCAAACAAAGGTACTCCTTTTAAATTTAAATCTTTTGAAACTCCTTTTGTGAATGAGCTTTCTCAAACATATTTAGTGGTGAATAACAAGTATGGTGCTCTAGAATCTGAGTTAGGCCTTGCTAATGATACTAGTGAGGTTTGGGTTGAGGAGGTACAAGATGATTCTAGTGATTCAGATAATAGTATGGGTTCGAAAGATTGGGGTGAAGTTGATGCAGATATTCTAGCAAGGAAGCAAGCTAGAAAAGTGGCCAAGCAAGCTGACAAGATCAGGGCTATGAATTCAAAGTCTAATGAGGAAAGTCCAAGCCGTGAGCATAACAACGATATTCAAGCAGGGTTGGAAGAAAATGTTTTTGATATGGGTAATATTTTGTCTATGGAGGAACTGGAGGAGGCAAGTACTATGATTGATGAAGTGCGTGCTAAATTCATTAGAGATCCAGCCTTTAGACAAGATTATTTCAAGGAAAAACAGGAGAAAATGGATAGAATGTCAACTAAGAAGAAAGCTCAATCTTCTATTAAGCTTGTTCCGGGTGGTAATTATGCTTCAGAGGAAAATGAAGAGGATTCTGGCTATGATGATTATGAAGAGGAATACAAGGAGCCCTATGATTTGACTCAAATAATTGAAGATCTCATTCCCAGGAAGAAGAATTTTAGAGTTGGAAGACGAAAACGTTTTTAAGTTCCTAGTTCTCTACTTTATGCTAATTTTTTAATGTTTAGGAGCTTATTTTATGAGTTTTTTAGAGTTTTCTTTTTTACCCCTTTGGTTTATGGGGGTGGGGAGGCCTAGAGCCTCCCATTTTGTAATTCATGTAATTACGTTTTTTTGCTTCAATAAACCATTTTGACCTAGCAAAAAAAAAATGTTACCAAGAGGCATAATGTGCAGAGGAATTCTCATGCAACATTTCTGATTGATATGTGTGAACAGCCCCCGTGATATAATCAACGTAATGACGATAATCAGGGCAGTCAAAGCTTCATATCATTCGTTTGATCTGGCTAGAAGGAAAAATCTTCCGATTTTTAGGCTATACAATATTATTCGAAGATTTAACATGTACAAAACCTTTTTTGGAAGGATTCTTAAACTTAACAGAATTAAGTTTTTCTAAGAGATTAAAAACGCCTTCGAACGCGCTAAAAATATCTTTATCAATTGATCCATTACGATAGTATTCCTCAAACAGATCAAGAGTTAACCTGTTGAGGGTCCATATCCTTGAGCGTGACGAACGTTTCCTCAATTTTTCCTTCTTTTTATTTTTTCCTTTAGATCTGTTCTCATCATCTAAATTTTCCTTTTTAGATGAGATGAGATTATCATGTGAACCCAGAGGTTTTAACCATAACAATCCTTAAGCAATCTTTAAGAACTTCTGGCGTGCGTTACAGATGTCAAGAACAAGTTTTCCAAAGAAATTTCCCATGGGGAAATTTTTAAGGAACGAACAAACACAAACTTATCAGGTTCGGAGTGTTTGCCTGCTCTGATACCAACTGAAAAAACGGGGGTACAACAACCACACCCAATATTTCACTTAGCAATCTGTATGGACAAACTCCAATATACTTTTTAGAGAATCAACTAGACATTCAGACTCAATCTAGATAAAAAGTATATCAAAGAGTTTATATCTCAATCTCTCGATTTGATATATACTCAAGCAAATAGAAATCTGCGAGTTTTTATCAAATACTAGAGAGATAACTTGGATGGTACCAAAGACTAATATCCAAGTGTCAATCAATTTAAATCAACAACCAAAAGGTCGGATATTCTAATTTATTGAACAACGCATAACCTGTGATATTTCAATTATATAACAAAATAATGCGGAAAAGAAATAACACAGACACCAGAATTTTGTTAACGAGGAAACCGCAAATGCAGAAAAATCCGAGACCTAGTCCAGATTGAACACACACTATATTAAGCCGCTACAGACACTAGCCTACTCCAAATTAACTTCGGTCTAGATTGTAGTTGAACCCCAATCAATCTCACACTGATCCAAGGTACAGTTATGCTGCTACGTCTCTGATCCCAGCAGGATACTACGTACTTGATTCCCTTAGCTGATCTCACCCACAACTAAGAGTTGCTACGACCCAAAGTCAAAGACTTTAATAAACAAATCTGTATCACACAGAAAAGTCTACGATAATAGATAAATCCGTCTCCCACGAATATACCTACGAGTTTTGTTCCGTCTTTTGATAAATCAAGGTGAACAGGAACCAATTGATAAACCAGACTTATATTCCTGAAAAAGCGGGGGTCTAACAACACCACCCAATATTTCTCTTAGCAATATGTATGGACTAACTCTGAAATACTTTGTTAGAGAATCAACTAGACAGCCAGACTCAATCTAGATAAAAGTATCTCAAGGAGTTAATATCTCTCTCTTGATTTGATTTTTACTCAAGCTAAAAACAATAGCGAGTCTTTACCAAATATAAGGAATAACTTGGACGGTACCAAAGACCAATGTCCAAGTGTTAATCAATGAAATCAACAACCACAAGGTCGGATCTCCAATCGATTAACCTTTAACGCATAACCTGTATTATTTCAATTATAAAGATAAACAATATAATGCGGAAAATGAAATAACACAGACACCATAAATTTGGTTAACGAGGAAACCGCAAATGCGGAAAAACCCCGGGACCTAGTCCAAATTGAATACACACTGTATTAAGCCGCTACAGACACTAGCCTACTCCAATCTAACTTCGGACTGGACTATAGTTGAACCCCAATCAGTCTCCCACTAATTCAAGGTATAGTTGTACTCCTACGCCTCTGATCCCAGCAGGATACTGCGCACTTGATTCCCTTAGCTGATCTCAACCACAACCAAGAGTTGCTGCAACCCAAAATCACAGACTTGATAATAAACAAATCTGTCTCACATAAAAAAGTCTATCAAAGGATAAATCTGTCTCCCACAGAAAAACCCTAGGTTTTTGTTCCGTCTTAAGATATGAAATCAAGGTGAACATGAACCAATTGATAATCCGGTCTTATATTCCCGAAGAACATCCTAGATTAATCAATCACCTCTCAACAGTCTTACTTGAATACACAAGAGGACGTCGAGGAATCAACAAACAGTGAGACGAAGATGTTTTTGACTCCTTTATCTTTCCTATCGGAGAACTCTCATGATCTCAAGCCAATCAAAGACTGTACTGGTACGATAGAAGATGCAAGATCAGATCACACAACTACGATAAAAGAAGTATCGGTCTGGCTTCACAATCCCAATGAAGTCTTTAAGTCGTTAACCTAGTTTTAGAGAAGAAAACCAAAGGTTAGAGGAGAATCGACTCTAGCGAGCGCACTAGTATCACACAGACGTGTTAGTTTTGCCCAATGCTTGATGTCTCCTATATATAGTCTTCAAATCAGGGTTTTGCCTTAGTTACAAAGCAATCAATATTCACCGTTAGATGAAAACCTGATTTAGATTCAAGCTAGTATTTCTCAACCGTTAGATCGAAAACTTAGCTTGTCACACACACTTGAGATATACGCTTACTGGGTTTGTGAAAACCGTGCCCAAACGTGTACGTGTATGTTGGTTCAACATAGTAACCCAAAAGGTCAACCATATGAGCATTTCATATTAACCTTGTTCTTCTTCACCGTAACTAGTTCAATTGACTCAAATGAACTAGTTAGAGAGTTGTTCAATTTCTATGAGATCTTATATAACTACACAAGACACAATTGAAACAAAGATGATTCGATTCGATTGAATCGGCTCATGAACTTTATAGCCACGGTTTGCATACTGCATTCCTTAGTAATTTAAGTTTCATGTTCAGAGCACATCTTTAGATCATAACCTACTCAATTACGCAAACAAGTTCGCGGACTTAAGACAACCGGCAGAGTTTTCCAAACTCAGCAGAAAATATCGGCAAGGAGACTTCCGCCAGTTCACGGACTAAACACGCAAACGAGTTTTTGGAAAGTTCAACAGAAATTCTCGGCAATAGAACTTCTGTCAGTTCGCGGACTTGGCGAAGCCAATTCCTCCGGTTTCTCTTAATCAACAATGTTCGCAAACTTCGGATTAAGGAATAGGACATATGAACATATGTGTTTCCACACAATGCTTATATCCATCATTGGTTATATAGACCTAAACTCTCATTCCAACCATTGAAACATTCTTAGAGGACGTTATGTAGTTGTAACACTATTTCTCGTCAAAGCGATTTTCAAAGTAATTGAAACATTATGACTTTCGTCATGAGGTGAAGATAAACCGATCAAAGCGAAACGCTTTACTAACACATGATTTCGAGATATAGATAGGCGAGATATACTCGGCTCGAAATATCAAATGTGTATGATCCAGTCTACATAGCATACGACTTTTGTCTCATAAGAAGTAGGAGATAGAAGAGATAGAATTTTGAGTGATAGATAAGTTCAAGTCTCCACATACCTTTTTCTTGACGAAGTTCCACGGTTCCTTGAGTATGTCTTCGTCGTTGTATGATGAATCGCCATGAATTCCTTGATCTCAACTACACTTTTCTATCCTTGTCCGAGACTTACCTATGTAGACTAGAAATCAAGACTCATAGTTTTGATCACTAACATTGACAAACATGCTTGAGATAGCAACGCATGCGAGGTCGAACGATCTATGCTCTAACAATTCCCGAAGAACAGCATAGTATTATCAATCACCTCACAATAATCTTAGTCGACGCAACGATAAAAGATATTGTGGAATCACAAACGATGAGATGAAGTGTTTGTGATTACTTTTATATCTTGCCTATCTGAGATATCAATATCAAGCCAATTATTACAATTATACTCGTACGATAGAAACAGAAAGATCAGATCACACAACTACAAGAAAGTAGTATCGGTTTGGCTTCACAATCCCAATGAAGTCTTTAAGTCGTTAACCAGATCTTAGAGAAGAAAATCAAAGGTTAATGGAGATCGTCTCTAGCGGGCGCACTAGTATCACATAAAAGGTGTGGGGATTAGGTTTCCCAGTTGCTAGAGTTCTCCCTTATATAGTCTTTCAAATCAGGGTTTGCAATCAATGTTAGCTTGGTAAAAAAGCATTCAATATTTACCGTTAGATGAAAACCTGATTTAGATTCAAGCTAATATCTTTCAACCGTTAGATCGAAAACTAGCTTGTTACACACAAATGAAATGCACGTTTCTAGGATTGTGTAACCGTACCCAAACTTGTACATTTGTTGGTTCAACAATAGTCAACCAAATGGTTAGCCATATGATCACTTTCATATCGACCATATTCTTCTTCACCATAACTAGTTCAAGTGACTCAAATGAACTAGTTAGAGAGTTTTTCAATTGCAAGAAAATCTTATGTAACTACACAAGACACAATCGAAGCAAAATCGATTTGATTCACTCGAATCGGTTCATGAATTATATAGCCACGGTTTGCAATTTGCATTCCTTAGTTTATATAAGAATAAGTTCACAAACATCGTTTTTAGATATAACCTACTCAAGTTCGCGGACTGGGTTTGCGTACTTAAGTTCCCGGACGGATTTCACAAACTCTAGCAGAAATTCTCGGGACGAGAACTTCCGCCAGTTCGCGGACTTGGCTCACGCCACCATGCCGGTTCTCTTGATCAACAAAGTTCGTAAAATTCGGTTTAAGGAATAAGGACTTGTACATATATGTGTTTCCACAACAATGCTTATATCCTCCAATGGTTATATAATCTAAACACTCATTTCAATCATTGAAACATTCTTACAGGACGTTGATATTCTATAGTTGTTATTCACAAACTATTTTTCGTCAAAGTAAGCAATTTTCAAAGTGATTGAAACTTGTCATGACTTTCGTCACTAGGTAAATATGAACTTGGTTAAAGCGAAAGCTTACCAACACATATTTCGAGAAATAGTTAGGCGAGATAAACTCGGCTCGAAACATCAAATGTGTATAAACTAAGTCTATATAGCAAAACGACTTTTGTCTCAAGATAGGAGATAAATAGACTTTTGAGTGATAGATAAGTTCAAGTCTCCACATACCTTTTAGTCGATGAAGATCCACCGGTTCCTTGAGTAGTCCTTCGTCTTGTATGATGATTTCCATGGAGTTCTTGAGCTCAACTATACTTTCTATCCTAATCCGAGACCTTAGCTATAGTAGACTAGAAATCAAGACTTATAGTTTTGATCACTAACATTGACAAACATGCTTGAGATAGCAACGCATGCGATTTCGACCGAGCAATTCTCTAACAATTACACCATCCCTCTTGAGAGCAACCTCGGTTATGGTCCCGTGACCAGGGTTTCAGAAGTGATGTTTCTACGACTGACAGAAACAAGATGGCTGCAAGCACCATGCTCATGTATCAATCAAGGGATACTGATCTCAAATGAATCAATGACATTTAAATCCTTCACCAACCATACAAGACACCAGCGAATGGTCCACAGACACAACAAGTGTGTTTTACAACAAGCTCGTCTGAGATGATTTTACATTGTCCCGCACAAAGAAGCGAGCTGGTAGAAATTGGTGAAGAATCTAGGGATGGTTCATATACTGTTCTCTTCATATGGATGTCCCCTACAACATATCCAAAATTCACAACAATTGGAGAAACGAGCAAATATATGTGGCCAAAACATTGGATTACATGCCAGATAAAAAAATTCTGGAAGTCTCCTGGAAGTTTACTGTTTCGCCTATTTCGACCCCAAAACATGCTCGAAACTCAAAAATATTCTTTCAAAAATCTTGGAAATTTCCTGGGCATGAAAAAACATGGGTAGAGCGCGAAAATCCGACATGGACGAAGATTCTACAACGTTTTTACTGGAAGGCCGAAGTCTGGATTTTTCTGGTGACGTATTTCGGAAAAATTTCTCATATATTCGTATAGATTCTCATTCATTCATTCACAAGTCAGCGATTTCATACTTCTATGAAGAAATTACGGGAGGAATACTTACTTGAGTGGTCTCTAAGCCGTTCGGAGGATCAATATTGCTGGAATCACCATTAGTAGCATTATTTCTTTCATTCAGTCCTGGGTTTTGAGAATTCTCCGTCTTACCATTTTTTAAGGAAGAATGAGCATTGTAAATATTTTGTTCATCCATGAAATCTCCTCCTGTATACATCAGCAAATATTATTAATATTTCACTCAAGGAGTCGATTTTACGAAGAGGTACTTACATCAACTTCTTCTTCAACGCTCGATTCAGAGACTGTTTGTTCAGCAGCAGTGAATTGAAAACTGTCAAAGCTCGATGGGGAAAAGTTATGAGACAAAGTAACAAACATTGGTTTCATGATCCTAATTGCCCGGACAAGAAAAATTCATGGTGTAGGGAACGCTAACAACTCACCAAAGAAACAGTCGGGGACTTTACAGTGTTCGGTATCATTCTATAATCCTTACTTCTGGATTCTCCGCCCCAAAGACTTACTGCTATTTTTGAGTAATCCACATCGATCCGAGGTCTCACAGCACGACCGTCCTATGGATATTTTAATCTCGTCCGAGCGGAGACCATCTCAGCAGTAGGAGGTTCTTCCACGAAGAAATCTCCATGTATTACTCATACTAAGTAACCAAGAGTACAACTCAGTACGAAGGATCTCTCACCATCACTCAGAAGTCTCAGAAATACCATTTCTTGAAGTTGCATTCATAGAGATGTCATCTCTGGAAACATCATCTCTGGAAGTGTCATCATGGGAGTCAGTCATTCTTGCAAAGTGGCTGTGACAGATGCATCACATCGTTCATACAAAGCGCAGGATTCAACAAAACAATGAATCATGGAATAAAAGTGCTCACAACAGCGTCTACAAAAATGGTAACTTTCAACTCTTACATGTTTACAATTTCACTAACAGTAGTGATTGTGATACAAGAATTTAATACTTCAAAATTTGCTCGTCTCCTCGAACCTGCAAACGCGAGCAAATTTTTTATTCAAATCAGAACTTGATTTTCATGTGAGCAATACACAAAATTTTCACCGTGTGAGCGACCCCACCGAGTGAACACTCATTGGTTTTTGTGCATACACTATTAGATCACAAAATCCATACAGACAATATTTTATCAAAAATTGTTTACTTCTAGCAATTGCTGAAAATCAAAATTTGATTTCACATAAATTTTCACTGTGTCAACATTCACTGGTTTTTCAAAAATTGGACAGACGTCCATTCTACAATTGTGAAAACTCACATACAAACATTATTTCACCGTGAATAATTGTCTACTTTCAACAGTTGTTCAAAATCAAAACATGATTTTACAAAAAAAATATATTTTAACGTGAAACTCATGTAACTTTGAAAATATATGTGTATATATTTTTTCTCCCTCTCGCGAGCATCCATCTTTGAAACGAGCGCATATTTTCAAAAATTTATGAAAACTCACATATCGAAAATAAAAAATTTCATGAAAGCTCATAGACAAATTTTTTATTACTAACAGATGCACGTCTATTAAAAAAAATCTCTTGTGCTAGGGATAATTGTTTGTTTCTTAAACTAACGAACGGACATCTTTTCCTAAAACAAGGATTTCTTTTTGGGGCCCGAACCTGCAAGCGTTAAACCAACCAAAACTGGACATCTGATTGTTCAAAACAGCAGTGCTTCATCTCTCCATGCTCACGAGATGACACTCTATCTTACTGTCAAGGTCCTTACCTAGGCATTTGCTAGTACATGACACCATTTGAGTAAATCGAGGATTCTGAAAGTACCTTTGTACGACTGAGTTCAACTGCTTTTCTCGTCAACTGGAAAATCACCATCTAATGCTTACTGCGGAACATGACTGTCCCTCACTAAGAAGGGGACTTAATGTTGATGGTGGATTCTCGACAAAGGTCAAAATTGTAAAATCATGATATTGCACGTTTCTGACTCGGCTTCAGGAACGCATGTGATGATTCATATTTTAGGATTCGTGAACCGTTTCACGAGCTATGATCGAGTTCCTCTCAGAGCCATGATGAATATGATTCTCGAAAGGCCTCCCACTAGCCGAGCGTTCGATGCTGCGCATTTCATCATGAGCCTCTATGTAGAATAACATGATTGGACGGTCCTCCTACATAATTGTTTGTTGAGAGGGATTAACGCCTTCAGGACATCAGCGACACTCGTTGTTCCCTGACTACATAGAGAGACCTGCCTCTACATAGAAGAACTATTGGGAGGTTCTCCGTAAGATTGAGAGCATTGACGCCTTCAGGACGTCGGTGACACTCACTGTTCCCTGACTATGTAGAGAGACCGTGTATAGATCCAGGCGGTTTTCCATACATGATTGTTGAGAGGGAAAAACGCCTTCAGAACATCGGCAGCGCTCGCTGTTTCCTGATTATGCACCTTTAAGAACGGGTATGACGCTTTAACTGGATAATATCCCTTCTGCAATAGATTAATTCTACCTTGACATTCACCATTGAATTCCTAGAAGATAATCTACTTTATCTTATTACTTTGATTTCGTGTCGAATCCACAGCTGATCTCATGGAATGGTAATAGATAATTTTATTACTCCGATTCTATGGTTGAATCCATGATCCCATGGAATGGTAATACTCGTTTTATTATTCTGAATTCATGGTCGAATCCCCGACTGATCCTATGGATTGATAATAAAAAACTACTCACTTTTATTACTCGGTTTCATGAGTCATTCTCCACTGAATTTCATGAATTAGTAATGAATACTCAACAACCGGGCATCTGGACCATCACTGAGTAAGCCCCAAGAAAATGGTGCAAGTGTACTCAAAAATGATGCACGAAGGAGCACCCAAATGCACGAACGAGCATTCGAAAATATGGACAAATAAAGAATCCTACACGAAACAGGAGAGAGAAAATAATAATGCTAAAATAATGAAGAGGCGCCCAGGGACCGGGCCCAACGGTCGGCCGGCCATGCCTTAGCCGTTCATGAAAACTCATGAAAACTCATGAGTTTTTCCTTATTTTTTTATTTTCATGAACTCATGAAAACTCCTTCGTTCTAGCAACTTTCCTTGTTTGAGCAAAACTCATGGTTTCTCCATAATTCCACGGTTTCATGAAAAATAATAAAAAAAATAAATAGGAAAAGGTGTTGCGGGACCGGGCTACCTGGACGGCCGGCCATGCCCTAGACGTGGCCGGTCCCACACCTTACAATCCCTAGTATTTCATAATTGTTATTTCCCCACCTCATAAAACTCCTCAATTTGAGCAGAAATCATGGTTTCTTCATATTTTCTCAAATATTGCTCAAACCATAAAAAAGCCAAAAAAGTCAAATGGTCACATGACCGACTAGGCTATTCACGAAAAATATTAAAGTATCATCATTTTAATATTCTCAAAAATTGATAAAACGAACAAGGTTCTACTTTGCTCATTCGATAAAAATCAAGAATTTCAGTCAAAGATCAAACTCTTCTGAAAATTCAAAATATTGCTCAAACACACATCAGAAAATGCCGAAACTCTCAGGACTGAGACACGGACATTATGGTGACACGGGCATGCTTCCTTGACCTACCAAGGCCGGCCCACAAATCATCATTCTGAGCAAGTTCAAACACTAATAAATTTATGTTGATCCAAAAATCAACATCTGAATTAATTATATAATATTCGGTAGTCTACCAATATTTTAATTAATATTTTATTGGGTCACGTCACCCATAAATAATTCGTCGAATCGAGCAATAGTTGCTCAGTTACTTGAATATTGATCCAATTATCAATATTCAGTAATTTATCAGTAATTCGTCGAATTGAGCAATAGTTGCTCAGTTACTCAAATATTGATCCAACTATCAATATTCAGTTATTTATCGATGCTCAGTTGCTCGAATTTACAATATTTGCTCAGACGAGCAATATCTAAGAACGTCTAACATGTTCAATCCATGAATCATCGAGCATTCGATAACTCATGCTCGATTCAACAAAATTTAGACTAACTGTCTAATCAGTCAACAACTGATTAATAAAATACACGTTTGTCATGCAGACTCCACGATTCGTGAGACATCAATCACGTCACATGGGGGGATATCAATTAGGGTTTTGTTCTGGCGGCCTACGGCACGTGGATTCATCCACGATGAGAAATGTGAGTAAGTCGTGCCAACGGTTGAAGGAGTTAGCAAAGTAGTGGGTGGACGGTTAACCAAGTCTCCGAACGACCTGGAATTGGTTTCACCACGATTCCCCATTTTTCCTACTCTTTCACTCAAGAAACCGTCACACTTACAGGGATCAATGTGTTCATTATTCTGACAATATAAATAAGTCTCTGGATCCATGATTGAAACAAGGACAATTTTTCTAGTCATCACTCTCAGAAATTCCATCAATCGACCGGAACTTACTTTGAACTCAACAGTTCATAGAAAACTTGCACAAACCTTCAACACATCCACAATCCTTGATCATCATTGATCCCACATAATTCTCAGGTTCCCTCCTACAGATCAACCCATCTCCCTCTCTGTGACCGAATTGACTCTAGAACAGCCATTGACTTGGTTTAGCCCGGAGTTCTACAGATTGATCTCTCGAATCTAAGCACTCCCTTTGTAGTGCATCTGTGTGAGGTTGAGCAGTTTGCTCGGTTGAGGAGTCTCGGCAACACGTCTGTCTCTTCACTTCCCTAAAAACCAGCAAATCGTTTTTCCCCATCTTAAGCGAAAATAAAAATAAAAGTAAAACAACTCATGTTCTTATCAATTGTGGTTTGTATCTTTTCCGGTTCAAGTTTGCAAATCAAACTATTTCAGTAAAGCATTTTTTTTTACTGTGTCATTGATCTTGGCTACATACTGCTGCTAATCCTTACTTCTAAGGTAACTGCAGGGGCAAATTGATTCAGAAGCCATAACGTGTTCGTTCCAGATATGGTGCAGGATGAATTATACATGTATAGAGTAATAGAGACATTTGGGTGTTTTTTCTTTATGAAAAGTGAGATACCTACCTTAGTTCAAGGATGCAAATTTCAAGGAATGATCATCCCGTAAATGCTTTTGTTAGAACTTACAAATCAAAGAACTCATTCACTTACAGTAAAAACATCCAGTTTGGGCAGACAGTAACATATAAAAACCATTTCCTCCTTAGAAGTGTAGGCAGGCTTTGTAAATTGCTAACTAACAACCTCTTGGAGAAGATCAGGGGAAGCTACATTTATAAGAAAATGAAGAAAATCAAAAGTGCGAATAACAACCTCTTGGTAAGACTTAAACTTCTAGATAATATGGAATTATGGATATTTTATGAAAATTATTGGTGTTGTTTCTATAGGTTGCGTACATATTCACTGCTTTCAGCTATTTTGAAGGCATTACAAGAACTTAGACCACTACAAAGGATGGCCTCTGTATACTGTTTGATGTGTATCCTTTAAGTAGTTCTTTCTTATAATGTTACAGTGTCTTTATTATGTAAAACAACACCTTGGATGTATGAATATGGGACATAAACAATTTGCGCAAAGTATTACTTTCTTAGGTGCCCCTGGAAACTTTGTGTTCGATTCTCTAAATGTAGTTCAGCTAACGCTTTTGCTCTTTGATTCATACCCTTTGTGATGGTGTTGACAGCTGGGAGAAATGTCTATAAAGGTAACTATCAGTGGACTCAACGATTATAATTATCGATTCAGCATAAAAAGATGAAGTCCAGTATGAGATAGATGTCTATGACTCCTAGAATCTAGCGGAGAGAATTTCCAAGCTTTCAGGTAAGCTCGAGAATTTGGAGGCAGTAGTTTCTGTCTCGAGAATTAAGCTCGTGAATCCTATCTCATTTAAAAAAACCCAAAAGAGAAACCATGCCCTTTAGGTCACTTACATCCATAAAAGGCAAACATTTTCTCCTTGAAAGAGCAGTTTCATATTAAAATGGTTTTGACAGTTTCTAAAATAATCCAGGCAAAAAAAGATATTGGTCGTACTTCAGAGCAACAGAAGTTATGTTTAAAAATGAGTTGTTAAGCTCTCTAAAGGTGCCAACATATAGAAAAATCAAGGTTTAATATATCTCATTTCAGCGTTTTTTGCTCCAAGAGCATGTCGCTTAGCCTTACCGTTTATTTATTTATTTTTGTTGTAGTTTTGCGGTTTTGGTTTGAGGTTCCTGTACAGATGTGCTTGAGGTGAAGTAACTGTAAGGAACCGCAAGTTCGTCAACGCTATTAGACTAGTCAAGAGACGAATTAGTCGATAATCACTCGATTAAATTAACGCCAACGTTAATTAATAGGAATTAATCTAACAACGATCTAGCTACGAAACTAGTACGTTGAATAGGTCTCGGAAAGTTGTGTAGAATGGACTACTCGAACGTGTCAATCAAATACCGGATGGAGAAGATATCATTGGATAAATATGAAAGGAAAAGTAGTCTTTTTGGTGTGGACCGACCCTGGCTGCCCATATCCAGGTGATGGGTGCCTTTATCACTTCTCGTTGGTCTTATCTAACCTAGCCGAGCAGATAAGCTCATTTCTATTTCTTCTTTTATTCTTCTTTCTTCTTTTCTCTTCTCTTTCTTGTTTTCTTGTTCTTCTGCTTCTGCGAATTTTAGAGAATCAAATGGAAGTTCTGTGATTGACAGAAGGTGGAGAAGATCAGGCAGTATTCGGTGGTGATGGTGTTTGTTGTTGAATCATATTCGAAGGAGGAAGTGAATTAAGAGTTAGGGTTTCATGAGAAGGAACTCTTAGAAGATTAGAAGATGAATTTGATACTCTATAGAATTAATTGGAAGTGGGTTTAACTTGAATTATGAGTTAAGGTTGAAGAATAACTTGGAATCGATAGTTAGGGTTTGGTTCTGTGTTGATGAAGATTTGGGAATTGAATTAGGTTTTAGTTGGAAACTGCTAACGATGATGTATGAAGGATGTTGTTAGTTTAAAGATGGGTTGTCATGAATTAGATTAAGGATTAAAGATGGGTTTGATTAAATTGAATATTTGGATTAATACTTTGAGCTAGATTACGATAAGAAGGGATTGGGGGTTATTTTAGGGTTCTCTGATAACTGATGAAGATAATGGAGATTAAGAGAAGAAGTATAGAATCAAGAACAGATGATGGTGTTAGTGATGATTCAGGGGTTGATTCAAAATCAGAATAAAAGGTAAGTATTGTACTTTGAATTTGTCTAAGTATAGTTGAGTAAGAAGTGATGATTCTTATATGGGTTTCTTGAATTGAAGTTAAATGGATTATATGGAGTTCCAGTTTTGGTTTAATTGTGAAATAAAGAGTCATAATTAGGGTTCCTGTGAATTTATTTGGGAATGAAAATTAAGGTTGTTGGATAGAGGAATGGGGTTGTGCTGAGTTAAGTAAAGATGCTTATGTTATTGTTGTTGTGTGGTTTGATGATATTGAATTTGAGGAATAGAGAGTTGTGTGTGTTGTTGAATTTGGTGGAGATGGCAGGTAGTAATGTAGAGTTGTAGATGGTGGATTTTCGACAAAGGGTAAAATTGTATAAGTATACTCTGGATCCGGCAATCGGATGAGTATTGAGGCTCATGTCTCTCAATAAAGCATGAAATCTCATGCCATAAAACCTCTGATTGAGAAAGTTCTCTCAGAGAAGATGTTGATGTGTAGTCTCTCAGCTGAGACCACGGCACATCTCATGAATACTGAGCAATTTCAGTAATTACTCCGGATCCGGCAATCGGATGAGTATTGAGGCTCATGTCTCTCAATAAAGCATGAAATCTCATGCCATAAAACCTCTGATTGAGAAAGTTCTCTCAGAGAAGATGTGGATGTGTAGTCTCTCAGCTGAGACCACGACACATCTCATGAATACTGAGCAATTTCAGTAATTAATCCGGATCCGGCAATCGGATGAGTATTGAGACTCATGTCTCTAAGCATGAAAGCTCATGCCATAAAATCTCTGACTGAGAAGGCCGTCTCTCAGAGTACATGTAGATGTGTAGTCTCTCAGCTGAGGCCACGGCACATCTCATGAATACTGAGCAATTTCAGTAATTACTCCGGATCCGGCAATCAGATGAGTATCGAGACTCATGTCTCTGTGCATGAAAGCTCATGCCACCTATGATGGAGAAAGTCTCTCAGAGAAGATGAAGATGTGCAGTCTCTCAGCTGAGGCCACAGCACATCTCATACTGTATAGAATCGAAAGATTGGGCGGCTCCTAGACAGCATGTCTGCTAGTATAGAGCGACAACGTCTTCGGGATGTAACCAGGTTTTCCCCGACTATGCAAGAGGAATATGACACTCCAGCAAGTTCATATTGCTCAACCCTCAGATAATTAATACTCCTAGACAGGAAGCCCTTCTAGTACAGAGCCAACAATTAATTATCTTAAATTGTCTGAATATCCAACAATATTCTACGATCCATCGTCTGAATATCTAGCAATATTCTACGAGTCGTCAATTAATCACCTGAATATTCAGCAATATTCTACGATTCCTCGTTATATTTCGTTACTTCAATCTGTTATTCTTCCCAACAGAATTCCACAGGTTAGTAATAAATATTCAACGAAACAGGCATATGGGCATCGAATAAGACCTGACAAAATGGTGCAAGTGTAATTAGCAGATAATACACAGACCAGCATTTTGAATGCACGAACGAGCATTTTAAAAATACGAACGAACGAGGAACCTATGCAAAATAGGAAGGGAAAATAATAATAATAAAATATTAAGCAAAAGCGCCAGGGGAGTAGGCTCACCAGCCGGCCAGTCATGCCGTGACTAGTCCCGCGCCCAATTTTATATTTTTACTATTTTCACGATCTCATGAAAATCCTCTCGTTCGAGCAAATTTCCTTTATTTCAAAGGAATTATCTAAATCACATGATTTTATCAAAAAATAATAAAATTAGGGAAAGGTATCGCGGGACCGAGCACCAGCTGGCCATGTCTTGGTCGTGGCCGGTCCCACACCTCACGTCTCCATTATTTTATTATTTCTCTCAAATTATGAAAATTCCTTGATTTTATGAATTTTCCCTAAAATCATGAAAATTACCTAATTTCATGTATTCTTATCTAAATCACATGATTTTATCAAAAAATAATAAAATTAGGGAAAGGTGTCGCGGGACCGAGCACCAGCCGGCCATGTCTTGGCCACGGCCGGTCCCACACCTCATGTCCCATTATTTTATTACTCCTTCTCAAATTTTGAAATTCCCTTTTTTATGAATTTTCCCTAAAATTACCTAATTTCATGTATTTTCTCTAAAATCATGGAAAATATTAAAAAAATTAGGAAAACTTATGGGACCCGGCTCTAGCCGGCCGGCCATGCCCTAGCCAGTCCCACACGCCCATTATTTTATTATTATTTGGTTTTGGTTTCCTGATTTCATGAAAACTCCCTGATTTCAACAAAATATCTTGGTTTTCAACAAATCCCTGTGATTTTCTAAAAAATCATCAAAATTACATAAAATTGGGAAGAGTGCCTTGGGGGCCGCGCCCATTGGCTGGCCGACCATGCCACGGCCATTGCCGGTCCTACACTCCCATTCTCTATTTTATATTTTAATTTATGTCTCTCATCTCATGGAAGTTCCCTAATTTCGCCAAACTCTCCAGTTTCATGGAATTTCCCTTAAATCAGAGAAAAATACATAAAATCACATAAAACTAGGAAAAGCATGTGGGACAGCGTGTCAGCCGGCCGGCCATGCCCTAGCCGTGGCCGATCCCACACCTTGTGATTCCTTGTTTATTTATTATTTTCATCATCTCATGTATTTTTGCCGGTTTCAGCAAAACCATGGATTTTGCATATTTTCTCCAAATGTTGCTCAAACGTGCATCAGAAAATATCAAAATTCTCAGGGCTGAAGCACGGACACTATGGTGACACGGGCACATCCCCTTGACCGACCAAGGATGACCCTGAGGCTTGCAAACAGCTGCTCCCGCATGTTTTAATGATTTTAACCTAATTTGCTCAGTTGCTCATATTAGGTTCGAACTCTTTCCAAACAATTGGAAGTTTGCTCAAACGACCACTTGTCCCACGACCATCAAGAGCCGGTCTCATGACCTCTTGATCGCCCCCTCATATTTTCTACATCAGGTTTTATGATTTGTTGCTCACACGAGCATTATTTCAGTAAATGATTAAACCAGCATTTAATCATTCTTTCACCAACTGGTCCTCAAGAGACTTTGGTATTTTTTGCTCATTCGAGCATCTGGGAGTTATACGGTGAACCCGTCATCCCATGTATCCGGTCCCGTGTTGATTTGCAATAAATCATCATTTCGGTAAAATTAGGGTTTTGAATCCAGAGCTCTGCAGAAACGTGATTCTGTGCAGATTCGAACACTCTGATAATTTTATGTTGATTCCATGATTGATATTCATATTTATTTTGCTCGACTCAGCAGTCAGTAACTTAAATTAACATTTTGTTTGGTCCAGCTACCAACAATTCATCAAAAGAATAATATTTGTTCAAACTAGCAATATTTGCTCGAACTAGCAATATTCGCTCGAACCGACAATATTTACTCAATTATCAATATTCGCTCAGACTAGCAATATTTGCTCAAATCGAAGAATATTGGTTCAACTATCAATATTAAACAATTTAGCAACACAGTTTTGCTCGTCTTAGGTTATAATGATACCTCGTCTCAGCAGACACATTAAATTCATGAGTTTCGAAACATTTGAACACATGTTCAACTCAGCAATACATGGACTCATCGTCCCATAAAGTCAGCAACTGACTCCACAATCACGAGATTTCAATCGTGTCACATGGGGGGATACTAACTAGGGTTTTGGTCTGGCGGTCTACGGCATGTGTGTTCACCCACGATGAGAATGTGAGCAAGTCGTGCAATCAGTTGGAAGAGTCAGCAAAGTAGTGGGTGGAAAGTTAACCAAGTCTCCACACGATGAGTAATTGGTTTTAACACGATTTCCCCATTTCTCATTCTTTGATTCCAGCAACTGTCACACTTCATGGGATCATGGTGTTTTCAACTACGACATTATAAAATGTCTCTGGATCCTGATTGAAAAGACAGAAGTTTTCGAACACTCGAACAATATTCGCCAAGACGAGCGATTTCTCATTAAAGTTTATACAAACAATCTTTCGTCTACATGAACTCACAGAAATTACTCTCAATTGAGCAAAATTCAATCACTCAGAGCATTTTCACGCTGAATTCACAACACACCTACAATCTCAGATCACCATTGATCTCACGTATTTCTCAGCTTCCCTCCTACAGATCAACCCATCCTCTCTTGTGACTGAATTGACTCTGGAACGACCATTGTTCTTGGTTTAGGCCGGGGTCTTACAGATTGATCTATCGAACTTAAAGCACTTCCTTCTTGCAGTGCATCTGTGTGAGATTCAACATTTCGTTCGGTTCAAGGAGTCTCCACACGGTCGACTCTTCAATTCCGTAAAAACCAGCAAATCGTTTTTCCCCATCCACAAGAGTGGTAGCTAAAGTTGTTGGTGTTGTTTGTATAGTTGAAATTGCAAAACTGGAGACTGTTGTGTTGATGTTAGTTCAGTTAGGGAATTAGTCTTACAGCTGGTGTGTCTGTATATATGAGATTGTAAGTGTTCTGAGAAGTTGTTGAATGGCTGAGGCTGGACATTGCAGATGGAATTATTGGTGATTGTAGTTGGGATGTAATAAGGATCTGGTGATGTTAGTCTGATCTATGTTGATATTTTTAGAGCCTGAGTCAGGTGATATGGTTCAACATGTGAGTATTGATATGAGTCAGAGTTGTAAATGGGTGGTAGTGGTTTGCCAGTTTCAGGATATGGAAGACGTTGTGATGCAGTTTTATGTAATTAATGGTTTGTAGTAGAAGTGGTTGTTTGAGTTTAAAATCGGAATGAAGAAGAATAGCTGGGTTGTAGTTGGTATGTGTGTGTGTGTGTGTTGGTGGTTTAATGAGGTAAAATTGAAGTTGTGGAACTGAATTGGGTCAGGTTGTGTTGCAGTTGAGCTATATTGCAAGAACTTGGATTCTGTCGCATGGGAGAGTTGAGTTGATCTCAATAAATGAGAGTTGCAAGTGAAAGAGTAGTGGTAATTAGTGATGGTGGTGTTGAAAGATGATTAAACTGAGTTGTTGTTGATATAGGTTGCAGATGTAGTAATCTGAGTTAATGAGGGAATCTGATGATGTTGATATTACAGGGGAGGAGGTGTGTATTGGTGGTGAATTGGTTCAACTGAACTCAGGATGTATGAGATGTTATGTGACTGTAGTTTTAGAAAGAGAGGTTGATGAATGTGTTGAGCAGATCTGAATTTGGTTTAGAGCTGCAATTACAGGTAAAGTTAGTTTGTATTTGTAAATAAAGTTTGAAGTTATTTAAGAATGAATGATTTGATGTTGTAATGTTAATCTAGAAGTTGAGAATGTAAGAAATAGAGTTGAGGTTAGTCTGCAATAGAATTGTTGCCTGTTAGTCATCCCAGTTAGTCTAGATGACTCACCTGAATCAGTATTACTGACTGAGTTAACCCAGCCTTGACTTATTTGACCAGAATAGTTAGACTTTGACTTGACCAGACCCTGGACTCTGACCTTGACTTTGGACGTGGACTGTCAGTTGACCCGCGGACTGTTAGCGACCGTTAGTTGGTTCTAATGGACCCTTAGATTAATGGGCCAGAGTAGAGGATTTGGGCTTAGGACTAGTTTAATTAAATAGATCTTTTGGACCATTTATGGTCTGAATTAGCCTTTGGCTTCTTTTACAAAGTCGTAGATAATCATAAGACTTAGCTAATGGACTATAGAATCAAACCTAATTGAATTAGTAAATGCTAAAGGTAGAGAATGAAAAGGTATAGAATTATAAATGGGCTTAGAACCATTAGATAAACTTATATGATTCTTGTATGGGCCATTTGGCTAGTTTCTTAGACTTCTTGTATGGTTAACAGTTAGTCTATATTAACAATGATCGATTCAAAGGATGAACAAGTGGATCGTGGATCTCGAGGTAGGCGTGGCTTGTCATCAAAAGAGGTGGGAATTTACATTTAGATCTTTTGTGATTATTGTTGTTTTCTTTTACAAAGGTTTATGTTTAACAAATTCATGCATAGTTTGATTCTGTATTCCATGCATTGTTTTATTTTAAACTCCAAAAGTACAGTTGATTCTTTTAATATTTCCATTGTTTGGAAAGGAATTGTAATGCCTTGTTTGTCTTTATGAATTGTTTGGGAAATAAGAATTTCCATTTGATTGTTTGAAAATGAGAATTTCCATCTGTGGTATATAGGGTACTGCTCCTTCATTTACTGGTGCGGGACGAGTCACCATATTATTATCTAGGTGCGGGACGGGTCACCATATTATTATCTAGGTGCGGGACGAGTCACCATATTATACATTGTTTAGAAGGAGTTAGTTTCATATACATGATTGTTTACGTCTGTGAATTGGTTGTGTTTTAGTGTTTAGGGAAAACATGAATTGTTTTCAAATCATTTCCAATGATTGCATGAAACTTTAATGGTATTCCTACGGGGCACCCCTTTTAGGGATAATGTGCTCAGCCATTCCCACTTTCAGTTTCAGAGACAGGTCAGAGTTGCGTAGCGGAAGCTTCGAGGAGTTGAGTTCGTTAGTTTGGTTAACTTCAGCTATGTTTATTATGTTGTATGTTCTATTTGTAAACCAAATGACTATTGTATATGTATCATTTGAGAGGAGTTCTTGTATATATGTATATTTCAGAGCGGGGCTAGTTTTTGGGATAGGTTTTGTAGCATATTTCTTAATTGAATTCTTAAGGATATGATTTTGATAATTAGTGCCTCCTTATTTAGTTAATATTTTGGATTAGTCAGTTGCTAGCTTTGGGGGCACTACAGTAACAATTGCTCTTTTCATTGGTTATGTTGTTTGCTCTTTTAATTGGTTCTGTTGTTTCTTGAATGAGAATATTATAGGGGATTTTAATAAAGTGCCACACTTTCAATTTCATGTTTAAAAACGTGCCACCGTTTTTTCAATATTTATAAATGCCACACTGTTAACCTTTCCCATCCCGTTTTTTTGAGAAAACGGTTAACTGCCGTTAGTGCCTACATGGCAGTAAATCACCCATGTAAAATGACATTCAAGCCCTTGAATCAGTTAACCAGTGATTGAATGAAGAGTTAACTCGTGACTCGATAACGAGTTGAACAAATTGAAATCATTGTTGATGTTCAACATCCGTACGCTGGACACAGTTGAAGCATGACACTTTGGAAGTGTGGTAGTAGGAGCTACATACGATGCACAATCACACAATACACAGTTGAAGCAGCACAGTTTGGTGTAGAAGAACATGTACTAACACCATAGTATAGATATGCAATCCCACCAATTATTCATCACAATCGAAGCCAAATCAACCTGCAGCTTAAGCTAAAAGCCACTACACAAAGTCAAGCCCTTGGTTTACCCAAAGACTTAACAAAATCCATGTCTTCATTAGATCAATTTCCTTTCTGTTTCTGCGCCAAAGCTCCTCTGTATGGAGTTGTGTCGAGCAGATGGTGTGCAATTAAGAACTTCCTTTTGTGTATGATTATCTCCTTTTATAGATCAATTTCTTCAGCAGAATTACCTGTAAATCCGAATCAAACTCTGACCCATCAATCCTTGTCTAACACGAACTCTAAAAAACCACTTAATCTCATCCATTCATCACTCCAAATACCCATGGCAACATCACTATATTAACTGGTTTCTCGACAGAAACTTGATTCAAAACCCTCACAAACTCGACAAGTTTGTTGTCGAATTCCAAAACCGACTAAATCAAAGGTAGCGGTACCATGTCACTGTTGAATAAGGTTTAACTCGGTTTCCATCTTTTTCAATTGTATATCTTTAATTTTGTACTTTATTTTATTAGGGTTTTTAAATTTACAAACCACCTCAATTTACAAACCCCAAAATTTTCCAAAGATTTTAGAAATCATGAATACAAAATTGACAAGAATTAATCACTTGATTTTGGAGAAGAACTTGAGATGAAAGATGTTCAGTGGTGATGACGCACGAGATGAATAACCAACTGTAGATATGCTGATTTGATCGAAGAAGAAGAGTATAGGAAGAACGGTGTATCTCTTCTTGTTTGTTTATTATCGATTCAATTGGAATAGAAAAGAGATGATAAACAATTAGAGATTATGAGGACAAATAAGTGATTGCCTCATCAAAAGTTGACCAAGTCAATCATGAATGACCAGTAACGTGGGCCTTGACGGAATTAGTAACGTGAGTGATATTTTATATATATTGAAAAAAACTGTGGCACTTTCTTGAACCGAAAAACCAAAGTGTGTCACTTTATTAAAGTTCCCAATATAATATGGAATTTGGAAGAAAAATTCGTACCAACCAATTCTAGCTCTGTACATACTTCGCAGACATACAGACATGAAGCACACTGTAGCTGCAACTGCTCCCGACAAATGGAATTTGGGTGATTAGCCACTCTCTGTTCTGATTTTGTCTAAAGCATAACTAGCATCTATGTATAAGTTACTGGACAATCATTTGATTCAATGAGTGTCCAGTACTAATGTTGCTGAGGTGAAGTAAGTTGTAGCATGTATTGCACTAAGTTGGTTTCCTTCATATTGATTTAGTAAATTACTTTACTCTTACGGAGAACCGTCCTGTCACGCAAGGTGAGGTCATTATGAAAATGACGCCCAAGTATGAATGCATTGAGAAAGTAATCATAGTTCCTACTGCAACCCTCAATATTGCAGCAGAAAATTTAGTGTCATGATGGGCAAGGGCATCATAGAGGTATGCAGGGTAACTGATGCAAAACTTCGGTTGCTTATTGCAAGATTTTGGAGCGAATGTGATGACAAAAATTAGTCTCACACGTACAAAAAAAAAAAAAAAAAAAAAAACCAGTAAAATGATACCAAAAAATAAAGAACGAATAATTCTGAACAAACCGCTGAAGAAACACCCTAAAACCATTTTATTTCCGAAAAACCCCGATGGGAAATGGTTACCGTTTCGGAGAGTCTAGCAAGGCCGATTGTTTTATCTTCGTCTAAGCAGGCTATCACTTTGGATTTTGCTGGGAATTTTATCACGGCTGTGCATGCTTCTTTTGATGCGGTCGAAAGGAGATCTCTTTGGCGGCAATTAGGTCTGGGATATATTTCCATTCCTTGGTTGGTGTTGGGTGATTTCAATTTTGTTTTGCGTCTTGATGAGAAGAAGGGTGGCAGGCCGCTCAAAGAAATTTATATAAATGAGTTTCGAAGTTGGATCTCTGACAATGGTTTGGTTGAGGCCGATGCTATTGGGAAGAAGTATACTTGGTCTAATTGTCGGAGTGGTATGCATAGAATTGTTTCTAAACATGATAGGGCTGTTATTAATGGTGCGTGGCATGATAAGTTTGATAACTTGAGGTGCAAAGCTTTGCCGCGAATCTGCTCGGACCATTCTCCTCTTTTTGGTTTTACTTTTGATAGTCCTAGGCCGAAGAGAGCTCCTTTTAGATTCCAGAAGATGTGGCTTTCCAATCCATCTTTTTTGGATTTCGTCAAGGATAATTGGAGTGTTAGGTTGGATGGGCTCCTCCTTTTGTTTTTACTTCAAAGTTGAAGCGATTGAGGGATGCTTTGAAGATTTGGAATAGAATGGTGTTCGGAGATGTTCAGTTTCGCTTAAAGCAAGCGGAATTGAATCTTGATAAGGAGAATGATATTCTGGACCATAATGTTAGCTGTGAAGTCCAATTTTTGAAGGTTGCAGATGTTAGGAAGGTTGTTGACGATGTGCGGTCTGAGTTGGCCACTATGCTTAAGCAAAAATCGAGAACGAGTTGGTTGGAGGATGGTGATCAGAACACTCGTTTTTTTCACAATTCAATTAGAATGAGGAGGAGCCAAAACACAATTTCCGAACTGAAGATTTCTACTAACTCTACTTTGTTTTTGCAGGATGAAATAAAAGATTACATTGTTGATCATTATCGTGCAAAGTTCAACGGTGGAGCTGTGCATATTGATCCGAGATTATTTGATTATGAGCATGAGAGCATATCAGCTGCTGAAAGTGCCTGTATGGATGCTATCCCGACCTTGGATGAAGTTAAAGAGGCTGTTTTTGATCTGGGAGCGGATTCTGCACCTGGCCCTGATGGATTTACAGGTTCTTTCTTTCGAACCTGTTGGAACATTATTTCTAGAGATCTTTTTAATGTTATTGCAAACTGTTGGGCGATGAAGAAGATTCCTAATGGCATTAACTCTAGTTTTATTGTTCTCATCCCAAAAGCTAATAAGTCTGATGCTATTAAAGACTATAGGCCAATTGGTTTAAGCAACTTCTTCTTCAAAATCATTACAAAAATCATGGCTACCAGACTTGGCACGGTGTTGAACAAATTGATTTCTGAAGAACAAGTGGCGTTTATGAAAGGAAGAAACATTCATGAGAACATAGCTTTGGCCTCTGAATTGATCAATGAGATTAGTGTTGAACGAAAGCATGGTAATGTTGGCCTTAAATTGGATATATCCCAAGCCTTTGACACGGTTAGTTGGGAGTTTGTTGTTGAAGTTTTTCGTCAATATGGCTTTTCTGATGCTTGGTGTTCGTGGCTTCTTAGTATTCTTAACTCTGCCCGTATATCTATTCTGATTAATGGTAGCCCTGAAGGTTTTTTCAGTATCACAAGAGGCCTTCGTCAAGGTGATCCTCTTTCACCTCTGATCTTTGTTCTTATTGAGGATGTTTTGAGCCGCAATCTCTCTAAGTTGTTTGCTGCTAGAAGTATGCATCACATGGTGAATAAGAAAGGTGTGGCTCCAACCCATTTACTCTTTGCGGATGATATTCTTATTTTCTGTAAAGGAAACCTTCATAGTCTGCGGAATTTGAAGGAGATGCTTGGCATGTATCAACGTGCTTCCGGGCAATATGTTAGTTACGCCAAAAGCAAATTCTATTTTGGTGGAGATAGACAGTCTCGTGTTTTTGCTATTGCAAACTTTATGGGCATGGAAAGGGCGCATTTCCCGGATAAATATTTGGGAATCCAATTGAAACCTGGTATTGTGCGTCATATTCATGTTCGTCAGGTAATGGAGAAGATTATGGACAAGCTGGCAGGTTGGAAGGGTAAACTCTTGTCTTTTCAGGCCAGGTTAGTTTTGATTAAATCTGTAATTTCTAGCTATTTGCTTCATTCAATGGCTGTATATAAATGGCCGTGCACAGCCATCAAGACGGTCGAGAGGGCCATTCGCAATTTTTTGTGGTCTGGAGATGCTGAGAAGCGCAAACACTTCACGGTTCTTTATGACGACTTATGTCGTCCTAGGCGTGAAGGTGGGCTTTGGCTCAAAAAGTTGAATGATGTTAATAGGGCCATGCTTATGAAGTTGTGGGTCTCGATTCGTGACTCTAATAAGACTTGGGCAAGATTTTTGAAGGAAAAATATTTCAAGGTTAGTGGCAACTTGATTGATTACAAGTTGGGTTCCTCGGTTTTTCCTGGCATTAGATTGGTGCATAACTTTGTTCAACAGCACACGCGCTCAATTATAGGTAACGGTGCTAATACTTCCTTATTTTTTGATAATTGGTGTGCTGATTTTTCAATTGCACAACGTCTTGGCATCAAAACAAAGGGCCCTAATGATTTTAAGGCCAAGGTGAGTGATATTATTGTTGATGGCACTTGGGCTATTCCTCCAAAGACTAAACAATTGATGTTACGATGCAATATTGATGTTGATAATTTGCCTCTTATTGGTGGTGGAGATGATTATAAAATTTGGGACTTGGACAATAAGGGTGTTTTCTCTGTCAAGTCGGCCAAGGCTGCTATCCGTGGACCAGCTGAAATTTTGCCAGCTGCGGCTCTTTTTTCTAGAAGTGTTGTACATCCTACTTTGGGTGTGCAGTACTGGAAGCTTTTTTATAAACAATGTTGTGCTACTGATGATAATGTTATGAGGAAGACAGGTAGGGAGATGCCTTCTATGTGTCGTTTATGCAGAGAAGATTGTGAAGATGTTAGCCATATTACTTGGCATTGCAAAATTGCCAAGAGGATTTGGAATTGGGCAGCTGAAATTTTCAATCTGAAGCCGAATGAGGACCTCGTGGCCTCCTACAAGGTGGCAAAGGGGCAGAGTCGAATGATTAAGGATCTGTGGCTTGTTGCAAATCTTTCAATAGTTACAGAATTATGGAAGTTGCGTAACAAAGCTTATTTTGAGAACATGCGGGTTCGTTGGCTGGAGTTTAAAGGCAGAGTTCATCAGGTAATTCGTGATAACTCTATTAGAATGAAGGGCCATATGCATAATACTTTGGATGATTTGCGTATTGTTAATTTCTTTAGAGTGAAGCATAGATCTTGCGATCACTCTGATCCAATTGAAGTTACTTGGACTCCTCCAAATCCTGGTGAAATTATGATCTGTTGTGATGGTGCATCACTTGGTAACCCGGGACAGGCTGGTTCTGGTGTTGTCTTCCGTGATTCTAACTCGGTAGTCTTGGGAGTTTTGTGCGTTGGTCTGGGCTGGCGGACTAACTTCTATGATGAAGTTTGTGCAGTTATATATGGTGTTGTTGTTGCTCAAAGATGGAATGTGAAGAACCTAAGTGTCAGATCTGATTCGATGAGTTGTTTATTTGCTCTTCAAAAAGGCGACTTGCCATGGCAGCTAATGCAGAAGTGGAGAATAGCGAAGGCTTTTTATAACAATATTAGCTATATTCATAGCTACAGAGAAGCTAATTTTTCAGCTGATGTCTCGGCCAAACAAGCATGTTTGTTGGCTGAGGAACATTATGAGTTTTATGAGGGTAGGCAAGGTTTTATTCAATCTGTTGAATGGCCTGGAGAGGTTTACTATCGTTTTTAGTTTTTTTTGGCGAGCAGCCTTTTGGCTTAGCGCTAACTTAGCCTGATCCCTGTACATTTTCGCTTTTTTATTCTATTTTATTGACCGAGTAAAAAAAAATACCGTTTCGGAGAGATGTGGGTTGCAAACTAAATGCATGGGACCCATTACAGAAGTTACATGTCAGAGGGAAGTTTTTAAGTGGCTTGATCAGAAGGTTCGTTAGGAATTTTTGTAAAAAAACAAAACGCGAGAAAAATCTTCAATTGAACGAGGGTCCCAAATGAAGGCTTTATCCCAGCTCCATATGATTGAACGAGGCTCCCAAATGAAGGCTGTATCACAGCTCCATGAAGGATGATTCTGCTATGAAGGATTTTTTCATGTGGTGGGCCGGTGGCTTCGACTAGGTGCTTGCTTTGTGAACGTGAGAATGAAGAATATGGTCACCTTATGATTAGGTGCAAGTTCTTAAATAATTTCTTTTTTTTTTTTTTTTTGCTAAGAAACACCACCTTTCATTAAGAAACAAGGAAGTTACAAATTACACTAAGGTTTATCTTCCTGAACACACCATCAAGAAAATTTGGAAGAGAAAACCATAAACCCTTAATATTGTTTTTTCTAGCCCGTCGCGCAAGACGGTCCGCTAAGGGGTTATTTAACCGCTTTATATACATAACATTAAAGGAAACAGAACAATAAATAGAACTCCGACATTGCTCCAAGAGGTCTTGGCTTCTCCAGCCCACAGAGATGTTGCGGCCATTCACAAAATGCACCAGTTGGAGACAATCACTATCAAACACTACTTTGGGAAGATTCATTTCTTCTGCCCAAGAGATGGCAAAACTAAGAGCAGCAGCTTCAGCTCCCACTGCATCTTGAACAAACCTAAAGTTCGAGTGCACCTTTCTTACATTTCCTGCAGCATCACACCAAATAACATCAATTCCAAAATTAAAATCCTTGAAAGAGCCATCTACAAACATAAAGTTCTCCACTTCGGACTGAGGAATTTTGACATTGTGTACAAGATTCATAACAGTAATCCTTGGAGCAATGTAAGAATTTAACATTCTCTTGATATCAACAATGATCTTGTTCATATCCAGAGAAGCACTCTTGAAAACTACATCACACCGCAGCTTCCATATAGACCACATAACAATAGCACCTACACTAGGCCAACCAACTTTAAAAGGAGAAGCACCCAGGCTTGATTCATGCCAATATAAGAAAATATCATCAACCCAATCCAAATCAGTAGATATCAAATGCTGAAGGGAAAGACTGAACCAAATACGCAACACTACAGGGCAGTTAACAAAAAGATGCATCATAGTTTCATCATGAGTATTACGGAAAGAGAAAAGAACATTCACATGAGGATTGTAAAGCTGCATAATGGAATTAACTGGGAGCATATGAGCAAACATTTTCCACATAAAAAACTTAACTTTCGGCAGACAATCAATATACCAGACTTTCCTCCAGAAAGTGGAGTCTTCAGGAGAAGGAATATCATTCATATAAATTCTATAAGCAGATTTGATGGTGAACTTACCATTTCTAGTATGAGCCCACATAAGCGAGTCCGACTGCAACAAATTCAATCTAATAGACTTAATTCTAATAACCTCATCTGGGGAGAATAAGAGGTTCAGAAGAGGAACATTCCAAAAGTTATGATTATAGTCAATAAGCTCAGACACATAAACAAATTCATTACAAGCAGTATTCATGGGAGAGGGAGGAAGAACATTCCCTGGAATCCATGAAGCATTCCAAATGGGAGTAAGCACCCCATTATTTATTTTAACCACTGAGTTAGCCTTTATAAAGATCAACCCCTTAATAATGTCTTTCCACATCCACGAAGCGGAATCAGCAGCCTTATCAATCTCTAGAATATTCTGGTTAGGGAAGTATTTATCCTTGAGAAATCTAGTAAGTAAACTACCCTGATTCTTCAAAATTCTCCAGCCCAGCTTGCAAATGAAAACCCTATTAGTAGCAAAGGAATTCTTAAGACCCAGACCTCCATTAAGTTTAGATTTCCCTATATCACCCCAAGAGCGAAAGTATGCAGCATGCTTAGGATTCTTTTTAGCCCACCAAAAAGTGTGTTGAATCGAATCAATTTTACTAGTAACTGTTTTAGGAAGAGGAAAACATGCCATATGATAAACACACAAACTAGAAAGTACATACTTTGTAACCACAGTTCTACCAGCTATGTTCAAATTGGATTTTATGGAAGAATTTAATCTGGCATAGAAATTATCCATGAGAAAACTAAAAGACTTAGTTTTATCCTTACCAATAAACAAAGGCGTGCCTAAGTATTTTTCGGAACTACTGAGAAACTTCATGTTAAGGGCCTTAGATAAAATCTTGATGTGTCTATGATGCATATTCCCACTAGTAATAAACTCAGATTTATCAAAATTAATTGCCTGACCTGACGCCTTTGCAAACACATTAATAACCTTTATGATATTCTTCGCATAAGTGACAGAAGCTTTACAAAATAGCATGCAATCATCTGCAAAAAAAAGGTGAGAAATAGAGGGACTATTTTGCCTAAATCTAAAACCCCGAATCAGATTTTCATCCTCAGCTTTAGAGAGAAGTTGAGATAAAACCTCCATACAAAGAATGAAAATATACGGAGAAAGACAGTCACCTTGCCGTATTCCCCGAGAAGGCAAAAAAGACTCACTTGGTGAACCATTGACCAAAACAGAATAAGATACGGTGCTGATATACTGAAAGACTAACTGGCACCAATCATCAGAGAAACCCAACTTTTCAAAAACAACAATGATAAAAGACCACTCAAGCCTATCAAAGGCTTTAGAGAGATCAAGCTTGATAGACATATAATTATTCTTCGATTTCTTCTTTTTTGATTTAAAAGAATGCAGAATTTCATGAGTGATTACAATATTATCATGGATCTGCCTATTAACAACAAATGCATATTGGAAGGAAGAGATCAGAGAATCTAGAAGAGCTTTCAACCTATTAGTCAAATCTTAGATATAATCTTATACACACAATTTGCTAGACTAATCGGTCTAAAATCATGTGGAGAGGCAGGGTTTTTTATCTTGGGGATCAAAGTAATGTAGGAAATATTCAGTTGTTTAAGAAGGAATTCGTTCCTAAAAAAACTCTGCACATGAGAGACAACATCCTCTTTAACAGTATCCCAATTATCCTTGAAGAACCCAGGAGGAAAACCATCCAGTCCCGGAGAACTCCAAGGAGCCATCATGTTAACAGTGTCCCAAATTTCTTGAACTGAAGGAATAGCAGTCAAATTTTCATTCATATCCTCATTAATAAAAGGAGTGACAAACCTTAAGGAATCATGAATGTCCTGGACACTAGGGTTGGAAGAAGTATAAATCTTCTTAAAATGTCTAGAAAGCAAGTCCGCTACCTGATCTTTATTATCAATCCAATTCCCTTGATCATCTTTAATTGTATGAATGGTATTGTACATGTTCCCCAGTCTAACAGTGTTATGAAAGAAGCTAGTATTCTTATCATAATGCATGAAGTAATTAATTCTAGACTTTTGTTTATAAAAGCAATGTTCAATTTCATACCAGTAATCAAGTTGATTTGAATAGTTCAAAATATAACCACAAATCTGAGGAGAATATGGCACAACTTGCAATTTTTCTATTTCAGCATTTAACTTTCCTATTGTAGTTTTGATGTGACCAAAGGAGTTAACATTCCATTTGATTAAAACATTTTTCACATGACTAATCTTATTTGCAACAACAAAGGAAGGAGAGCCTTTGACCCCATGAGACCAAGAATCAGCCAGAACTTCTTTAAAATCAGGGTTAAGTTGCCAACATATAAAAAATTTGTATGGGATATTAACATTTCTCTCATAGTGGAAAGATTTCACCAAATAAGGGGAAGTGATCAGAATAAATCCTAACTAGGTTTGTGACTCTAGTTTGAGGAAGAACCGAAAGCCATTTATCATTCATAAAACTACGATCCAACTTTTCAAAAATTAATTCAGCTGGGTTCTTATATCTTCTATTGCACCAAGTAAACGGGTTGCCATATGAAAAAACTTCATTCATATTCATCTTAAGTAAACTTTATCTAACAAAATTCGGAGGAAATAAAGCATCAGCATTACCACCTTGTTTTTCAGAACTATGCAATATGAAATTAAAGTCGCCAACTAGCAACCAGGGGTTATTGTTATTTACTAGCATGTCATTTAAAAAGTTCCATTGATTCCTTTTACCACACACTGATAAGGACCCAAAAATAAAGGAAACAACACAATTTTTGATTGCAGGAGTGATGTCACACAGAATATGAATCATATTAAGGGAAGAACCTAGAACTTCTATATTCGACTTAACAAAGTAACCAAAAGCAAGACCCCCCGATTTACCAACCGACTGAAGGAAAGACCAAGCATCAAACGACAAGTGATGAGTGTATTTTTTAACAGTGTCCATATCAACCATAGTTTCAAGCAGGCAAACAACATCTAGTTTATACTTTCTAACTAAACTAAATAGGTGTCTCCATTTGTTGTAAGAGCAGCAGCCATTCATATTCCGGCATAAAAACTTCATCTTTGGTCACAACAATAACTTAAACAGGGTCGAAGCAAGATAAAAAGGAAGCAAGCAGCAGCAGCTAGAAAGACGGAGAACAAACAGTATAGGAAAATAACAAACAACTAAAAAGAGGAGAAAGTTAAAGAAAAGCAAGAGTGACTTACAAGGGAATGAGCTAAGGAGGTATCATCAGCCAAAGAATCATCATCCATCATCATGAGGTCAAATTCTTTTTCGAACTCCAATTTATAAAATTAAATTTTGATCATCAACTCATTTATAGATTTTACTCGCGAAATCCCTTACAAGACATCATTCAAACTTGAGTGATAAAAATCCAACCGTCTCTATTTGGTTTATCCAATAAATAATTGACCATACTCATGAATAATTTACCCAACAGAATCAAGTTTAACTATTATAGAGTCATTTGACGTATATACCAATCAAAAGAAAAAAAGAAGGTCAGTTAAGCGACTTCCAAAAAAACATGGGAAATCCGGTCCGCAGAAGTCATCTGAAAGCATCAAAAGGTCGGCGAAGTGGGACTCTCCTTGTACTAAAACACCGACCGTTTCTACTGAATCCCCGGCATCTTTAGTATCAAAAAAGAAGTTTGCATCTCCTCCATCCACTGGGGAATCTCAGAATGTGGCATCTGAAAAGTTACCATCGATGTATGGTTTTCCAACACATTTAAATTTTTAATCTTCCATTTACTATCTCTCATGCGCCTTGTGTTTCTGCAGGGCATATGATGCAAACTTTGGTTTGGAGAAAAGGACAACATTGTTTCCATTGGTAGAGCTTACTCTACAAAGTCGGTACTCTATAAAATGAAGGCAGGAATGAAGGCGTCAGTTACATGCTATAACGTCCGGGTTAGTGAAGTACTAAATGAAACCATCAAATTACCCATTGGCAAACCTGGGATACAAACTTTAAAAGATGTTGGTGATGCTGAAATTTGTTGGCCATCAAATCAAACCACCTTGGATCAAAAGGTTGGTTGCTTGGTTTGGTTGGTTTATTAACTCATTGGATATGTTTTTACACAAACCATTTTTATATATGTATCTTGTTTGACACAAGAGACGAATATGTTATCAACTATATGAATCACGGACGTTAGTGTATATTTTAGAGAACCTTATAGAACGAGATATGTGGTTAGCTATTTGATTGTGAGTCAGTTGTGCATTGTGCTTAAATGGTTTCACTGCAAAAAGAAGGTACAGCTTTCATTTCAATTTTCTGATGCAGGTAAGTCAACCAAAACATTCCGAGGCTGTGAAATAACCGGATCTACTCAACGGAAGCCAATCTCGTATCGCAATATCTGAAAAAGTTCCGAAGGTATGTGTTTTAAACCAGCTACATGATCTTAAGACCATATGAGTCTGAAATATGCTATCAACTATATGAATCACGGATGCTAGGGTGTATTTTGGAGAACCTTGTATATTTGTTACCTATTCAATTCATCAGTGTCTTCGCATTCACGGTGGAATTTAGTATATTTGTTACCCGAATATGGAATATTACTCTACTGCTGCAGGTAACTCAACAAAATTCGGGGAAACATACTCTGGATGTGACATCAAAAGCTACATCTAATCGAAGCAAATATGAGATCACTAAAACTGCAGCAGTTCATCCAGTATCTGTTTTATTTTTACATGCATTTTAATTCTCAATTTTGCTTTGAAGTTTTCGTTTGAAGATGTTCATATGTCATATATTTCCACAGGGTAAAAGGTGCTACCTTTTTGAAGAGTCTAAGGCGAATGTCCTTGCTAGAGGTAGAGCTTTTCTGTTAGCAGGAAAACAACAATTACATGGAAAGGATGGGGTGGAGGTTGATTACCAAAAAATCCTGATTGAGGAAGTAATAAAACCGAATTTTTGTCTACCCGTACGATTTGATGGTATGGAAACATTAGGAAAAACTCGTGGAAAAGTGATTCCTTGGCCAAAGTATGGTGTTAAACTTACCGAGCCTGCTAAGAAGGTTAGTTGCTTGGCTTGTTTGATTTGTAATTCGAATATACATAAACTAGTCTATCAGTTATATGAATCATTGATCCAAGTATAAATTAGAGAACCTAAAAAAATAGAAATATGTGTAACTTTCAAAAGTAACTAATAACTCTTTTAATCTTATGCAGAAGCCTACTAGTAACTCACATCCAACTACTTCTCTGCGGAAGTCTCCTTCACGTAACAACCCTTATGATGGATCTAAGAAGCAGTCTCATAATCTTATGCAGAACTCTATCAGTAACTCCCAACCAAATCTTTCAATATCTCTAGAGAAGTCGTGCACATCTACGGCAGAACCTCTGTCTAAGACATCTTATGGAGTATGTTTTTTTTTCTTCATAAATCTATATTGCTAATTCTAGCATCTTATTTTTATATGATGTTCATATGTCGTATCTCCGCAGAAAGCAAAATACGACTTTTGGAATGGGTCTAGGGGAAACGTCGTTGCTAGAGGCAGTATTTTACCTACGGTGCCTAACCATAAAATGCATGGACAAGATCTTCCTAAAAACTGTTATTTGTCAATATTCATGAGGTTATAGTTCCATCGTTCGTGTTAACCGAACCAAGTGGTGAGTTTAAGTTATTAGGGGAAGCTAAAGATGGTTTTGTCCCATGGCCGAAAGATAATTGTTCCATCTCTGATGACAAGGTTAGTTTCTTAACTCTTTTGCTTTGTTAATCAAGTATATAAATTGTTTTACATAAATCGTGTATTCAGTTTGATTAAAGAATAAGTACGAGATAGAAATATATTAACACCTACATGGAACATGAATGCCAGTGTAAATTAGAAAATTGATATTTGGTTACGGATTTTATTATGGGCGTCAGCTGTGAAAAATGCCGCGGCCTTCAGTGAAGTTGGTTTTATTACATTGTTGGAAAAAATGACTTTTGTCTGTCTCTTGTTGGGAATTCATATGAAAGACGAATTCTCCTTGGATTTAGAATATATATATATATATATATATATATATATATATATATATATATATATAATACATTTAATCTCTTGCTGCAGGAAACTCCACAGCATGGAAAACCTCATAAGCAACCAGAACCAGTTTTAGATTCTGAGAAGAAATTGGACAGTGACCTAAGAACAACAAGCAACCTTGCAGAAGATAAACTGAATGAGGAGCACCTAGCAGTCAATCCACATTCGAGGAGTCATGCAGCCTCTGACAAGCTTCCAAAGAAGATTAAAAAGGCGCAGAGAAAGTTATATGTACAAAGTGTAGATCAGGCATACCAACTTCCAGATGGGAAACAGAGGATGACAAGGTTTGCCGCGTCGAGAATGTCACAACCTGATCAATTGCTTGAAGAGACACCACCATCAAAAAAGTTGAAGAAAAACTGATGATTTTTGGATAAATGCTCTTTAATATTTTCTTTTGCAAACTGTTAGGCCAAAGCTCAACATTTTTTACTGTGTTATTAATAATAATATGAATTTTTGGCATATATGAATTTCAGATTTAAACCATAATTTATAAAGTATAAGAGAATTTGGATAGTGCCAGGTGGATGGTTTAGATGCGTCATATCTGAACGGCTTAGAGGCGTCACACGTGTAATACGCACGCTTCGAGATTAATTGGCGTGGCTAAACATAACATAAAGACACATTAAGCATATATAAATTGGCGTGGCTAAATATCACATAAAGCCACGCTATATGGCGTGTTTATAGGTTCTCCGATGAACGGCTCCCAACGTTACATGTGGACGGTCAACGTTACATATGAACGGTCAATATTGCATCATCTTAAACGAGATACAATGGTTCCTAATACAACCACGTGGATGAAGGTAATTGTAAATTGGCGTGGAAAAATATCACATATAGTCACGGTATATGGCGTGTCTATAGGTTCTTCAATGAACGGCTCACAATGTTACATGTGGACGGTGAAGGATGCATATAATTTAACAGTCAATATTGTATCATCTTAAATGAGATCCAACGGTTCCTAATACGGCCACGTGGATCAAGGTAATTGGAAATTGGCGTGGCTAAATATCACATATAGCCGCGCTCTATGGGGCGTGTCTGTAGAATATCCAATGAACGGCTCACAACGTTACATGTGGATGATAGTCAACAGTTCCTAATACATCCACGTGGATGAAGGTAAGTGAAATTGGCGTGGCTAAAACATAACATATAACCACGTTAAACCTATATGGCGTGTCTATCGGATAACCAATGGCTACTCCAAAAAGCAATTTGCGTGTCTAAAGTGAACCAAATTGCCATGCCAAAAAGCAATTTGCGTGTCTACAGTGAATCAGATAGCCAGGCCAAAAGAAATTTGCGTGTCTATAGTGAACCAAATAGCCACGCCAAAACAATAAATCGTGTGTCTATAGAGTACCAATACTTAAGTTTTTGGGACACTATATAGCAACGTCTATATGGCTCTGGCGTGTCTATTTCATGCAGAAATAGACACGCAAGGCAAGCGTGGGTATAAGCTACCTAAAACCACGCAAGCAGAAGCCACGCCAAGTCCAAACCAAATTGGCGTAGCAAAACCCCTATAGACACGCCAATTTGGCGTGGCAAAAGGGTCTGTTTTTACTAGTGACCTTTCTGGTCTCTAATATCAATATTAAATTCTTGTAACAAAAGAATCCACCGTATGAGTATTGGCTTAGCCTCCTTCTTTTTCAATAGGTACCTAACTGCTGCATGATCAGAATATATAATCACTTTTTTACCTGCCAAATAAGCTCTGAATTTTTCTAATGCAAATACTGCAGCCAACAACTCCTTTTCACTGGTCGAATAGTTGATTTGTGCCTCATTATGGGTTCCAGATTTATAATAAATCACATGAGACCTTTTGTCCACTTTCTGACCCAAAACAGCTCCGACTACATAATCACTTACATCACACATCAATGCAAACGACAAACTCCAGTCAGGTGACTTAATAATTGGTGCAGTAGCCAACAATTCCTTCAATTTTTAAAAGGCCTCCTTTCAATCCTTGTACAAGTTAAAGGCAACCTCCTTTTGCAACAGTTTGCATATCGACATTCAGATTTTGGATAAATCTTGGATAAACTTCCTGTAAAAACCCACATGGCCAAGAAACAAGAGAATCCCTTACCGAAGTGGGGTGTTGCAAGTTTCTAATCAAGTTTATTTTAAATTTTTCCACTTTGATCCCTCGAGAAGACACGATGTGGCCAAGCACAATTTTATGGTTTATCAAAAGAGGCATTTCTCCTAGTTTAAAACGAGATTAGTGTTATGCATATTTTAAGCACAAGTTCGATATTTTGTAAACAAATATCAAATGAATCACCATAAACTCTATACTCATCCATAAATACCTCAATGATGTTTTCCACATAATCAGAAAATATATTGACCATACATCTCTGAATAGTGGCAGGCGCATGCAAAGACCGAACGACATCCGTCTATATGTAAACGTACCAAAATGACAAGTAAAGGTAGTCTTTTCTTGATGCTCTGGTGCAATGAAAATCTGATTGTAGTTCGATTATCCGTCCAAAAAGCAATAATGAGAATGTCCCGCTAAGCCCTCTAACATCTGATCAATGAAAGTCAAAGGAAAGTGTTCCTTGCGGGTAGCCAAATTGAGCTTTCTGTAGTCTATACACATTCTCCATCCCGTTTGAACTCTTGTAGCAACGATTTCATCATCTTGATTTTTAACAACAGCGACACCTGATTTCATAGGCACCACTTGCATTGGACTAACCCATTAATTTGCTTTCATAAATTGGGCAAATCACCCCCACACTTAGTAATTTTGGGATCTCCTTCTTCACGACCTCCGTCATTGGGGTGTTAAGCCTACGCTAAGCATCACATAATGGATTGACATCATCTTCCATTAGGATTATATGCATGCACATGGATGAACTAGTGTCGATGATGTCAGCAATTGTCCAACCAATAGCCGTTTTTTGCTCTTTCAAAACCCTAATAAATCCTTCTTCCTATATTGCAGTAAGATTCTTTGTAATAATGACTGGAAGCTCTTCCCCATCACCCAAGTAAGCGTACTTTAAGTGATTAGGTAGAGGTTTCAACTCTAATTTAGGTGCCTGCACAAAAGGTAAAGGAACTGTTAGATCATTGCTCGGTCGAACTCACAAGTGTTGCCATCTCAAGCTTGTTGTCAAAATTTAGTTGTCAACACTATATCTTGGTTTCTAGTTTACAATTTGAAAACACTAGGGGTACCAAAATATACCACCAACTTTTTCGTAGGCAATCTGTATGACAAATCATACAGATTGCCTACAAAAAAGTAGGTGGTATATTTTGGTACCCCCAGTGTTTTCAAATTGTAAACTAGAAATCAACACAACTCCGAGAGTTAAAACTCAATCAAGGAAAGTGTCTAGAGTTATATCTCTGTCTTTCTTTAGATTAAAACGTTTACAAAATTGAATCCGTGAACCTAATCACAAAGATAGGTCTTGGACAGTACCAAAGACCAATGTCCAAGGATCAATCAAGTCGTATCCAACAAACTAGGTCAGAGGTACATACTTTGATTGATCAACACACAACCTGTGATATTTCAATTATAAAGATAAATAATATAATGCGGAAAAAGAATTAACACTTACACCAGAAATTTTGTTAACCAGAAAGCCTCAAATGCAGAAAAACCCCAGGACCTAGTCCAGATTGAACACCAAACTGTATTAAACCGCTACAGACACTATCCTACAACCAATTAACTTCGGTATGGAATGTAGTTGAGCCCGAACTCAGTCTCCTGCCGATTCAGGTACAATCGCGCTCCTTACGTCTCTTGAATCCCAGAAGGACTCCGCGCAATTGATTCCATGAAATAACGTCACACCAACTAAGACTTGATTCAACTCAATTGAAGACTTTAAACCAAATCTTCCTCCCACATATTAAGCCTATATAATTGATTTCCTGATTTACGATCTAAACAGATGATCAGATCAAACGAAAGATCCAGGTGATGGAAATCGATAACAACTTTACAGAAGTATAGCTATCCTCAAAATCCGGATTTATGCAACCTGAAGTGCAGCCTAGATTATTATTCACCTCACAAGTATAAAACTTGTGGAATCACCAAGTTGAGATGAAGAAAACTTTGTGATTACTATCTATCTTGTTCAAGTGATAAATCAACGATCGAACAAGATCAGGATACACAAGTTATCAAGATAAAAGATAACTGGACCTGACTTCATGAATCCCAATAAAGTCTTTGATGGTCACAAAACCCTGAAAGGGTTTCTGGAGATGACGATTCTAGATACAACTAGGACACACCAAAAAGTAGTGTCAGGATTCAAAAATCCCAGTTGCCCCTTATATAGACTTCAAAGCCTGGGTTGCTTTAGGTTTAAGCTAAGATAGCTTTGGAACCAAGCAAATAATATTCACCATTAGATGAAAGCTTTGAATCTTATTTACATAAACAAGATATACACTCTGTTTAGGTAAACCGTAACTGAACCTTTTTATAAAGACTATGTTCAAACATGGTTAGCCGAAACTAGCCGGTTTGAACTTAAAAGCTCAACACTCATTTCCACGAAAACAAAGACATTAATCTTGAGTCACAATTATGTGATCAAATAAGTCTAATGTTAATTAGAGAATTGATCAAATGCAAATCATCTCGTAGAAATAATTTATTCGCATTTGAACACAAACGACATAGTTTGTAAATGCACAAAGTACAAATACATGAGCCATTCGTGAATCGGCTGAGTCATGGTATGGACCGGTTTGCAAACTTATGAGCAAAACCGAGTTCCGGAGTTGACATAACTTTTCAGTTCATGTACCGTTTTGCAAACTTAGGTGCAAACTGAGTTCTGGAGTTTACAGAATTTTTCATTTTGCGAACCGGTTTGGAAACCTTAGGACTTTACCGGTTCCGAAGTTCAAAGAACATTTTCAGTTTGGGTACCAATTTGGGTACTAAACTGGTTCTAGAAAGTTGAACTGTATTGGTTCGCATACCAGTTTGGATACTTAAACCCGGTTCCGTTACCACAGTTCCAAAATGGTTTGTATACGAATATACATACCTATCCGGAGCACGAAACAAACAGATTCTCCCATGATGTGCATACGAATATGTGTATCACACAAATATGCAAATCGATATATAGCTACTACGCTACGTGTACAAATACATGTAATAGGCTTCAGATAAATAACAATGATCTTAATTTAGTAGTTCTATATTTCTCTAAATCAATTAAAAACATTCCCGAATAACATCAATGACACATATCACTGGTCCAGGCTATTTTCGAATGATAAACTTGAATCAAGATTTTGGTTTCGAACAATAAATTTTTCTCCACCGAAGTTGATCAAGTATGAACAAATATTCATTAAGCTTAGTCATTATATTTCGAGAAATTCGTAAACTAAAGAATTAGTTCTCGACTCGAAATTCTTGTATATGAAAGCTAGTCTAATTAGTTATGAGACAATCGTTTCAAGGATAAAAAAGTGAGTATAACTTGAGAAATAGGTGGCTGAGTCTTCACTTACCTTTTGTTGATGAAGTTCTCCAAAAGCTTCGGTTGATCTTCGCCTTCAAACAGTAAAACGCAAATGATGAATGGCTCGTTTCTCAACTACCTCTATCCTAGACCGAGTCTTAACTAATTGTATACTATAAATCAAGATATAGTTTTGACAACAAGCTTGATATAACAACACTTGTAAGTTCGACCGAGCAATGCTCTAAAAATCTCCCCCTTTGTCAATTTTAGTGACAAAACTACTAATACATATGGATAACAAAAATAAAGCTTCGAAAAACTCCTCGATCCATCATATCTTGATTTCCTTGGTTTATTCAACTCTCCTTGAACTCTTCGTTATTTCAAGTCGCAATGATTATGAACGTGTTCAACTCAACATCTTTGTTATTGAAGATCTGTAGCAATTACAACTCTCGTCGTTATACAGAAATATAGTATTATTATCTTCTCTCCAAAGTTCAATTGTATCTCAACTCTGAAGTAAAATTACGGTGATATGTTTCCCCTCCTTAATCAATACTTACATCTTTTGTATAATAGGTGAAATCTATTGCTAAATGTTTCTCTCCCCCTTACATGATGATCTGTAAACCATATCTATGTAGTATGAAACTACTAAATAATTCTCCCCCTTTTTGTAAATAAAATTAATAAAGGTACGAAATTCTTGGGATCATAATGAATACAACCAAAAGATATCTTCAAGTTTTAAGGAATATGGAGATACTACATAATAACATAGATAAAATGTAACTCCTCATATCAACTTATTTAAATGATATCACATAGCAATAAATACTTAGCGCTCATCCTAGGAGATTAAAAAAATACAAGCATCCCCTTTAAAATTCCACATCCACACTCCCCACAAATATATAGCAATTAAGCATAAGTTCATTTAAGAACTCTCCCCTATTAAATGTCATTCCCAAGAGAACACATGAGTGACCTTGCTTTCGTGAAAAAGAAGGGTTTTGACGGACATTAACAAATCACAAATAGATACTGCGAGAGAAATCTCAAAGAGTTTTTTGTGTTTTCCGTTTATAAACACATAATATATTTAACTTCTGAGCATATATGAAATATTAGCATTCATGGGAACGTAAAAGCAAAAATATTTCATAAGATTTTTGCAATAACTATTACATAGTGCAAGATCATCTTCCAACAACTCTAGAATTTAAACAAATAAATCTAAAAACATGCAAAATGAAAAATGTTGGAAATAGCTATGTTTAATCACAATCTTTGCTATACCAAACCCTAGTTATCCTTCTCAAGAATAAAATCCTCAAAAGAAGTTTCCTAGTATTTAAAGTCTTTGAAGAATTCTTTATCATCTCCAAACTCCTTATCAATAACCGGAATAAGAACATATGGTTCATGAATAAAGGAGTTAGCTTCTTCTAACCTGGTAGGCTGTGGATTGAAAAGTGCTTGAGGTTTGAGAGATCTCTGTAAAATCTTCTCCAGTCCCCGCACTTCCTTTCTGGTTTTCTTAAGTTCCCCAAAAAGATTTTCAAACTTTTTCTGATTGGAATAGTCTGATCTAGGTTTCTTCTTATTCTTCCTTTTCCTCATAAAAGACGAGACAAGAGGAAGAGACATCTCCTTCTTCTTTTTAGTTGGATCAGAATCAACAACTATTGGAGCATAGATTTCATGAGAGGATGTTGTGCTTGGAGCCTCCATGATTCGTGAGAATAAAATGGATTTGTGAGATACAAATATATGGCACAACAGGCAATACTTCTTGTGAAGAGATATGAGTCTTGAAGAAGATGACATTTATCATGCAGGATTTCGGAACTTATAAAGGTTCACGCACTGGAACATACAAAACCTAAAATGGAATGAAAATGTCATTTTTATCCTTTTTAAGTTTATCAGATCAAAAAAAAAATACCGTTACTTGATACATAGTGGGTGGAGACCCAAGTAATAAAATTCACTTTTTTGATCCAGAAGCCCTGATGTGGATGGATCTTATCTCTTTCAAGGGCGCATGAGATAAGATGCACATTTTGTTAGAGCATTGCTCGGTCGAACTCGCAAGCGTTGTTATCTCAAGCTTGTTTGTCCAGTTTAGTTGATCAAAACTATAAGTCTTGATTTCTAGTCTACTTATAGCTATGTCTCGGATTAGGATAGAATCTATAGTTAAGCTTTATACTTCACGACGTTCATCGATTGAAGACGAAGATCTACTGAGGAGAGCTTGGAGGAACTTCATCAATAAAAGGTATGTGGAGACTAAAACTTATCTATCACTCAGAAATCTATTCTGTTATATCTCCTAATGATACTAAGTCGTATAGCTATATAGACTTTTATATTATACACATTTGATATTTCGAGCTGAGTTTAACTCGGTTATCTATTTCTCGAAATATGTGTTGGAAGCTTTTTTCTTTAGCTACGTTCATCATATTCTTGACAAGTTTAGTTGGAAGCAATTTATTTGTTGGAAACTAAATAATAAGTCAAAATATGATCATGTGAAAATTCCCTTGAAACATATTACATGATTCGTGTGAGACAATCGTTTGATGTCGACTCGGAAAGTTTCGTATTGATCATTGGATCACTTGAAAGTTACTGATAAGCTAATAGTTTGTGTGAGACAGCTATTGTCTTTTATTGATCATTACATCACAGTATGCATACCGGTGTGCAAACTGTTGTGGTCTGATTCACGTCCGGAAACCTTGTTTGTTGTAGCGCCCCCAAAGCTAGCAACTGACTAATCCAAAAGATTAACTATAAAATGAGGCACAAAGGATCTAAATCATCTATTTAAGAAATAATTCAGAAGTTCTAAAACAAAGATTAACCCAAATCTAAACCCGCTCTGAATTAAATATAAGAGCTCCTCTCAAGTGATACATATTCAATAGTGTGTTGATTTACAAGTAGAATATAAATACAAAATAAATACAGCGGAAGCTAACTAACGTAACTAACTCCTCGAAGCTTTCTTCGCCACGTGCACATCTTGATCTGTCTCTAAAACTGAAAGTGGGAATGTGTGAGCACATCATCCCTAAAAGGGGTGCCCAATGGAAATAACATCTAACTTTTAAGTAATCATCGGCATGATTTGGAAAACAATACATGTTTTCCCAAACATTAAAAGACAACCAACTCACTGAGTTAAACAATATGTGTATATGGAACTAACTCCTTCTTTATTTCTGTGGTGACATTTACACACCGGATTGGTGACAATTAGACACCAACCATTATTTCTGTGGTGACATTTACACACCGTAATACTGGTGAAAATTACAGACCTAGATAGTCTGTGGGTGAATGTACACACTCGTAATATTGGTGGCAATTACACACCTAGATATTATGGGTGACAATTACACAGCCAAATGTGCATGAAAGTATAAATGAAGGAGCGTATCCTATATACCACATAAGGAAATTCTTATTTCCCATATCAATTCATAAAGACGAACAAAGCATTAAAGATCCTTTCCAAGCAATGTAAAGATTAAAAGAAATAACAGAACTTCCGGAAAGTAATACAAACAATCTGAAAAATTAAAAGAACCAACATAACCATCGGAATTTAAATCAAACAAAGCATGGAAAGCACAACCAAACGATGCAGGAGTTTGTTAAACATAAACTTTTGTAAAAGAAAACATCAATGGTCACAAAAGCGTTAAAAGTATTCCCGCCTCTTTTGATGACAAGCCATGCCTACCTCGAGATCCACGATCTACTGGTTCATCCTTTGAATCAATCATTGTTAATAACTAACTGTTAATCACACAAGAACTCTAAGAATCTAGCCAAAATGACTCACACAAGAATCATCCAATTCTATCTAATGCTTCTATAGTCCATTAGATATGTCTTACGAATATCTACAACTTTGTAGAAGGAACCAAAGGTTAATTCGGACCATAAGAGGTCCAAATCATCAAAGTAGGATAAATTAATCCTAAGCCCAAGTCCTCTAAACCCGACCCATTAACACAAGGCCCAGTCTATCTGAGTCAACTAACAGTCAATAACATTCAAAGGGTCGACAAACAGTCAACGTCCAGTCAAAGGTCAATGTCCTGGTCAAATGGTCAACTCGGTCAAAGAAGATAACTCAGTCAAGGTCCACTGAGTCAAACTGATTTAAGACATGTTAAAAGGTTAACTCAACTCAGTCAGATTGACTAAGTCAGCTAGAGTCAGATCCTAACTAGGCTGAATGACTACAAGAGATATTCACTCCACACACTCATCAAACCTTTATTCCTATAACTCAGTCACATAACATCATAGTTCTTAGCTTCAATTAACAACTGTGACTCACTCCTGTCGAACAACCAACCACCCCATTCAGTTCAACATCTAAAAGGTTCCATAGACCCAAACAGATGATGCGTTTCGTAACCACAACAAATTAATTAATATTTTCCACTTAATTAACAAGTAATATAGTGTAGTCAAGTTCGTTCCCACGAGGAGCAAGAGGTTTTAGTTGTTTAATTTTCACAAAAAGGGGAGGTTTGGTTTTAGAATTTATAAAGCAAAAGAAAGTAAATAAAGCAATCAAAAGTGTTAGTTGAAATCAATAAGACAAGTTAGATCAGGGAATCGTTCTTTGTTGCAAAACAATAATTCAAATTATGTTCTTTTACACTTTTTATTAGTCACAGATTATCACCAACCGTAGGATAGCAGGTTCGCTTAGCTAACCCCAAAATTCCTTGTTTCACTGAGTAACAGGTCCGCTTAGTTATCAGATTCTATTCAAAAGAACCACCTTGAGGTTCGCTTATAAGATGTAATTCCTTGTTTCTTCAACAATATCATCTTCATCATAACCAATCTACCTTACACAACCTGCACCACTACTTGCAATTTGAACTGTAGTTACAAGCCACAAAACTATATGGAGATCACAATTACCTCTACATCAAACCACAACACATTTCCACCTTCAATTCCAACTACACAGAAAACGCCAACAACATCGCCATCTCATTCCACTGGCAACTGAGTTCAAAAACAACCTCCACTAATCTCAACTACATCTTAACACCTGCAATGGTTATACACAATCCAACATATCACCAGCAATATTTAGTTACACTTCCCTATAATTCTGTTCAAACATCACCGTAACTCGGCCATCGACAACATAACAACACACCAGAGCAGTTCCCCTGTATTCCACACAACCTAAACTACAATTGCAGTTGTAATATCAGTACCAGTATCTTCCATACCAACATCATCTCAACTCAGATAACATCCATCCTCCATTTCATAATAGCACCAGTTCCAACTCACATACCCCTCCATCTCAAACAACTAACCTAATATTCATCTAACAGATTCTGGATTCAATCCATAACACATCTTATTCAACAATAATTACCAATCTTCAAATATGAACTAACTTACTTATAAATTAAAAGGATTATTACCTCAGATTGAATCCCAAACTAGATTAGATGCTTCACCATCTGCTTAATCTTCAACCTTGACCCTAACTCACTCAATCGACCAATACCCATCTCAAATCGTCTTTCCTAGACATCAATTTCATCATCTAATTCTTCTCTGAGCTTTTCATCCAAACCCTAAATCACCTTCTGAGAAACCCTAACTCTGATTCTTCATCAAAACAATTATACAACATCAAACTAACCAAAACCCTTTGATTCTTTATCCATCAATAACTAGATATACTCATCAATTTCATACAAACTTAATATTGAATCTTAAAACCCTAATTATGTTTCTCTTCAATTTATCATCTCAAACAAATCTATAACAATTTCAACTTCACAATCACATTCAACCCTTCTTGATTTAACCATCTCACTAAATCCTAAAGAATCACTCACCAACATAATCTCAATCCTCTGAATTGAATCGAGAGAAGAAAAGGAGAGGAAGAACATAAGAAAGAGAAGAAGAAAGAAGAAAATAAGATAAGGAATGAATTCTTCTCGATTGATCCTGGTGATAAGGCCAAATGCAAATGATAAAGGCACCCATCAAATTGATATGGGCAGCCAGGCGGTCTAAAACAAAACTATTATTTTTCCCTTCATACTTATCCAAAGATATCTTCTTCATCCGGTATTGGCACATTCGCGTAATCTATTATGCGTAACTTTTCGAGATCTATCTGATGGTACTAGTTTCGTATCTAAGTCGTTGTTAGGTTAATTTCTATTAAGTTTCGTGTTAAATTAATCGAGTCAATAACGGCTTAATCGTCTCTTGATCGTCTCTTGGCCGGTCTAATAGCGTTGACGAGCTTGAGGGTCCTTACATTCTCCACACCTTATTCATTTTCGTCATCGAAAATCAACCACCTTCTAGTCTTCAAAACTCCCCACCTTATAGAGATAACACTATCTCTCATCTAAATACAAGTACTGCTCATACTTATAAACGACGCGAAAAAAGCAACTCATTTTAAATGAGTTCGAAGCAACAAGAAAAGAAACAAAGACCTATGTGGTTTTCTACAACTAGAATCTCTAATTTATAGCTGTAGGCTCAAAATACTAATATCTAATTCATAATATAATTGTCTCTAAGCTCACTATGGTGAATTTGATTCTAACAGGTAAGTATGTCTAAGTTCTGCGCTCTAAAAATTATCATCTAATATTTAATAATTTTTTGATTTTATTTATTCATATCGAGTCTGTATACTATATATATATCTTACTAGCTCTTTATCCGTGTCGTAACGGCACGGGACTTGATTCATTGGACAAATTATGTCACCAAAACATGGGCATATATAGCATTTACATGGGCATATGACAACGATGGGTAGTGTCATGAAGGTTTTAAATTGCTCATCGAAGGAGTTGTACACTTCTTCGCAGGACTTTCCCCAAACTCTATTATCAAGCATATATATAGGATACATAACACATTGGTCGCCCTCCATCAAATCCATAATGGGCTTGGGCCTGTAAGCTTAAACCAAAAGACAATTGTTGAAACAAATACGCTGTCACTTTTGGCATAACAATGTTTCTCATTTCAAATTTTCGTTTTTCATTCACGATTCTAACTTTTTACGATAAATAGGAAAATTGGCATAGATGAGTCATCAAACATACATGCAAGGAATTAAAGAAGATGTCTTTGTAAAAAGAGATCTTAACCCTTACCAGGGGAAGAAGGTATTACCTGGAGATGTTTATTTCCGTAACTCTTTTTTAACCCAACAGCAGGACCGTACTGGAAAAGTGAAATTGCATTATTCATGATGACTTTACCGATTGATGGTATATCATCTGCTTAAGATGCCAATTCTACCCTTGATACCTTCTCCCTTCAAGATCAATAATGGAAGCAGCATCATTCACAGAGCTGTTCCAGCATCTTGTCCTCATTCTGGTGACATATTAGAGTATAATGTTCACAATACATCTGCCACTACCACCAAGTGGATGAAAGGTAGTTTTTCCAAGAAAGCAACATTAACTAAACTTCAAGGAACTGATAAGTAAGAAAATAAATCCCATTAAATGACACCAGATCAACATCTTCCATTATTCCGCAATTTGGTAAACATACCACAGAGTACATGTATGAAAATTCTTTACATTGTAATATAGCTGCCACATGATAATCTAATAAAGAAAAGTATATGACATGGGCATAGTATGTCCTTCACTGAACTCAATATTTTCCTAGTTGTATACAAAATGCAATTCCACGAAATACTATAAAACATGATCTGTATGCGGCCGCAGAATCAGTGCATGTGTTTCAAATTTAATTAAGAGAATCATCATTTATGAAATGTAGGAACGGTGTATAACTAAACTTATACTTTGGTAAAGATTAAGTTCCGACCATGCAGTTGGACCTCCTGATAAGATGGAAACCATATACGGTGCCGATTTGGTGCCTGGATACACTTTTAGGAGGATGCACAGGGTTTATTAGTCTTGTGAACACGTAAATCACGAAGGCATCTATATGTTCATAAACAATGTTCGCATTCTATACACATGCTCGTACTGATGAGACAATTGCATTGATTCCTTGGCTCAAAACCTTCGGGTTTATCATTGCCTCGTCTAATATCATCACCAGAGGCGTTCACATAGAGGAAGATAAAGAAAACGAAGTGTAAAAGTAAAACTCGTGGAGTGTTAAATGGATGTAAAGTGCTGAAATGTAAATAAGACTGGGATTTACGTGGTTCAGCACTAAGGCCTACATCCACGGGGTTGTCGTTTTCACTATGCACTTGATGATTATAGAGGTAGTCGAATGACTTTGGAGTTTACATAGGTCTGCCAATTTTAAAAGGTAAACTTACACTAACAATTCTTCTCTCTCGACTTCTCTCTACCCCTCTCTCCTTTCCCATCCCCCTCTCTCTTGGTGGAGAGGGGGTATTTATAGGGTTAAAGTGTGGGACCCGTTTCTGAGAGCCGTTGGAACCTTATCTTCTTGTGCTTTGTGTCCATCACGCAGAAGCCTTCGTTCATTGCTTGATCACGCAGAGTCATCCTCGTTCGTTCCACGGGTTGATCGACACGTACACTGCTCATAGTGTTTAATGCTGGTAGTTGAGACGCACGCTCGTGTCAGACAAGTGTCTTCTGCCCCTGTCACGTCCATGTCAGTCAACCTTCTCTTCACCGTTGATCTTGGCTTCTTTTGGGGATGAGATAAAGTAACTCTTCGGGAGTTATTTGGTGCCCCGCAGTACACCGTGCTTTTGGTACATCTTTTAACTTCTTCCCTTGGATTTGTTCGGGCGAAGATCCGACGTCGACGGGATGGGCTTCTTGGATGTGGGCGTATGTCATCATGTTTTGATGACTTTGTCCGCATGCTCTCCACGTGTCTTCTCACATACACGTGTTTGATGATGAAATATGTACACACAATTTTGATGATATTAGACGAGGCAATGATAAACCCGAAGGTTTTGAGCCAAGGAATCAATGCAATTGTCTCATCAGTGCGAGCATGTGTATAGAATGCGAACATTGTTTGTGAACATATAGATGCCTTCGTGATTTACGTGTTCACAATTTGGCGCTGGAAACAGGGACTTCGTCCCGGTAAAAGATTTATCTTATCCTGTGATTTCACCTTAAACTAGCATATGATTGCTCTGCTTCATTAGCTCTAGCAGTATTTATCTTTTGTTAACTTTATTATCTTCAAAAACACACCCATTATCTTCATTAGATCTAGCAGTATCTATAGATGCAGTTTAAACTGGTTAAAAGATTTATTGCTTAGATCCACAGATTTACATTTTTTAGATCTCGTACGGACTTGTCTCTTCGGTGGGTTTTCGTATATTTTCAAAGGATCTACGTGCATCTTCCAAGGGATCTTCACGCGTTTTCATGTATTTTCAATGAGTCCGCACTTTTAATAGACCTTAACCCATGTATTTTAACTCATATGTTTTAATCAATTGAGCCTCCCTAAAGTTTTCTTTGTGGCCCTCGGGCAGTTTTTCCCCATCTTGGAATAGGGTATTTCGCAAACTAACCCGATCCGCACGGAAATTTCTGTTTCTCGCTGTTTGAAATTCCCTTGTGCAGAAAGAAAGCAACAAAAGGACCCAAGATGGAAAAGACGCAGGAGGCAGGAAAATCCAAAGCCTCGTCAAAGGAAGCACCAAGGACAACCCCGGTCATCACCCGAAGTAAACAGAAAGGAGACAAAGCCAAAATGACCAGTCAGAGGAAGGATACTGCGGAAAACACTTCGCCTATGAACGCTAACTCCGTTGCAGCAGCGGCTCTCAGAGCAGCGGCGACAAAGTACAGTACGGCTGCGGCAGCCCCGAAGGCTGCAGAAACCAGCAAAAATTTGGCTACGAATCAATTCCATCAACCAAAAGAAATGGTGGCTGAATCCAGAACACATCAACCCGCGCATACGCCAACCTTCGGAATGCCATCAACAAACGATCAGAATCAAACTGTGCCGGCGGCTCTAACACCGCAGATGGGCACTCAGCCTGATTTGGAAATGCCAACAATGGAAGCTGAACCTCTACCACCTTTAGTGCAAACCGTAGAAGAAGGCGACACCATGGTCGTGGTAGCACGAGCTAGGACTCCTAATCAGGGGTCAAACCAATCACATCTACTGATGGCTGAGCTTGAAGAATTGAAGAAGAGCCAGCAGGTTTACGCAGATGTCGTAGCTTTGCTGGCCAAAGAAAATCAAGATTTAAAAGACCGGATTGCCCTAAGCACGAAGACCAGCCAACAACTTGATGAAGCAAATTCAAAGGCACCAGAACCTAATCGAGACCGAAGAGTCGTCGTAGCAGACGCGGCTAGGGGAAGTAGCGCATCCGACCCGGATTATAATGACGAAGAGTCAGACTATCACGGGAAGAAGAGCGTAGGGCACCACCGCGCGATGGAAGAGCTGCGTGATGAAATGATGGCTGAGATCAGGCAGTTAAAAACTAGACAAGGCGGGGGAAGGTTAGAAGAGGTCATGAGAGAGGCTAACTCCACGCCCCTAACTCATCGCCTGGCCAACACCCCTATTCCGCTGAAGTGCCCTGTCCCTTCCTTCGAATGCTATGACGGATCCAGTGATCCCGCTGCACATATTCGGTATTATAACCGTGTCTTATCCAGATGGAGTCAGAACGATGCCGTACTCTGTAGATACTTCCCATCAAGCCTGAAGAGATCGGCATTGTCTTGGTTTGATAATTTGCCGCCTGACTCCATCCACTCCTACGATCAACTCGCAGAAAAGTTCTTAAGAACTTACATGTACAACAAGGATGTTAACACCGGAATGGATAAGCTCTTTTCGCTGGCAATTGGCTACAAGGAAAACACGAGGGAATACACTAACAGATGGCACAAGATCTTCCAAGCCATAGGAAGTATGGACCCAGTAGTAAGTATCAACTGCTACAAGTGGGGATTAGACCGAATGAGTCCACTATTTGTTGAGATTCATGGAAGCGTTCCTAAGACAGAAGGAGATCTCCGAATAATTATTGAAAAGCACGCTCGTCTTGAAGAAATCCAGCGTGAGAACCCGAGGGCATACCCGCAGAGGTCTCACCGTACCAATTCCGCAGAACAAACCAATGTGGCCAAAAGAAATAGCTCAGTGGAACGGCCTCACGAAGATAGGAAGGAACGAAGAGATGAACGACGAAAAGAAGATCGAAAATTCGAAGATCAAGTTTACACGAAGCTCAATACTAGCTATGCTCGGATCTTGCGAGAGATCAAAGGAAGGGAAAATTTGGAGTGGTCGTGGTCTAAGGGAAAACAGCCCCCAAGAACCGAGAAGTCTAAAGATTACTGTGAATATCACTGCTTCAATGGACACCAGACCGAGAAATGTAAAAACCTCAAAATAATGATCCAAAAACTGATTGATGCTGGCGAACTCCAACATTACATACGAAAGGAGGTCGCCGAGGATAGATCCAAACGGACCAAGCCAGTCCAACTTCCAGAGGGAACCGCACAATCAACACCATCTCGTGTTCTGAAGCCGGGGCCCTCACTTACAGCACAGATAGGAAAGAGGCTACGGAAGCAGTTCGAGGACCACTGCGAATTATATAAGATTGATGGTGTAGAGGTGGACGAGCACGAAGAGTGGATGGACTCACCTATTATCTTCGATGCTGAAGATATCGAAGAAGATATGGAAGATCATAACGATCCCTTGGTCCTAACACTACCAGTGGCTGGATGTAACCTCAAAAAGATCCTCATAGACGGGGGAAGCTCAGTAAACGTTCTATTCTACGACGCATTCAAACGAATGAAGCTCCATGAAGAACAGCTAATGACCTCTTATTACACCATCTACGGATTCAATGGAGCACCCACGAAGCCATTGGGAGACATCGTGTTGCAGGTTAACGCCGGACCCATGAAAGTAGAAACACGATTCAGCGTGGTTGACGCCCCATCCCCCTACAACGCCATTATTGGACGAAAGTGGTTACATAAACTCAAGGAGTGGCGGCAACTTACTACCAATATCTCAGATTCCCTACACCTGAGGGAGTGATGGAAATCAAGGGAGATCGGGTCTCTGCAAGAGAGTGCCAAACCACTCAGGATCGTATCAACAACGAACAAGAAGAGCAGCGAAAAACCCGAAGAATTAAAAATAAAGAAGCCGCGAAAGAAAAGGCCATAGACCTGTTCCTCAAGGAAACCACAGGGAGGGGTTTGACAAAGGATGATAATGTCCTAAACACAGAAACAGGTACTTCAGCAGCCAACGAAGGACAGAAACATACCAAATAGCAATCAAAGAACGTCCCAGTCCTCGGGGATCCGAAGCCGGTGTTCACACCAGTAGAGCCCGTAAAAGAAATCAACATAGGAACGGAAGAAAACCCGAAGATGATCAAAGTAGGGACCATAATGGACGAAAGAAGAGAAGATTCCTTAACCAAATTACTTAAAGAATACGCGGATGTATTCGCCTGGAAGCTAGGAGATATGCCGGGGATTGACCCGAAAATAATCCAACACGAGCTGCGCATCAAACCAGGCACGCCACCTTTCAGGCAGAAAATAAGAAAAGTTGCACCGGAGTACCATCATAAGGCAGTGGAAAAAGAACTTCGGAAACTACTAGAAGCAGGGTTCATCAAGGAAGTCAAGTACCCTACATGGATCTCCAACATGGTCGTCGTTCCTAAGAAAAATGGAGGGGTTAGGATATGCATCGATTTTACTAACCTCAACAAGGCATGTCCAAAGGACAGCTATCCCCTGCCAAGCATAGATCAGCTGGTTGAAGCAGTAGAAGGATAGAAGGAAGAGCTGTCATTCATGGATGGATATTCTGGCTACAACCAAGTAGCCCTGGCAGAAGAAGATCAACTACACACACATTCTACACCCCACATGGCCTTTATTGCTACACTAGAATGCCCTTTGGACTTCGAAACGCAGGGGAAACGTACCAAAGAATGGTCGATGCTATCTTCAGGCCATGGATTGGTAGTACCTTAGAAGTCTACGTTGATGACATGCTCGTCAAAAGTAAGCTGCGCAAAGATCACCACCAGGATCTGAGAGATATCCGAAGCAATGAGGAAACATCACATGAAAGTAAATCCAGAGAAATGCACTTTCGGTGTCACCTCAGGGAAATTCCTCGGATATCTGGTAACAAAAAGGGGCATTGAGGTAGACCCAGCGAAGATTCAGGCCATAGTAGAAATGCCATCCCCGAAGAATTTAAAAGAAGTGCAGAAGCTCAATGGGTCCATAGCAGCCTTGGGCAGATTTATTGCCCGATCCTCGGACAAATGCAAACATTTTTTCAATATTCTCAAAAAAGGGAGTAAGTTTGAATGGACCGCAGAATGCGAAGAAGCCTTCCAAAAAATCAAAGAACACCTGGCTTCAATTCCAATCCTGCAGAAGCCTGATCCTGATGAGGTTTTGGCATTGTACATAGCAGCGACAGAAGACGCAGTTAGCGCAGTGTTGGTCAAAACCAATACGAAGATAGAACACCTATCTATTATGTCAGTAAGACCCTCAATTCTGCGGAAAGGAACTACACGAAGATCGAACAACTTATCCTGGCATTGGTATGGGCTACTCAAAAGCTGAGAACCTATTTCCTAACTCACTTCATCCGTCCCATGCAAAGCACCACTGGAAGCAGTCCTCAAAAGCGCGGGAAAAGTAGGCAGAATAGCCAAGTGGAACACCCACCTGGACCAATTCAACATCATTCATGAAATTCAACATTCCCAAAAATCCCAAGTTTTGGCGGATTTCTTAGCAGACCTCCCCCTGGACAACGACGAAGAGATTAAGGGAATACCAGAAGCCGAGGAAGAAAGCAAGGATCCAATGGATATCCTCGAACCCGCGAGTCAAAGACAATGGGAAGTCTTCGTCGATGGTTCCAAAAATAAGGAAGGGGAGCAGGAATAGGCATTGTCATCACCACCCCAACTGGAGAAAGGATCGTACAGGCACTCAGGTTAGAATTCAAAGAGCATACTAACAACATCGTCGAATACGAGGCAGTCGTACATGCCCTCCGCTTAATAATAGAGATGGGGGTAACCGATGTAAGACTGACAAGTGATTCGCAGTTGTCATACGGCAAATAGGGCTCGAGTACAATGTGTACGACGACACCCTCTCAGCTTACATGGCCTTGGTCCAAACATTGGCATCACAAATTCCGAACATCAAGTTCCGGCACTTATGCAGAAGGGATCTCAGGCACGCGGATGCCCTAGCATATATATCCATATGCTGAAGGACAAAAGCATCGAAGCTATTAAAATAACAAGGGTATACGAGCCTTCAATTGCATCGCAATTCTCCTTCGCTACCAATCAAGATACAGTGGAAGAAAATATCGAAGACCAGGTAGGTAGGAAGACATCCATAACGATTTTGACGAAGAAGATATCCTGTCAAGAGCAAATCAAGACGAAGATTTCAGCAACGAAGATGATTGGAGAATGGTGATCCATGCGTTTCTCGAAGAGGGAACCTTACCCGCGGATCATAAACAAGCCAGGAAAATACTCTCCAAAGTAGGAAGATATGATCTTCGGGATGGGGTCCTGTACAAGAAATCCTTCCTCGGACCGTTACTACGTTGCTTGTCCAGAAAAGAGGGGCATCGAATTCTAAACGACATCCATTATGGTGACGCAGGGAATCATAGCGGCATGAGATCACTAGCCGACAAAGCAAAAATGCAAGGATATTACTGGCCCACAATGATACAGGATGCCGCAAGAATGTCCCGACGATGTGAAGAATGTCAGCGTTTCGCCAAAAAGATACACGCGCCAGCAACAACGTTAAATTCTGTATATAGCCCGTGGCCATTTGCAAAATGGGGCATAGATATCGTCGGGCCTTTCATCGAAGGATCAGGGAAAAGACGATTTTTGATAGTAGCCACGGACTACTTCAGTAAATGGGTGGAAGCTAAAGCCTTAGCCAGGATCAGAGACGTGGATGTGTTTACTTTCATATTCCAAACATCATTTGCAGGTTCGGCATACCAGCGGAAATCGTGTCCGATAATGGTAAGCAATTACAGGGGAAAAATATAGACATGCTCTTCGATACTTTCAAAATAAGGAAGAACAAATCCACCCCCATATACCCTCAAAGCAACGGACAAGCGGAAGCCACTAACAAGACCCTCGCCCTTATCCTCAAAAAGCAATTAGACGAACATAAGGGGCGATGGTGTGAACACTGCACAATGTGTTATGGGCATACAGGACAACACGAAGATCTGCCACTGGGGAATCCCCGTTTCTCCTCACTTATGGAGCTGAAGCAGTCATCCCAACAGAGATCCTCATGCCAACCACAAAGACCGAAGCATGGGAGAAAAATCTCACAACAGACATGATGTTAGAGAGATTGGACGACCTGGAAGGAAGAGGGAAGCAGCCATTGCAGAAGATGGAAAATTATCAACGAAGACTAGAGGGAGTACAACAAAAAGGTAAAGCTTCGAAATTTTGTAGAGGGGCAGTATGTGCTAAGAACAATCCCACAGTATCAACGAAGAGAAATGGGGAAAGTTAGCACCTACATGGGGAGGACCTTTTATAATACACGACATTGCGGGAAACGGTTCCTACTATCTTCGCAATCTGAAAGGCGAGGTCCTCCGGCATCCTTGGAATGCTAAGTGGCTCAAACCGTACTACCCATAGGAGCAACGCAGCTTTGCATCTGCGTGAAGAATACCAGAAGAAGAAGGCAGCGTAACCGCTTACATGTTTCTATCTCTGGACGAGGAGGAGTAGCAGGCCTCAACCTATCAATCAAACAAGCTTTTGAAACCTTCAAGTAAACAAAACTTATCAACAATATTGGGGAAAGTAGTTAATCTACAATCTCTCAGGGCTCCCCCATCAGTGTCCATGAGTGTAAGACCAGGGGGAAGGCACCCAGCAGAAAGAGATACCCAACCAATCTTAAGGCAACGGGTCGACGGAATGGGTGTATGTAAATATTTTAACCCCATATCCTAGAACGTTGCCTCGGCCCCCACCGTCTGGGAATCCTCTGGCCCAGGGTTCGCCAGCGGGGTGACAGGTCTCAAGACGATCACGAAGGTACCTCCCTTCGGTATCGCACCCAAACACTTAAAACATTCTTCTTTTGTTTTTAATGTCCTTCCTCACAATGCTTAAAATAAAAAACAAACTGATACTGCAGGTATACCAAAAGAAGGATCCATTTCATAAGGTTGGTTACAAAAGCGGCAAGGCCAATTCAAGAAAAAAACACATCAAAAACTTTTTTACAAAATACTAGCAAAATCTAACTGAAGGCTAATGCCGTGGTTTCTACTTGGAAGATGCCGCCCCATCAGCAGGGTTGTTCCGAAGAGTTGAAGGGACGCTCCCACCAGAAGAGGGTCCCGAGGAGCCAGGCAAGGAGGCAGGTACAGGACGACGCGGATAGCTCTTGACGAGGCCATGCTCGGTCTTAAGGCCAAGCTCAATCTTCTCCAGCATCTTGTTTGTCTCCTCCGCCAATTGACACCGAGCCTTATGCATAATAACTGTCGTTCGCTGGTGGGCTTGAGATAACAACGAGGATAGACGATTCACTTCTTTAGAAGCAGCACCAACGGCCTCCTCGCGGGATGCCACCAGACTCTTAAAATAATTAGTCTGTCCTTCCTGCTGCGCTAAGGAAGATTGAGCCTTTTCAAATTTTTCATTTGCAGCGCGGAGTTGTCCCTCGAGCTCTGAAAAAGACAACACAAGGGAGTTAGCACAGAAAAGACACAATCACACTCGATGAAATGAGGTTATACCTTCGACACAAGCCGAAGCCTCTTCATACTCATTAACAACGTCTCGCGCTTCGTCAAGATAGTCATATTCCTCGGATATTTCTTATAATCTAGTTGAAGGTTGGTGAGAGTAAATTGACTTGCATCTAATTCTACCTGCTTCATCGAATCCATGTGACGAAGGTGGTTGACTTCGTTGTTTATCTCTGTTACCCCTTTGCTAAGTCTGTACATACATACTTCGAGATTTCTCTCAGACTCAGCCTGGCGGGCTATTTCAGCGCGAGACGCAGCAAGGGCTTTGCTGAGAGCCCCAACCTCGGCTCTGGCATCGTCCCTTTCTCTGGTAAGACACAGCATACTCTCCTAATTCCCGGAAAGGAAGGGAGCGAGCCTTTCGTAATTCCTCTTCCAGAAGATGTATTCTAGCCTCTAACAACGAAGTACGCTCACGGGATTCCCGCAGATTCTCACGTGTCCAACAGCATACCATTGAACAAAATACAGTCATGGTTGTACAGATTCTGTATATCAACCATCTGAACATGCCTTGCGCGCCATCCCTCAGCCCGAGCGTCCCACTTTTTGGCTTCGCTCTTAATTTTTTCGACCAACTCTTTGATACGAGATTTTTGTCGTACCCTTTCATTCCGAAGCCATATCAGCTCGGGGACTCCACCCACTGAAGATAGGGTGGGGAGACTCAGACAGAACAACAGAGTAGTAGAAAGGAATTACGAGGGATAAAAGATGGAGAAGAACTAAACCTGTGAAAGCTGAAACTTTGCCGCGAGTTTTCTCTAACTCAGCGCGAACGGTGGAAAGCTCTGAACGAAGACCAGCCTCCACTTCACCCAGCCTTTCTTTCTCTTTAAGGCTATTCTTCAGTTCTTCTATCTCCACCTCAGCCGCAAATAATGCCTTTTCCCTGTGACGAAGTTTAGCCTCCAGCATCAAAGATTTCGCTTTAAAGAATTGATACAGCACATGGTTACAATGCTCACTCCTCATCATCTACACATCAAACGGCAAACATTATTACACCGAAGGATTCGAGTGTCACGAAGAGAAATGTATGAGGACTTACCTCCAAGACACGCTGCTGGGGAAAACCATATTGGTACCCATCGGCTATGGCCATCATTTCAGCAACAGAATATGGAGGGTCCGCTACGAGGGTATCCTCTGGAACACTCAAGATTTTCCCCCACATCTCGGCAACACGCGCCTCGGAAGATAGTTCCATCATCCGACGAGTATAAGCATCAGAATCTTTCTCGCCAGCAACCACCGGGGCAGGATGGGGAACAAACAGCAGACTCTTTTTCTTGAGCCAATCCATTATGGCATCCTCACCCTCAAACATCAGCGAGTGAGGGAAATCCTTGGAAGGTGAGTCAACCACAGACTTCCGCTTTGCTGTCATTTCCCCATCAACACAAGTCTCGGCATCACCACGCGCAATGTGATCATCCGTGCCCTCATTCTGAACAGTAGCATTTTCCTTACCAAAATCCCCGAGCACGTCCCAATTATCATTGGGGGAAAGCAAAGAAAAATCTTCGGGAAAAACGAGGGCATCATCAAAAAGTTCCCTTGCGGAATATATCCTGTCAAAGGAGAACTCTTGAGAAATGGTGGGGAGAGTTTCCGCAGCCTCACCCCCTCCGATAAATTCCGGACCACCAGGGTTATCACCAGCAGGAGCATACATTTCCGCGGTAACACTTCCCTCGGCCACCGCGGTATTATTGCCCCCATCAACACCATCACAACCCGCACCAACCTCTTCCTCGACATCAGGAGGGGAAGTATCAGTGCGTTCTTCCCCATCAGACATTTCCTCATCCTCGGCAAACTCTTCGTTCACTGGACTGGTAACTTCTTCATGAACCTCAGCCTCACCCGTCACAATGGTAGAAGACTACTTGGGACCAATTTTTTTCTTTTTCGACAACTGCAAACCAATACACGTTCCACAAAAAGAGTTATTTCCTCTCACACAAAGTTTGATTTTCAAAAAAGGAGGGGCGCGGCCAGAATCTGCAATAACCATACCTTGGTAGTAGCGGCACTCTTCGGTAGAAGTATAACACTAGAACCCTCTTCCTCGTCTCCATCAACAACATCGAGAGCATAAGGAAAGTTCATGCCCTCGAAATTTAAACGCCAGGGACAGAAATCTCCATAACGAGCAGGAGGAGATTCACGAGGCCTGCTACTCTCAGAAGGACACCAACCGCGTGGACCGGGAATCCAACCATACGACCAAGGACCAACAATTTCAATGACAGTGGCATGCCACTCATAATCATGGTCACGCTTGATCCTTTCACGAGCAGGAAAAAGTTTCCGTTGAGCCGACCCCTCGGTGCCTGGAACGTATTTCAGTTTGGCATCGCTCACCTCACTTAAGAGACGAATTTCGCCCCGAGGAGCAGCGAGGTTACGAAGACTAACACTCCACGGTTTACGGTTCCTACTATTGACATAATCCCCAAAGGAGCTATTGAAGTTTTCAGGAGTATACCACTCCCTCTCAGCGGGATTTGGAACGTAACATGTCATCGTCGTCTCCCCCTTACTCCGTAGATAACATTCCCTCAGTGCACGGAGATAGTTCCCCGATAATTGCGACACGGAACGACTATGAGTATTGGTGGAAGAGCCTTCGCGACCAGCCAGCACGACATAATAAAAGGAATCACCAGACTTATACAACGGCAGCATAAGACCCACCTCGAAGGCTCCAACCGTAGTCAACAGATGAAACTCATCAAACTGATACTTCGAGATGAGCTCGTAAGTAATATCATCCTCAGGGGCATAGAAACGAACCTCGAAGGCTTGGAGCTCATGCTTTTCCTTGAAAAATTCAAGGTCAATGTGCTTAAACGTAACTTTCTTCTTGCTAACCGAAACGCTGCGTATCACCGGGACAACCTCCTCTTCTTCCGCGGGATCGGACGAACCAACAAAAGCTTCGGAATCTTTTCTTTTGAAAGGAGGATTTTTAGATGATTCAGCTCTCGGCACAGCAGGCGGCGGCAGAGGGTTCTGCACGGGCACTATAGAACGAAGAGGGGAAATATCGAAGGTGTCACCACGAGGAGGTGGCTGCGTACACCTGGAGTCATCACGGGGACGAGAAGGAGCACGGCTGGCAGCGTATCGAGACCCGGAAGGGCCCTTCGATGGATCCCCCTTCCTAGGAGGTGAAGCCTTTGTCTCAGAAGAAGACGAAACTCTATTACCGCGGGGATCCATCTGCGACAATTTAGAGAGATATCCCCCATGTGGATATGTATCAGACTCTCTACGCGGAGGGGATCTCGGAAGACTGGAAGGAGGAGTTTGATAAGGAAGCCGCGGACGGTCAGACATGGCTGCGAGGAGGTACAAAAAAAAAGTTAGAAGCAAACACGAGGGCATCACCAAAGTTAAAAAAAACCACAAAATTAACAGTTCATCTCAACATAGCCCAGAAACCCTAAAACTAGCATACATGCATACATGCATGTATACCCTAAAACCCTAAAACCCTAAAATTAACAGTTCAATCAATACAATTGAAACACTGGCCTCCTCGACTTGAGAAGAAGAACAGGGGCAAACTAGCATACATGCATCGAAAGATGTTCTTCATCACAAACAAGGTACAACAGCAGCAGGAAATTTACAATCAACACAAAATTTAAAACAACAGAAACGAAGAAAAGAAACCTTACCACCACAAACAAAATCCCAAAAGAAGACAAATGAGAGAACAAACCAGAAACAAAGAAGAAACGAGCGTGATTAATGCTAGGGCAGAGAGAATTTAATGGTTGGAGAACAAAGGATGAAGTCTGACAGGGAGAATGAAATTAATTTTCAGGGAGAATGAAATTAATTTTCAAGGAGAATGAAATTAATTTTTTCTCCTCTCCTTTATATACTCGAAAGAAAAGGAAGTTAATGGAGGAATGGGAAACGTGCTCATTAAATGAGAAGTTAATGCACGAGTAAGAAACGTACCCAAGTATCTAGGAGAAGTTATTAGGAGAGAGGAGGAATATGTAACGTCTGTTTTCTTCAATGCTCCCACTAAACACTCAAGCCCGAAGAAAATGGGCAAATTGTGTGTACATATTTCATCATCAAACACGTGTATGTGAGAAGACACGTGGAGAGCATGCGGACCAAGTCATCAAAACATGATGACATACGTCCACAGCCAAGAAGCCCATCCCGTCGACGTCGGATCTTTTCCCGAACAAATCCAAGGGCAGAAGTTAAAAGATGTACCAAAAGCATGATGTACTGCGGGGCACCAAATAACTCCCGAAGAGTTACTTTATCTCATCCACAAAAGAAGCCAAGATCAACGGTCAAGAGAAGGTTGACTGACATGGACGTGACAGGAGCAGAAGACACTTGTCTGACACGAGCATGCGTCTCAACTACCCGCATTAAACACTATGAGCAGTGTACGTGTCGATCAACCCGTGGAACAAACGAGGATGACTCTGCGTGATCAAGCAATGAACGAAGGCCTCTGCGTGATGGACACAAAGCACAAGAAGATAAGGTTTCAACGGCTCTCAGAAACGGGTCCCACACTCTAACCCTATAAATACCCCCTCTCCACCAAGAGAGAGGGGGATCGGAAAGGAGAGAGGAGTAGAGAGAAGTCGAGAGAGAAGAATTGTTAGTGTAAGTTTACCTTTTACAATTGGCAGACCTATGTAAACTCCAAAGTCATTCGACTACCTCTGTAATCATCAAGTACATAGTGAAAACGACAACCCCGTGGATGTAGGCCTTAGTGCTGAACCACGTAAATCCCAGTCTTATTTACATTTAAGCACTTTACATCCATTTAACACTCCACGAGTTTTACTTTTACACTTCGTTTTCTTTATCTTCCTCTATGTGAACGCCTCTGGTGATGATATTAGACGAGGCAATGATAAACCCGAAGGTTTTGAGCCAAGGAATCAATGCAATTGTCTCATCAGTGCGAGCATGTGTATAGAATGCGAACATTGTTTGTGAACATATAGATGCCTTCGTGATTTACGTGTTCACAAGTCTACTTGATAAGGAGTCGAATAGACGTATCAAACAAAGAAGAACATCAAAGAAACCTTAAAAATTCTAGACAGATCTTCAACTCTTCATAATCTTCGACCGTTGCAAAATGTGATTTATCCAAGACTTTCACTATTAATTGTACATAATCAGTCTCATCTTTCTCTCCAGAAAACCAAATTGATCCTCTCCAAAAAGAGAATATGGAAAGCAGAGAGAATGCACAAAAAGTGAGTGATCGGAAAAATGCTGAGTGTTCCGATGAGGATCCTGGTGCTAAATGGATTGAAGTGAAGAGGAAAAATAAGGTAAAGTCGATTGTTCTTGATGAGGTTGCTTTGGAAGGAAAGCAAACTTGTAAGGTTGAAGCTAAAACCTTTTCATTCGAGAAGGGCGCTGGTTCTAAAGAGGGCTTTTTTCTCATTAAAGAGGTAAAGGGTGATAATAATTTTGTTTCTTTGTGGGTCAGTTCAAAGGGATTTTTATGGATATATACTACGATCTCCAATCTTTTGTTGAAAGAATGGTCTGCAATGGAACATTGGGATCATATGCTCCCTGGTGACTGGTTAATGTCATTTAGGGGAAAGAACAAAAATGGGCAATACTTTAAAGTTTCTGGTCCAAACAAAAAGGGGGGTATATCAGATCTCTTCATTCCGTCCGGTAGGAATCTTGAGGGATGGCACAGGATTGTGAGGATCTTGGAGCATTTAACTACAGTGATTTCTTTGGAAGATACATCTAGACCTAATCCTCTTGTGATTGTTCAAACTCATGTAACTAATCAGGAAGTAATGGTAGAGGCGTCTCTCTTTAATGAAGGTGGATTGGATAGAATAAATTGGAATCAAATGATGGTCTTAAGGGCTATAATAAACAAGTTGATTCATGGAGCTCTATTGGAATGGAGATTGGGAGATTTTTGAAGGTTAAAACCAATTTTCACTTCCAACCATTTTTGGCAAATCAAGCCCTGTTTTGCTTAAGAAACCCGTCGGATCGTGATCATCTGCTTAAAATTGGAGTTTGGTGTTGCAACTCTTATGCCTTCAAATTTGTAAACTGGTCTTCTAAAGAAAATCTCTACACTCAGTCCAATAATGAGGTTTCTTCTGGGTCTTGGGCATTGATCCAAGGGATTCCATTTTCTTTATGGAACCAAATAACTTTTCAAACTATTGGTGCAAAGCTTGGAGGTTTAATTCAGGTCTCTCCATTCACGGCTAATGGCTGGGACATCTCTGTTATGAAACTCAAATTTAAAGGACCACTTGGTGTTGGTTTTTCAAAGCTTCATATCAACTTCAAGCCTTTTCCTTTTTATGATACGGTCTCTCTTGCTATTGATCAATCAGAAAACATCATTTCATCGTTTGGAAGGATAACCATTAAGAAAGAGGAATTGGAGCTAAGCAGTACACCAAAATCTCCTTCTCAGGAGGAAGTTCCGGCATGCAGTATTCCGGCAATGGCAAACCAGGACGAGGAGAACCCGGATTTTGCAGTTAAAGTTCCAGCTGTTGATCTCTCGTTGGACGATTTTCCTGTGTTTGCAACGGTACAATTAGGGTCAAAAGTTAGTCCATCCAATGGAGTTTAGTCACAGTCTCTGCCTCTTGAGTTGACTGCTCAGCCAGCTGGTGCAAGCTCGGCCGCAAGTCCCCTTCGAATGTTGCGCCACTCTGAAATGTTAATAAATGGAATTATCGTGAACAAAGGGACCCATAAGGTTCAAACGGTTACTTCGGATGTGGTGTTTGAAGCCCATGTGCCCACTAGCCCTACATCTGTTCATACAGATGAAAACTGGGTTAAGCATAAGCAAGTCGGTACCTTCCTTGAGGGATTTCTTGATAAGTTGAAGGGTACTAATGGTCATAAATCTTTATATCATTCTAGTACTCCTTCGCTCTCGGAAGATTCAGCACATATCTTGAACCAAGGAGGGATATGTTCTAAGTTTGCCACCGATAATATCGATCCGGCAGCTGAAATTATTCCAGATACGTTTGATAATTATAATTGTGTGGTGAATATAGAAAATGGGATTGGCGAGAGAGTTGAGAGTCTGATGAATAAAAGGCTACAACAATCCAATGGCTACTTTGGAAAAATTTTGGAGCCTTGTGGGTCTTCTTCTGAGATGGAATCGGAGCAAGTAAATGGTTCTTTCGACTCTTTTGTGGCTGAAACGGAAAATTGGAATTCAGACAAGGAATTAGAGGATGGGGAGGTTCAATTAGAGGGTCCTGAATTTGATTTAAATCAAAAGGAAAGTCAAATGGGGGTGATACAAGTACTTTGATGCCAGAGCCTTCGAGTGCATACCATTCAGGTACTAATCCTAACTTAATGCCAACCCCTTCTAAGCAATTCTTCGTTGAAGCTCTTCATGATAAGGATAAAGAAGTTGTTGCTATCGAAATTCTAAAATCTAGGTTCAACCCTGCTTTTTTAATGATTCGTGAAATTGGTTCGACAATGTCGATGGATTTACCAGAAGTAGAGAATGACCTCATTAGGGTTTTGATGCAATCTGCTGTTACCAACCCAAGTGCTTTTAACCACGAGTACAGGGAGGTTGTGGAGGGGAATCAACCAATTGTTTAATTTGGTTGTTATTTCGCTGAGGGCCAATTATTTTGTTTTAATGTTAAATTTGATTTCTTGGAATGTTAGTAGTCTTCGTTCGACTCGTAGGAGGGGTAGAGTTAAGAAGTGGATTGCCTTGAACAAGCCTGACCTAGTGGTTTTTCAAGAATCTATTCTTCCTTCTTGTTCTGACTTTATTGTTAAACAAATTTGGGGTCCTAGGGTCTGTGATTGGAGAGCTCTAGACTCTATCGGCAGATCTGGGGGCATTATATGTATATGGAATCCTAATACTATTGCCATTCAATCTGAAATTATTGGGGTATACTCGATAAATTTGCATTTTATGACTGTATGTGATAGCTTCCACTGGCTTTTCTCTGTTGTCTATGGTCCGTGTGACACTGTCGAAAGAAGAAACTTGTGGCAAGAACTTCAACTGATGAGGCTTATCTGGAATCTTCCTTGGTGTATTGGAGGGGATTTCAATGAAGTGAGGCTCATGTCGGAAAGACAAAATTGTAATAGCATCACTAGGGGGATGCAGGACTTCAGGGATTTCGTCAATGATGAGGACCTCATTGATATTCCTATTAATGGAGCTAAATATACTTGGAAGAGTGGTAATGCTAATCAAATTAAGATTGATCTTTTCATTATGTCCGGCTCTTGGGAGGATCACTTTAAAAATGTTGTCGTTACCGCTTTAGCTCCTCCGTTCTCTTACCACAAGCCTATTAAGCTCTCTTGTGACACTGTGGACTGGGGTCCCCCTCCATGGAGATTTGAAGCAATGTGGTGGTTTGAAAAGGACTTCTTAGATCTTATGAAGAAGTGGTGGCTCTCGTTCTCGTTTAATGGAACTCCCGGTTTCGTTTTTGCTAAAAAACTTCAAACTTTAAAATCTATGCTGAGAGTTTGGAATAAAGAAATTTTTGGTGAAATTGACAGGAAATGTGAGAATAATCTTTTGGCTATCAAGTATTTGGATCATTTGGCGGAGGATGGCCAGTTAGCTAATTTTCAAGTGGCTAAGCTCAATCATTTGAAGTTAGACTTTGAGAAGTAGGCAGATATGCAGGAATTGCATTACAGACATAAGGCTAGGGTCAATTGGCAAATTAAGGGTGAGGAATACCCATTATTTTCATAGAATTATTAAGAACAGAAGGCGAAGGAATTCAGTTTCTTCTTTAAGAATTAATGGGGTGATGGTGGAAGATAAACAACTCATTAAGAATGAGATTGTCGAGCACTTTGAGGCCAGATTTAAAGTGGACTCTCATCTGGGTTTTGGAGTGTCTAATATGTCGTTAAGGAAAATTTCTCCCGAGGAAGCTTCTAATATTGAAAGACCTATTATGGAAGAGGAAGTGTTGTCTGCTTTAAAGTTGTTGGGCCAGGATAAAGCCCCTGGTCCTGATGGTCTTCAAATTTCCGTCTTGATCAAATGTTGGGATTTTATGAATCTAGATGTCATGAGGGTGGTTAAACATTTTGAAAGAAATGAATTTCTGGACTGGAGGCTCAAAGCGACATTTATTTCTCTCATTCCAAAAAAGGAGATTGTGGAGGAGGTAAAGGACGTGCGCCCTATCAGTCTTACTGGCTGCATCTATAAAGCTATATCTAAAGTCTTGGTTGAAAGACTAAAGCCTCTCCTTCCTAAGTTAACTTCTCCAAATCAGACTGCATTTGTAAAAGGAAAGCAAATTTTGGATAGTATTTTGGTGGCCAATGAGTGTCTTGATTCTAGATTGAAATCTATGAACCCTGGAGTTATCTGCAAGATCGATTTAGAGAAGGCCTTCGACAATGTCAGGTGGAGCTGTATCGACGAGGTGCTTATTTCTATGGGGTTTGGGAGCTTATGGAGAACTTGGATTCAAGGTTGTGTGAGTAGAGTCCCCTTCTCGATTCTTTTCAATGGCACAGTTTGTGGTAAGTTTGTTAGAGAGAAGGGGATTCGGCAGGGAGATCCCCTCTCGCCTTTCCTCTTTTTATTGGTTTCCGAAATTCTTTCATTTATGTTTGAGAAGGCTACTTGAAAGGTTGGTTGGGGGGGTTTCAAGTTACTTCTAATGGCATCAAAGTTAGTCATTTGCAATTTGCAGATGACACTTTGGTGTTCTTAGATGCAGATATAACCCAAATTAGATATCTTAAATATTTGTTATTGACATACGAAATGGGCTACGGGTCTTCGCACGAACTTCGCGAAGACTAATATCTTTCCAGTGGGAGAGGTTCCCAATATGGAGGAGCTAACTGATATCATGGGATGTACGAGTGTTTCGTTTCCTTCCTCTTATTTAGGTCTTCCCCTAGGGGCTAAGTCTAGGGGCAGGGGCATATGGGATAAGGTTATTGAAGCCTGCAAAGCAAGACTTCCGACTTGGAAATGTGGTCCCTTTTCTAAGGGAGGTAAACTTACTCTAATCAAAAGTGTTCTTCTTAGTTTACCAGTATATCAATTCTCATTATTTCTTGCTCCTCAAAGTGTTATTAAGGAAATTGAGAAAACTATTCGTAACTTTCTTTGGGACGATGTTTCTGGGAGGAAAAAACATCACTGGGTGGGCTATAAATCTATTTCTAAACCTATCTCCATGGGTGGGTTAGGCATTAGAAGATTAAAACCGTTTAATAAGGCTTTGCTTATGAAATGGTGGTGGCGATTGGGTAAAGAGAAGAATGCTCTTTGGGCCAAAATCGCTAGAGAGAAATATGGGGATAATCGCACTGTTTGGAGAACTAAGGATTGCAAGGATCCATATGGGGTGAGCATTTGGAGGCATATCAATTCAGTTGGTGACACCTTCTTTGGCTCTATCCAATTTAAGATTGGTAGAGGAGACACTGTTAGGCTTTGGGAGGATAAATGGTGCAGTGAAGGGATTTTGGCTTCTTTATGTCCGACGTTGTATAACATTTCGACTACTAAGCATGTCTCCATTATGGATGCTTTGAGTTCTGATGAAGCAAGTACTAATTGGAATCTTGGCCTGAATAGTCGAAGGAGATTATATGATTGTGAAATTCAGCAGCTGCTAACGATTTTGCCGCTACTGGACACTATTCAGGTATCTCCAGATGAGGATGATGAAATGATTTGGGTAGGTAATAAGAATGGAGTCTACTCACTCAGTTCAGTCAGCATATGCTAAGGAGGTTGGTTTGGCGGCGGTTAGTGAGTCCTTTCCAAGAAAAAAGATCTGGTCAATAAATTGACCATTAAAACACGCCTTCTTCCTTTGGCAGTCCCAGATAGACTGCCTACTCTAGTGAACTTACAAAAAAGGGGCTCCACCATTATCTCCACTAATGGCTCGCCTATTGCTAATCGGTGCATCTTCTGCGGAACTTATCCTGAGCATCTGTTTATCCACTGTGAATTTGCTATCAGCATTTGGTACTATTTCAGGAATTGCGCAAGAAAACTAGATGACGCTCCTTCTTCAGTCTCGGGTATCATTTCTAGTTGGAATTCTAGTGGTTTATCGGTTCTTGGTAAGGAGATATGGAAGAGGCTGCCTACTAGCATAATATGGAATATTTAGCTCGAAAGGAATAATAGGACGTTTAACGGCAAAGCTCGGCACTGGTCTTCTCTTATTTCTGATATCAAAATTCAAACTTTCTATTGGGCTTCTTCGAAATCTGGTTTCGAAAGCATTCATCCTCAAGATGTTGTTGTTAATTGGGAGAACATTTTCTTTGAACCTCCCTAGGGATCTTGTTTTATTTTTTTTCTGTTGGGGACTTGTCTGTGGCTTGAGTGGTTTTTCGTAGGTCTGTTTATCTAGTTTGTTTGGGGCTTACTTTGTAAGTTGTTCATTGTTTGTGGGAGTGGGGGAGCTTGGTCTTTCTCTAATTTGTTGTGTACCAATATAGAACGTGCATCAGTAAATCGATATTCTGAATTTACATATCTGAACAACATATGTACACACACATAGTGATTTGGAAAAATGATGAAGAGACCAATATAGAGACATTTATTAAAAAAATATGCAACATAAAGCTTTGGACGAAACTAATATTGCACCTACTTTGTAGTATGTCTAGTTAGATAAACTTGGCATTTGAATTTGCAGCAGCAAGAATACATCAGAAACCTATAAAGGGAGAGTAATGGCGACAAAATAATAGCTAGTCCATAATCACATAAAGCTAACATAAAAATTAATCTGCAAGATTTGTGTACCAAGATATTGCTTGACATAGACACCAGCAACAACAGCTACAACAGGCCACGGATTAAGTTCATGCGCTTCAAGGTTCCTGGTAAGCTCAGAAGTGGAATCACCCCATAGTGTGACCTTAATCTTCATACCACTGTTTTCAGGTAAAAAATGTAACTTTGTGAGACAGGCGTAACCAACAAAGACTAAATTAAATTCACGGTGTTAACTGAATTTTGCTCGAACCTACCTTAAGTTTTCCAGTGTTAGCTCACGCATGAAACTTGCATTGCCAGAATTTCGCTTAAACTGCTGCAAGTTTGTGTGGCTGGTCAGCACACCGACAACATCTGCAAACAACAATAGGGAAATATTAGGTGATTTAAGCACGGTTTGAGATTCAACAGATGTAATATTCACTGAAGTCACCAGTAAGGTAAGTGTTGGTGTTGGTGTTAGCAGCTGCAAGGTCTCAAGTTCAGTGAAATTGAACTTGTCTCGAGGAATCGACGCACTGGAGGCTTCAAGTGGTGTAATATCAGTATTCCAGTTAAAGTAGGCGTGGTAGTCATTCTGGGCGGGGCGGGGCATTTTTTTTTCTGGGGCAAATGTCAAATTGTTAAGACACAACAGCATACCCTCTTCTACCAGGGGTTCAAATTTCCAGATGAATTTCTTCTGAACAATTGCGTGCAGCAGGTCACCCTGAGATACGATACGACAATAATATTATTAGTAGTTATTAAAATCCCTGCAAAAAATATAAAAGGAACCGATTGTTGAGTCTGCAGATGCCTACAATCCTGTGTAATATACACATGGTAATTGAAAGCTCACTAACCCCCGGCAGATGACTACAATCCTATCTAATCTACACATTGTAAACCAATCGTATACCAAAGCATAATTGAAAGCATTTCTGGGTACCAAAAAATTTACATTGCAGGACTCAGTTTTACTGTTAACCAATTTCCCTATGGCAGAATATACTATGTAGTGTTGTTCATGTTATAATATACTATGTAGTGCTCATATCTAAGAAAATGAGCACAACAGCAGGAGCAAATCATATTCAGTTTGCTACTTACGGTGTCATCCAGCAGGAGCAAATCAAGGCTGGTACATCATTGGTTTTCATGAAGTCTGATTCATGCCACATCCGACAATGCGAACTCGGGCCATCCATGGTACGATTCCATTTTTTTCCCGAAAGTCTTTCAGTGTTAGGATTCCCGGAGTCTGAACGTCAGAGGCAGCGGTGGGAAGCACTGTGGTAGCCATTACGTAAACCTACATGATTTTCAAAAGCCGCAAATAAGGTTAGCAACTAAGTAAAACAACAGGCGAAAAAAAGAACTCATATTGAAAATGGTCCTCCAAAATTTACACACATGGAATCGCTGCAACAGAGAATTTCAAAAGAGGGAAAATGTGGTGATTGAGCGTGCTTTGCCTCTGAAAATCTGGTGGCTTATATAGGCCACAAATTTTCATTATTTCAATGCCAGGACAATTAATGGGCAGAAAATGAAACGCCTGCCAAAACATGAATGGGCAATGAAAGAAAAAAAACACACACACACACACACAAAGGAAGATGGAAGGCCAAAGGTACCGAGCAATTACTCTGGCTAAAATTAAGAGGCTTGTAACCACAGATTTGAAGAGGCAATTAAACATAAATAACCTGAAACGTCCAATGATGAAATAATGATGTGCGAGCTAACAAATCAGGTATAAATGGGCATGGCACCCAACAATTAGGTCAAAAACCAATACCCAATTTTAAAACGGAATCGGAACATAAAAAAAAAATTCACACAGAATTAAAACTATAATCTTTAGGGAATCAGAGAAGCAAGTAAAAATAATAATCAATACAAATAACGAACGAAATTGATCTCTTCATACCTGTGATTGTTGTAAACATCAAAATCAGGGACCACTTATTCATCTTCCCTGGTAAGAAATCAAACACGAAAATCAGGGAAAACAACCACAATGATCTTCATGGACTAATAGAATCATACCTGTGATTGTTGTAATTATCAAAATCAGGGAGCACTTATTCATCTTCCCTAGTAAGAAATCAACCACCAAAATCAGGGAAAACATCCCCAATGAAAGGCTAACAATGAAACCTGCGTGTCCCATGGCCAAACGATTTTGACCTAATCAGGGAAAACATTCCCAATGAAAAATCAGAAACCTAAACGAACATTTTCTCCACAGCGGCGAAATGTTTCTAGATCTGAGCCAGTGGGAGAGAACGACGTGGTGAGAGAGAAAGAACCATGGGATGTGCGTTTGGGTGCATATCCGAATTAAGTTGACATTGTAATGAACGCCACGCGTGCAAGATGTAAGGGGTGGTCTGAGGAACCACAACCGTTGATTTATTTTTGTCTGGACAAATCCTGACCACCACTAACAAAGGCAAACTTATCCTTTGTTTTGTACTAATGATTAAATATTAGCGTTGGTAACTTAATATTATTTCAATTTGAGTCTGCATAAAATTTTAGTGTATCCTGATAGTCTTTAGATTAGTCTAATAATGTAAAGTAGGATATTATTATACGAATTTTATTTTCTTTCAAGTCCATTTTTGTACTAAGCATTCAAATACTATTATTCTTTAATTTCTAATAATTTACTAAATCAGTTATTGAACTAAAAGTAATTTGGGTATAAGATTACTAAGAGATTTAGTCTTTTTATTATATGCAATGTGTCTGCACATTCTTAGGTCTAATCTAGAAATTCTTATATTATCTATTTGATTTAAATGCAAAAGAATGTATTTCCAATTTTATTTTATTTACAAAAACTGATTGTGGATAATTACTAATAATGTTGCGTAGCTACTTGACCCTAATTATTATTTTTATCGTCATATATTTACTAATAAGATTTTTAATTAGATAAAGATCAATACAATACTATTTGATAAGTGTTGTATTACATTTGTTATGATTATTAGTGATCTTATTATCATTTGTTATTATTAACATTATTGGTCGAACTATTATCTTAACTACTTTCAAGTGTTTTTTATTGAGTACTCGAAAAATCTTGTTGTATATATATATATATATATCTTAACTACTCTTACAATTTAAATTCATTTCTAATTTAATAGATTAATGGTTCTAATTACGGGAAAATGTACTCTATTAGTTTCTAAATGAAATTTTTGGGATCTATCAGTTTACTAATAGAAGCAAGTATTCCTAATATGAATGGTAATCGTAGCTTGTAGTTGGCCTGTCCAGGTTAGCAAGACCCGACGATGATTTCCTACGAACAAAGACAACACAAACACACCAGAATTTCAAACCTCACTATTCTCCAGTGCTAGATTATTTAAGTGTTAAATAATTGAGACTAATTAATTTTTAATCCTCTGTCAAAATTTCTAATTATAACTTAATTGGTTTCAACCTACAATTTTTACTTCATTAATATACACACAAAACAAGAAGCAAGCAATCAACGTGTTATGCATATCAATCAGATCAATACATAAATCTTTTAGTTATTGATTGTTTTCAGTGATTAAGATTCTCATAAATCCAACCCAGTTCTAAACTAATCTCGTTTACTAACCGGCAATGGCTAATCCTATTATCACCCATATAAGATCTAATAGTGAGCTCTGATACCAAGTCTGTAGCGCCCCCAAAGCTAGCAACTGACTAATCCAAAAGATTAACTATAAAATGAGGCACAAAGGATTTAAATCATCTATTTAAGAAATAATTCAGAAGTTCTAAAACAAAGATTAACCCAAATCTAAACCCGCTCTAAATTAAATATAAGAACTCCTCTCAAGTGATACATATTCAATAGTGTGTTGATTTACAAGTAGAATATAAATACAAAATAAATACAGCGGAAGCTAACTAACGTAACTAACTCCTCGAAGCTTTCTTCGCCACGTGCACATCTTGATCTGTCTCTGAAACTGAAAGTGGGAATGTGTGAGCACATCATCCCTAAAAGGGGTGCCCAATGGAAATAACATCTAGCTTTTAAGTAATCATCGACATGATTTGGAAAACAATACATGTTTTCCCAAACATTAAAAGACAACCAACTCACTGAGTTAAACAATATGTGTATATGGAACTAACTCCTTCTTTATTTCTGTGGTGACATTTACACACCGGATTGGTGACAATTAGACACCAACCATTATTTCTGTGGTGACATTTACACACCGTAATACTGGTGAAAATTACAGACCTAGATAGTCTGTGGGTGAATGTACACACTCGTAATATTGGTGGCAATTACACACCTAGATATTATGGGTGACAATTACACAGCCAAATGTGCATGAAAGTATAAATGAAGGAGCGTATCCTATATACCACATAAGGAAATTCTTATTTCCCATATTAATTCATAAAGACGAACAAAGCATTAAAGATCCTTTCCAAGCAATGTAAAGATTAAAAGAAATAACAGAACTTCCGGAAAGTAATACAAACAATCTGAAAAATTAAAAGAACCAACATAACCATCGGAATTTAAATCAAACAAAGCATGGAAAGCACAACCAAACGATGCAGGAGTTTGTTAAACATAAACTTTTGTAAAAGAAAACATCAATGGTCACAAAAGCGTTAAAAGTATTCCCGCCTCTTTTGATGACAAGCCATGCCTACCTCGAGATCCACGATCTACTGGTTCATCCTTTGAATCAATCATTGTTAATAACTAACTGTTAATCACACAAGAACTCTAAGAATCTAGCCAAAATGACTCACACAAGAATCATCCAATTCTATCTAATGCTTCTATAGTCCATTAGATATGTTACGAATATCTACAACTTTGTAGAAGGAACCAAAGGTTAATTCGGACCATAAGAGGTCCAAATCATCAAAGTATGATAAATTAATCCTAAGCCCAAGTCCACTAAACCCGACCCATTAACACAAGGACCAGTCTATCTGAGTCAACTAACAGTCAATAACAGTCAAAGGGTCGACTAACAGTCAACGTCCAGTCAAAGGTCAATGTCCTGGTCAAATGGTCAACTCGGTCAAAGAAGATAACTCAGTTAAGGTCCACTAAGTCCAACTGATTTAAGACATGTTAACAGGTTAACTCAACTCGTCAGATTGACTAAGTCAGCTAGAGAAAAGTAGAGAACTTCTCTATTTATAGGCTTCAATTTCGTTACAATCCTCTTACGAATAGAATCCCTTTCCCTTTATAAGTCTTATTTCCAAGTTCTTGTCTTTCTCAAAATCTTCCATCTTCACTTTCCAAATTCAAGTCCAATTCCTCAAACCCATGAGTCTAGATGAGTCTAGAGAATTCTTCACAAATTTCTGTATTTTTGGTAGCCTGAAAATTTCTCGGGATCAATGGAATTCGGCCGGAAAAGTCACCGTCGGTCACCTCAAATCTGTCGACGGCAGCCTGAGTCAAACTAACAGTCTTTCTGGGTCACTGTCGTCTTTAACAGTCCGACTGACGGCGCCGTTATCTTGTCGACTCACCTGGATCACCCGAGTTGACTCGCCTGAATCGGAACTTGGCCGAGTTCTGTCTATTTACAGGACTTTCTCAGGCCAAGTTCAGGCCTTTCTTTCTTCACCTGTTAAGAAATCCTATCATACATCTAGTTTAGCAGTTCACAAACCGTTCCATCATTCCCTGTAACTCTCAGATGCAATATCATTTTCATCTCCCAATCGCCTGCTCTTGCAGCATAAACTCCACCATTGTAACAGCTCAATTCTTCATTACAAACTCAAACTCCATCTGATCTTCTTTCTTGTTTAGTTCCTGCTATTATAAACTGGAACCATTTCTTTCTTTAGTTCAATCTTGTAATCAAGCTGCAATAACACCAACAGGAACTGCATCTTAAACCTCATAGCAGCACACACAATCTCATTCCTTCCCAGCATTCATCTCTGAACTCAGCAGCGTCATCACCATCTCTGCTATTAATCTTTCTCTTCAATCAATACAAACTCGAAATGAGTTTACCCATCTTCAATTCAATAGCAGCTCTCGTATTCACAGATCGAACCCATCTCAGACCATCTTCAATTTCAGTGCAAACCCAATCTCAATCTCTTTTTCTCTGTTCAATTGATCAACAACAAACCCTTCATCTCTATCTTAGATTCAGAAGCAAACCCCCAATTTCCTGTCTATCGATTTCATCATCTCTGTCTTCAGAAACCTTGTCAATTTATTCATCTGATTTACCAGAAGAATCAAACCCTAACTCCATTCATTCACTGCAACTCTCAATTTCATCTCTCCACATCAATCTCAGATCCCCTTCTCGGATTTACAGCAGCCTCAGTTCCTTCTCGATCTAATTTCTCCATTACCAGCACCATCTTCTTCGTTCTTACACTTTCCTCTCGAATCGGATCAGCATATGAGCTGCCGTTTTCTCCTCTCTCTTTTTCTTAAATTCAGATGCTAATGATTTGGGAAGAGACGACGTTTAGGGTTAGTTATCATTTGGGTGATGGATTCAGACAACCCACCTGTTTAGATAAGGTCCACCCGTATGGCAACCCACTTAACCTCAGCTATCATGTGTTTAGTACTCCTCCAAATGAAGTTTCCCCTTAACCTCGACTGGGCTCCATATAGTGTTCCCTCTAAAATGACGATTGCACCCTTCTTGCTCAAATTGGGTGATTTCTTCTACTTTTCCTCCATGCGACTCTAGAGTACCTAATAACTCAAAAACACGCGTAAAATACATAATTCACAAGAAAAATAACGAAGAAAGCATAAACAATAGATAATAAATAGGGTGTATTCTACACCTATCTAATTCCCCCACACTTAGACTTTGCTAGTCCTCGAGCAAATCAAACTAAAATTTAAAACTTCAAAGCATTCCAGCGTCTCAAGCATCCAAAGAGCTATGAGAACATAGAGTTTTTGCATGCTAGTAATAAGAAGTTAGATATACTAAAGAACATATTCTCATTCTTAAATGTTGAGTGAGAAATAACCACACCATAATGAGAGAATGCGTGTTTGAGAGCGATCAATAAGCATTTTGCCTCGACTTCTGCCTCACCAAAAAGGGTTTTATGAAATTGCACTCAAAAGACGTACTTTTATGGTTCTCACATGTGTGCATGTAGGAATGAAGAGAGAATCTCTGCAACACGTTGAATGGTGGGAAGGACAACTTCCGAAATATTTTAAAAACCCACATCTTTTAACATATTGAAAAACCATTTTTCTGACGATCTCTATGAAAGGAAATCAACCACTATTATCGAGGATGAGATTGCTTACTCACCTTCACATCCGATTGCAATGATGATAACACCACTCTCATAGCATCCAATAGAAACGTCTTCCGCTCCTCCTCTTCATCTTCTTGGTCTTCGTCTTCGGCTTCAACTATGACAAACTCTCGAACTTCATAGATCCTTGACAATTTGTAACTCTTTACCTTAAAATCCTTGTCGCTTGAAACTTCTTTATAGATTTTCCTTCCCCACGGCTTATTAAATAAATAAGAACCAAAAATTTCTCTTGTCATCAATTTTTTTTTGATGATAAGAGAAATAAAATACAAAATAAAGTGAAAATAAAATAAACCGTGGCCGTGGGAAAATTACTTTACCGCTTGATTCTTCACAACTTGTATCGCCTCGAAATCATAAACTTCAATAATTCCCACCTTTTTCTTTTCTTTCCTCTTGTAAATAAGTCTTCATACTTGGATATATAATTATGCTCATTGTATGTTGCTTTATTTGAATATGAAATTTTCTCTTTTTCTTGTTATGTTGCTTGTAAACCTTGAATGTTCTCAACTTTCCTTGTATATTTTGATGTCGCTCCTTGTTGATGATGATGTTTCTATGGACCCGTTGTTGTCGAGAGAATGGTGCTAACTGCAAATCGAACTACAAGAAGGAGGCTTTCATATATAGATGTCACCCTCATGATTGACAAAATTAGCACTCAAGAGATCAAAGAGTAGTGCTTCTATTGGTGGGAGGTTGGGTAGCTCACCATTCTACCCGGAATTAACGTACGGTGACACACACTCAAAAGAAAGATCTTTAGTCAGCTACAAAGAATATTTGGTCGGTGTCTCACATGATATAAACGGGTAGTCTCCACTAATGATTGATCAACGACTCTAATAATGCATTTCTCCCTGCTCCTCATTTGCATCACCGGTATGATTAAATCCATTATTTAACACTCTAATAAGTAAGAAATCCGAATGTAGTTCCCTAACACTTCCAAGTTCAGTTATGTTGGTCAGAATTCTCTATGTAAACATACCTAGAAGTATGCTAGTGACTCTAAAATCTCTACAAGTTGGAGGTTTTATGCAATTGCTTGTTTTAAAGTCGACGGCCCGACTTAGCTCTTGCTTCACATTACTCCTCCATAGGGAGCACATCTCGAAGTCCAATCACGTCCACATGCTCCGTTGGAAAGTTTTCATAATATGGCTTCAACCTATGGCCGTTGACTTTGAAAGGTTTTCCTGTTTTGTCGCTAACAATTTCAACTGCACTGTGATCATAAGCATTAGTAACAATAAATGGTCCCACCCAACGGGACTTAAGCTTACCCGGAAATAAACGTAAACGAGTATTAAATAAAAGAACTTTTTTCCCCACAACAAAACTTTTCCGAAAAATCATTTTGTCATGAAAAAGCTTGGTCTTTTCCTTGTAAATACGGGCACTCTCGTAAGCATCATTATGTATCTCCTCTAGCTCATTTAATTGCAACTTTCTTTGCTTCCCCGCTTCATCATATTCCATGTTGCATTTCTTTATCGCCCAGTAAGCCTTATGTTCAAGTTCAACCGGGAGATGACAAGATTTGCCATAAACCAACCGATATGGTGACATACTAATCGGTGTCTTGTACGCCGTTCTATACGCCCAAAGTGCATCATTGAGCTTAAAGCTCCAATCTTTCCTTGTTGTATTCACCGTTTTCTCAAGAATGGACTTGATCTCACAGTTTGAAATTTACGCTTGTCCACTAGTTTGTGGATGGTAAGGCGTACCAATCTTGTGTGTTATGTTGTACTTCTTAAGGAGAGCGTGGAAAGACTTCTTGAAATGTGAGCCTCCATCGCTTATCACCACTCTTGGTGTACCATGCCTAGTGAATATGTTTTCTCTTACAAAATCAAAAACAACTTGAGAATCATTAGTTTTGGTGGCTCTAGCTTCCACCCATTTCGAAACATAATCTACGACAAGAAGTATATAAAAGTTTCCATTCGAATTGACAAAAGGGCCCATAAAATCAATACCCCACATATCAAAAATCTCAACGACGAGAATTGGTGTGAGTGGCATTTGATTTCGAGCACCTAGATTGCCCGTTCGTTGACATCTATTACACAATTTACAAAAAGCATATGAATCTTCAAACAAGTTGGGCAAATAAAATCCACTCTCGAGAACTTTGAGAGTGGTACGTTTAGCACCAAAATGGCCACCACAAGCAAGAGTTTGACAAAAAGAGAGAATAGATTCAAATTCGGAGTTAGGTACACATCTTCGTATTATTTGATCAACGCAATATTTCCATAAGTATGGTTCATCCTACACATATTGCTTGGCTATCTTCTTAAGTTTCATCTTTTGGAAGTTGGACATTGTACTAGGTACCTTTCTTGTCACCAAGTAATTCACTATATCTACATACCAAGGTGTTGTTTCTTCCAAGGAGAAAAGTTGTTCGTCCGGAAAGCGGTCTTGTAATGGAAGTTCTTCTTGAGACATAACAAGTCTACTAAGATAATCCGCAACGGTATTCTCCACACCTCTCTTGTCTCGAATTTCCATGTCGAACTCTTGTAGCAATACTATCCACCGGATTAGTCTGGGCTTAGCTTCTTTCTTCTTTATTAAGTGTTTTAGTGCGGCATGATCGGAATACACAATGACCTTTGTGCCCACCAAGTATGATCGAAATTTTTCCAATGCAAAAACTATAGACAATAACTCCATGGTAGAATAGTTGATTTGTGCATCATTAAGGGTCCTAGATACATAATAGATAACATGGGACAACTTGTCCACTCTTTGACCCAAAACGGCTCCAACCGCATAATCACTAGCATCACACATTAATTCAAATGGAAGATTCCAATCCGGTGATGTTATAATTGGTGCACTTGTCAACATTGCCTTCAATTTGTCAAAGGCATCCTTGCATTCCTTGTTGAATTCAAAAGGTACCTCCTTTTGTAATAACTTGCACATCGGCATGGAGATTTTGGAGAAATCCTTGATAAATCGCCTATAGAAACCTTCATGGCCAAGAAATGAACGGATCTCCCTCATCGAAGTGGGATATTGTAAGTTTCTTATTAAATCCATCTTTGACTTGTCCACTTCGAGCCCTCGAGAGGACACAATGTGACCAAGTACTATGCCGTGATTTACCATAAAGTGACATTTTTCCCAATTAAGGACAAGTTTTGTGTCTATGCATCGTTTAAGAACTAGTTCAAGGTTTTCTAAACAACTATCAAAAGAATTGCCATAAACACTAAAATCGTCCATAAATACCTCAATGATGCGCTCCACATAATCCGAGAATATACTTACCATGCATCTTTGGAAAGTAGCTGGTACATTGCAAAGACCAAACGACATCCGTCTATATGCAAACGTTCCAAACGGACAAGTGAAAGTGGTCTTCTCTTGGTCCTCCGGTGCAATAACAATTTGGTTGTATCCCGAATAACCATCCAAGAAACAATAATGAGAATGCCCCGCTAACCGCTCCAACATTTGATCAATGAAAGGTAAAGGAAATTGATCCTTTCGGGTTGCGGAATTAAGCTTTCTATAGTCAATGCACACTCTCCAACCGGTTTGAACTCTCGGACTTCTTTGGTACCACTTGTACCGGACTAACCCACTTGCTATCGGAAATTGGGTAGATTACCCCCACACTTAGCAATTTGAGTATCTCTTTCTTCACAAACTCCGTCATGGGAGGATTAATCCTACGTTGAGCATCACGTACCGGCTTCACGTTCCCTTCCATTCGAATCCTATGCATGCACATGGGGGGACTAATACCTTTGATGTCCGCAATTGTCCACCCAATAGCCGTTTTATGCTCTTTCAAGACTCTAAGCAAACGGTCTTCTTGTACCTGTGTGAGGTTCTTTGCAGTAATCACCGGAAGCTCATCTCCATCTCCCAAGAACGCATATTTCAAATGGTCCGGAAGTGGCTTCAACTCTAGTTTAGGCGCCTTCACAATAGATGGTACAAGTATTTCATCATTCATGGGTAAAGAGATATATGAAACATTACTCATTTTAGCTCCTTGTAATGTCTCCAAGGCGCCACACATCTCCACCAATTCCTTAGAGATTTCAACATCCAAATTAGACAAGACGTGGACGTCCAATTTAATGCTCTTTTGCAACACCACATCAAGTTCGTCCTCTTGACTCAATTCCACCATTTGTTGCGCTAATGAACTAACCACATCAATGGAGTAAACGGAATGCACATCACTTGGGTAGCGCATGGCTTCAAATATGTTAAAGTGTATTATTTCCTTGTCGAATTCCATAGTGAGTTTACCCTTATCAACATCAATCTTCGTCTTTGCGGTTTTCATAAATGGCCTCCCAAGAAGTAAAGTAGTAGAAGACCGGTTCTCATTGTTGTCTATATCTACCACGAAGAAATCAACCGGAAAATTAGCTCATTCACTTGCACTAGCACGTCTTCTACAAGTTCCTTAGGATATATGTTAGACTTGTTTGCTAATTGTATAATAACTCTTGTCTCTTTCAAAGGTCCAAGATTCAAGGAGTCATATATATCGACCGACATGACACTAATGGAAGCTCCTACGTCAAGTAAAGCATGTTCAAACCTTTTAGTACCAATAGTGATTGGCACCGTGAAACCACCGGCATCCGTGCACTTTGTAGGCATCTTCTTCAATAGCATATCCAGCGCACTCTCGCCAACTTTAGTAATTTCATTATCAAGCAACCTGTCCTTCTTTGTGCATAATTCCTTCATGAACTTAGCATACCTTGGAATTGTCTTGATGGCCTCGATGAATGGGATGTTAATTTCAATCTTCTTGAATATATCCATGAGCGCCTTGTCTTGAGCTTCTTTGTTGGATTTAGCAAAACGACTAGGAAAAGGAGGTGGAATAGTGAAAGTAGGAACCGGTTCCTTAGATTGGGCGGTTGGTGTTGAATCCTCCCTTGGTGCGACTTCCTCATTGTCTTTGACTAACTCTTCACTAGCTTCTTCATGATGACTTGAATTCTCCACTTTTCTTCCACTCCTCAAGGTAACCGCATTAACATTCTCTCTTGGATTCACAAATGGTTGTGAAGGAAGCTTTGTAGATGCTTGAGATTTCAATAGGTTCACATTAGTTGCCAATTGTCCCATTTGAGTTTGTAAATCCTTGATGGACGAATCGGTCTTTTGTTGATTTTGTTGAAACAATGACGTAATACCTTGCATCATGACATTAAGCTTATCATCTATCGAAGATCCTTGTTCCTTCAGTTGAGGTTGGAATTGTTGTTAAGGTTGAAAGCGTGGTTGTTGGAAACCACCTTGGTGCACATATGGATTAGGAGCCGCCGGTTGCTTGTTGGCATAACTAAAGTTAGGGTGATCCTTACAACCAGGATTGTAAGTATTGGAGTATGGATCGTACCTTGGCCTTTGATTTGGAAACAAAGCATTTACTTGTTCCAACTCTTCATCATATGAAGGTATGATAACTGCATCCATCCTTTGCATCATTATATCCATGTTACCCATCCTTTGATCAAGGTGTGATGATGAATCACTAACTTCATGCACTAGCCTAACCATTGGTTCTTCTCTTGTGTAGAATTGTTGCGAGTTTGCAGCCATACTTTCGATCAACTCTCTAGCTTGGGTCAACGTCTTGTTCATTAGTGCACCACCACCCGCGGCGTCAAGAAGAGATCAATCACTTGGGTGGAGAGCTTCGTAAAAGTATTGGAGGATCATAACGTCACTGAATTGATGGTGTGGATAGCTTTCCACCAATCTCTGGTATCGCTCCCAATATTCATACAATGACTCTCCCACATTTTGCTTCAATACACAAATCTCCTTGCGAATTTGAGTATCTTTTGATGCAGGAAAATATCTGTCAAGGAAAAGTTTCTTCATCCCATTCCATGTTGTGATACTTCCGGAAGACAAATAATACAACCATTCCTTAGCATTGCCCGCCAAAGAGAACGGGAAAGCTTTCAACATTGCTCCACCCGCATCAGTCTCCGGTGGAAGCATGGCCATGACTATGGTATAAAAGTCCATAAGATGTTTGTTTGGATATTCATTCACCATGCCATGAAACTTTGGTAACTCTCTAATCAACCCTGGCTTGATCTCGAAGGTTGAGTTAGTTTGGATACACCATTGTTGTGTATCGAGCTTGTGAGAACCTAGGTCCTTGAGTGTACGATCACCCATTGCTTCTTCTTCTATGTCTGAATCTTCAAATTCACTTGATGGAGAAGGAGGAAGCGGAGTGTTAACCGCTCGAATGAAGTCCTTTAGTAGAGTGCCGGATCGAAGACGTATACCAATTGGATTCGGTGTGCCCTCTTTAAGCATTCACCAAAGATATAGTACCTGAAACAAGATTCTCAAAAACTAAGTTAGATACTATATAGAATCTAACAAAGCAAGAATAAAGCAAAAATAAAAAAATAAAACAACTAAAATCGTCCGCTGCTCCCCGGCAGCGGCGCCAAAATTTGATGCGCGTCGTAACCAAAACAAATTAATTAATATTTTTTCACTTAATTAACAAGTAATATAGTGTAGTCAAGTTCGTTCCCATGAGGAGCAAGAGGTTTTAGTTGTTTAATTGTCACAAAAAGGGGGTTTTGGTTTTAGAATTTATAAAGCAAAAGAAAGTAAATAAAACAATCAAAACTGTAATTTGAAATCAATAAGACAAGTTAGATCAAGGAATCGTTCTTCGTTGCAAAACAATGATTCAATTTATGTTCTTTTCCACTTTTTATTAGTCACAGATTATCACCAATCGTAGGATAGCAGGTTCGCTTAGCTAACCCCAAAATTCCTTGTTTCACTGAGTAACAAGTCCGCTTGGTTATCAGATTCAATTCAAAATAACCACCTTGAGGTTCGCTTACAAGATGTAATTCCCCGAATGCATCAAGATTTATGAATTTAGGTTTAGTACTAGTAGTTAGACTCGGTTCGCTTGGTCCACTTTCTAGCGTTGTTTTCACACACAATAGCTCTACAAAACCCTCTGCAAGGTCTCGTGTTTTCTACTTGTGTAAAGTGTCGAGAACGATTACGTATTCCCTAACTTCTACTAGCTTTAGGTCAAATTAACAAATCAATTTAGCGTGCACTCTAAACAATCTATCAATCAACCATGAGTGTATAAACATTCATATTAGTAAAAACAAACGATAATCATGTGAAAACTTCAAAGTAGAATTGAACAAAAGCTCAAATCATATGTTAAGAACTAGGAATTCATCCTCAATCAATAGAAAATTAGCTACTCATGCTAAGGAGTTCAAACAAAGAATAAATAAAAGAGAAGTGTTGTATGTGTAGAGGTGTGCAAAAGTATCTAGAGAAAAGTAGAGAACTTCTCTATTTATAGGATTCAATTTCCTTGCAATCCTCTTACGAATAGAATCCCTTTCCCTTTGTAAGTCTTCTTTCCAAGTCCTTGTCTTTCTCAAATCTTCCATCTTCACTTTCCAAATTCAAGTCCAATTCCTCAAACCCATGAGTCTAGAGAATTCTTCACAAATTTCTGTATTTTTGGCCGCCTGAAAATTTCTCGGGATCAACGGAATTCGGCAGGAAAAGTCACCGCCGGTCACCTCAAATCTTTCGCCGGCAGCCTGAGTCAAACTAACAGTCTTTCTGGGTCACCTTCGTCTTTAACAGTCCGACTGACGGCGCCGTTATCTTGTCGATTCACCTGGATCACCCGAGTTGACTCGCCTGAATCGGAACCCGACCGAGTTCTGTCTATTTACAGGATTTTCTCAGGCCAAGTTCAGGCCTTTCTTTCTTCACCTGTTAAGAAATCCTATCATACATCTAGTTTAGCAGTTCACAAACCATTCCATCATTCCCTGTAACTCTCAGATGCAATATCATCTTCATCTCCCAATTTCCTGCTCTTGCAGCATAAACTCCACCATTGTAACAACTCAATTCTTCATTACAAACTCAAAATCCATCTGATCTTCTTTCTTGCTTAGTTCCTGCTACTATAAACTGGAACCATTTCTTTATTTAGTTCAATCTTGTATTCAAGCTGCAACAACACCAACAGGAACTGCATCTTGAACCCCATAGTAGCACACACAATCTCATTCCTTCTCAGCATTCATCTCTGAACTCAGCAGCGTCATCACCATCTCTGTTATTAATCTTTCTCTTCAATCAATACAAACTCGAAATGAGTTTACCCATCTTCAATTCAATAGCAGCTCTCGTATTCACAGATCGAACCCATCTCAGACCATCTTCAATTTCAGCGCAAACCCAATCTCAATCTCTTCTTCTCTGTTCAATTGATCAACATCAAACACTCCATCTCTATCTTAGGTTCAGAAGCAAACCCCCAATTTCTTCTCTATCGATTTCATCATCTCTGTCTTTAGAAACCCTGTCAATTCATAATTTCTTCATCTGATTTACCAGAAGAAGCAAACCCTGACTCCATTCATTCACTGCAACTTTCAATTTCATCTCTCCACATCAATCTCAGATCCCCTTCTCGGATTTACAGCATCCTCAGTTCCTTCTCGATCTAATTTCTCCATTACCAGCACCATCTTCTTTGTTCTTACACTTTACTCTCGAATTGGATCATCATATGAGTTGTCGTTTTCTCCTCTCTCTTTTTCTTAAATTCAGGTGCTAATGATTTGGGAAGAGACGACGTTTAGGGTTAGTTATCATTTGGGTGATGGATTCAGACAACCCACCTGTTTAGATAAGGTCCACCCAAATGGCAACCCCCTTAACCTCAGCTATCATGTGTTTAGTACTCCTCCAAACAAAGTTGCCCCTTAACCTCGACTGGGCTCCATATAGTGTTCCCTCTAAAATGATGATTGTGCCCTTCTTGCTCAAATTGGGTGATTTCTTCTACTTTTCCTCCATGCGACTCCAGAGTACTTAATAACTCAAAAACACGCGTAAAATACATAATTCACAAGAAAAATAACAAAGAAAGCATAAACAATAGATAATAAATAGGGTGTATTCTACACCTATCAACAGATTGTATTCATTCTTAAACAACATCATCTTCATCATAACCAATCTACCTTACACAACCTGCACCACTACTTGCAATCTGAACTGTAGTTACAAGCCACAAAACCATATGTAGATCACAATTACCTCTACATCAAACTACAACACATTTCCAACTTCAATTCCAACTACACAGACAACACCAACAACATTGCCATCTCATTCCACTGGCAACTCAGTTCAACAGCAACCTTTACTAGTCTCAATTACATCTTAACAACTGCAATGATTATACACAATCCAACATATCGCCAGCAATATTTAGTTACACTTCCCTATAATTCTGTTCAAACATCACCATTACTCGTCCATCGACAACATAACAACACCACCAGAGCAGTTCCCATGTATTCCACATAACCTAAACTACAATTGCAGTTGTAATATCACTACCATCATCTTCCGTACCAACATCATCTCAACTCAGATAACATCCATCCTCCATTTCATAATAGCACCAGTTCCAACTCACATACCCCTCCAGCTCAAACAACTAACCTAATATTCATCTAACAGATTCTGGATTCAATCCATAACACATCTTATTCAACGATAATTACCAATCTTCAAATATGAACTATGTTAGGACACCAATCTTGCGGCACACTTATTTCCCTTATTAGGGCGTGCCCTGTTTAGTATTTAGTTTCTTTATTTAGTTAATAGGTAATTTGTTTATCAAGTTACGTGAGTTATAAATACTCAAGTTCTGTAATCACTTAGTCATTGATCAAAATACAACTAAATCAGTTTAATTATTTTCTTGTTAATAACTTTGTTCATACTTTTCTCCACTTTTATTCATACAATTCACGTTATTCTTTCACTTTTGGTTTCGAACCCTAATATCTGTCATCAGAGCAGGTTAGGTTTTCACTCAAATTTCATCAATTTTTTTTTCTTCGCTTTCGCTATTTATCATGACGTTTCCAACTTTTGATGGAGTTGATCCTGAGGGCTGGATTCTTCAAGATGATCAATATTTCAGTTTACATGGTACAAAAAGTTTTAAAATGCTAAGGGTTGTTGCTAATCTTAAAGGTGATGGCATTTATTTGTATCAATCGGTAAAAAAGTCTCTTACTAAACCAACATGAGAAGAATTTTGTTCTGAACTTGATTCTAGATTCGGATCTCGCAAGCATATCGACTCATGTAACACTGCTTCTGCAATTGCACAAACAGGTACCAAATCCCTTCGTTTTCAGTCTGTTGTTAAAACAAAAGTAAGAGGAAATGTTAAAGAGAATTTAAGCATAGAGGTTGGTGATGGATCCGTTGTCGGAGGTGTTTTATCCGAGAAGTACATCAACAAAGAAGATACCGCGACTCCAACACGCCGGTCGCGCTTAGCTGCTGCGTTAGAAGATTTTCGGCGTTCAACTAGAGCAATCAGAGCTACACCTGCTGCGTTACCAGCTCCACTGGAAGTAATTATTATCCAAGATGCAGTGATTGATTCAATTCAAACAAAGGAAGCACAAGATGATTCTGTTGAGTTAGGTTCAAATTGTACGGAGTTGAAATTTTCTCGTGAAAGTGCTTGCACCAAAGATTGTTTCAAGGCATCATGGAGCTCTCATAAGGCTGTTGACTTGAACGTAAATTGATTGGATGGGGTTATCCGGTTTTGCTCCTAATTTTGATTGGATTGAGCCGCTAAGACCATATCTTATATCAAGTATGGTAATTGTTCCAGAACTTATTGACAAACTTATTAACGTCAATGAGTTGGAATCAATTATGTAAACGTCCTCCAAGCTGAATCAATCTACAATTGCTGAAGAACATTATCAACTGCCGATCAACAGAGCATTAATCGTTGTTAACCACATGCTTCCAAGTGAGAATATTTTTCATCATCATATTTACTATACTCATAAGTTGTTCGATCGTGGGAAGTATGCAGCTATGCCATCGAATTCTCGTGGGGCATTGATTCTTCGGTTCATTCCTAAATTTGGGTGTCAATCAGATTTTGGTTCTGATATAAGCTACAAACAACTAGCTAACTGCAAGCACTCTACTACAAGTTTAGTGGTAATGATTCTTTTTATCCTCTTTATGATTATTCTCGAATACTGTTTGATCGTAGGAAGTCCGTAGTCATATCATCGAATTTTCGTGGAGAAAATTTCATTGATAAGTCTGTGAAACTATTGGATTTTACTACTGACGATAAGCATCTTGTTAGTGCTAGCAAGGATGGGTACGAGAAACTTGTGAGCTTGCAGGTATTATTATTAACCCCAAATCACAAAATTGATGAATATTTTGTTAGAAAAAACGCTTTAAAATTACCAATTTTTCCTTGGACTATGTTTTGATCCCTAGACCTATTTCCCATTAATTGTTTTTTCTTTTGAATAGATAAAACAATAGTCCCACATTGACTAAAATCTAAAGAGTTTTAGACATAAATACCATAGAATTGGCTATAAGGGCATGACCCTTGGGTCATTATAATTTTGTGCTTGGAGGGAAGGCTTAGACTAGGGCAAGGTTGTCTTTCCCGTACGCGCGGTGCTTCGCACAGAAGCACGCACGCCGCCGCCGTCCGGTCGTTCGGGATCGGGTGTGGGTGTGGGTGTGGGTTCATTAGATCCTATCTTTTTGCTGAAACTTTTGGTACGTGTTTTACACACATGTAGAAGAATCTTCTTCTTTGTCTGTACGAGTTTGTCTTGCTTTCCTTGTCTGCACATGTTTTTCTTGGCTTTCTTGTCTGTACGTATTTGTTTTGGGTTTCTTGTCCGTACATGTTTGGCTTGGCTTCTTGACAATACACTGCTCTAAGCCTGAAAAAAGCAACACTGTTTTTAACCCAACATTACCAGTATTTCTGTCATACGCATGGTTAGGTTGCATGCATTTTTCCTCTCGTTTGTAACGTCTTAAAAACTATATAAGGGAGGAGTCTTGAGCTCATTTGACACACCACAGAGAAACATCTCTTCTACTCTCCTTCTGTTTTTCTGTAAACATCTCTTCTACTGTTTTAAGTTCTGCCAAGCTCTAAGGGTACCCTCTTTGTATGCTACATTGAGGGGTACTAACTGTAGTTGTATCCTGGAGGTGACTCGCCAACTGCTGTAGCATCTCAGAGGAGTGGCAGGCGATATTGCCTTTAGGACAGCGTAGTTTACGTGCCTCTACATTCTCTGTGCAGCAACATCAGCAACATTATTTTGAGCTAAGTATCTTCTTCTCAGTTACAGTTACATTATTAGTACTTTCTCCAACATATTTTACCATCAATCTTAATTCTTATCGTAGCATATTCGATCGAGGGAAAGAGTTCAAACTTATTATAAAGAATTCATGTTTTGCTATGTGTGATTCCGTGTTGTGGTATGTTATTTATGAACCTTTGAAATTGTTGGATAATTTATATGAAGAAGACGTTCAGAACTTGATTTATAGCCATGGGTACTGGTAGATTCATCCGGTAATCAAATTGCTTGTCTGTTCACTATGAGTGGTGTTTCTAGCACTGTTTGTCAGATGTCTGGTACAATGCTTCATATGGTTAGTCGAAGGTGTTATAAACAACTTGCAAATTCCAAGGTGTTACTCAACAACAAACTAAGAGGTACTGGTAATGGTCATGCATCCAGGGGAGAGTCCAGGCTTTGCGGTTTTGATGTGTTTGTGGAAGAAGAGTTGGAGTATAATTTTCGGAATGTCGTTGAACAATCTTTGAGGAATGTGTCATCTTTGGCACAAGAGAGGCCACCTCGGATTGTTTTGTGGAAAACGCCATTTTATGGTATTAATATTTTGAAAAAGTTGCCTGCATCATACATTGACTTCGAGAAGCTTAAATTATTTCCAGCATCTCCACTGGAGTGTCCAGTTTTACTTTTTTATAATCTGGATTTGGTTTGGGGTAATGTACCTACAGCTCGTGATTTTCAGAGATACATATGGGAGAATGTATGGAAATTAACTCATAAGACTTTGATGAAAGCGTTATTTGCAGATAGTATATCTAGGAAGGACAGATTTAGTCGTGTCAATATGGAAAATCATATGACTGAAGTTCTGGAATTCTTGAATTTTTTGTTAGAAAAAACGCTTTAAAATTACCAATTTTTCCATGGACTATGTTTTGATCCCTAGACCTATTGCCCATTAATTGTTTTTTCTTTTGAATAGATAAAACAATAATCCCACATTGACTAAAATCTAAAGAGTTTTAGACATAAATACCATAGAGTTGGCTATAAGGGCATGGCCCTTGGGTCATTAGACTTTTGTGCTTGGGGGGGAGGCTTAGACTAGGGCAAGGTTGCCTTTCCCGTACGCGCGGTGCTTCGCACAGAAGCACGCCGCCGCCGTCGGGTCGGGTGCGGGTGCGGGTGTATTAGATCCTATCTTTTTGCTGAAATTTTTGGTACGTGTTTTCCACACAAGTAGAAGAATCTTTTCTTTGTCTGCACGTGTTTTGTCCTGACTTCTTTGTCTGAACGTGCTTGTCTTGGCTTCTTTGTCTGCACGAGTTTTGTCCTGACTTCTTTGTCTGAACATGCTTGTCTTGGCTTCTTTGTTTGTACGTGTTTTGTCCTGGCTCCCTTGTATGTACGTATTTGGCTTGGCAGCAACACACTGCTCCATGCCTGACAAAACAACTTTTGTTGCACTATCTTTAACCCAACATAACCAGTTTTTTCTGTCATACGCATGGGTTTTCTTTCTTGTTTGTAACTACACAAACACTATATAAGAGAGTAGTTGTAATCTCAGAAAATACACACCACAGAGAAATATCTCTTCTACTCTCCCTCAGTTTTTCTGTAAACATCTCTTCTACTGTTTTAAGTTCTTCCAAGCTCTAAGGGTACCCTCATTGTATGCTACATTGAGGGGTACTAACTGTAGTTGTATCCTGGAGGTGACTCGCCAAATGCTGTAGCATCTCAGAGGAGTGGCATGCGATATTGCCTTTAGGACAGCGTAGTCTACGTGCCTCTACATTTTCTGTGCAGCAACATCAGCAACATTATTTTGAGCTAAGTATCTTCTTCTCAGTTACTTTATTAGTAATATACCCAACAATCTAAAGGCAATTTCCTCTTTACTATATTTTGTAACAACATGGGAAAGAGTACTGTAGACAAACCCCCAAAGTTTAGTGGCAAAGACTTTAAACGATGGCAGTCCAAAATGTTATTCTTCTTAAAAGACCAAAGGCTAGATGAAGTTGCCTTAGAAAGACCCTCAAGAAGGCTTCATGACCGTGGTTATGAAGATAGACTGGATAGGTGGACTAGGAAAAATTACATGTGCAAAAACCATATTCTTAACTGTCTGGATGACTCCTTGTACGACTTTTATAATGCAAAAGAGAATTTTACTGCTTTTGATTTATGGGAAGCCCTAGAAGAAAAATATCTTGCTGAAGCTGCTGGAAGCAAGAAGTTCTTGGTGGCTAGGTTCCTGGAATATAAGATGACTGATGAAAAGCCTGTTGTAGAACAATTCGTCGAACTCCAGCTACTCATCAACGAAATTCTTGCTGAAGGCATGCATATTGATGAATCTCTACAAGTATCTGCAGTTATTGAAAAGCTACCACCCTCATGGAACGAGTACAAGAGGAGGCTGCGACACAAGAATCGTGAAATCACCATGGTGGAGCTGGGGAAAAAGATCCAGGTGGAGGAACTTCTGTGCTGCAAAGACAAGAGCCTGATGCTGAGCAAAGACATGTCAAACAAAGCTCATGTCCTGGACGATAATGCTGCGTCAAAGAAAAGGCACGGAGAATCCAGCAAAAATGGTAAACGTAACAAACAGCGTAACTCCAAAGGTAACCATCTTAAGCCAAAGGGTGGTGTCTCCAAAGACACCATCAAAGGCGACTGCTATAACTGTGGGAAAACTGGTCATATGGCCAAGGACTATAGGGCACCTAAAAAGACCAAAAATGATCCTAAACAGAAAAATAAGGCAAACGTAGTAGATGATTCTGGATATTTTACTGGCATGGTGTCTGAAGTCAACCTTGTCTCTAATGTGACCAATGTGAGAGACTGGTGGCTTGATTCTGGAGCCACTAGGCATGTCTGTAAGTTCAGAAATGCTTTCTCCTCCTATAACAAAGTAGGAGACGATGAGAAACTGTTCATGGGAAACTCTTCTACCTCTAAAGTGGTAGGAAAAGGCAAGGTTGAATTGAAGCTCACTTCAGGAAAAACTCTCGCATTGAATGACGTGTATCACGTCCCGGACATATGCAAGAATCTTATCTCAGAAACCATCTTACTTGGAAAAGGTTTTAATTTGTAGCTGAGTCTAACAAAGTTGTAATCTCTAAAGGTGGTGACTTTCGTAGGAAAAGGATATGTCACTGATAACATGATTAAGCTTAGTGTACTTTCTTTGAACTTGAATGATAATGCATCTTCTTCTGCTTATGTTTGTGACTCCTCACATGTTTGGCATGATAGACTAGGACATGTTAATTTCAAATCTATTGAAAGACTTGCTAAATTAGGCTGCATTCCTAAAATAAACTTTGACAGAGGTCATAAATGTGAAATTTGTGTTGAATCTAAATATGCTAGAAAACCCTTTAACAAAAAGGTTGAACGTAGTACAACTCCCCTAGAACTAATCCACTCGATTTGGGAGATTTGAAATCAACACCAACTAGAGGTGGGAAAAAATGGTACATCACTTTTATAGATGATCACTCAAGATACTGTCAGGTTTATCTTCTTAGAAGTAAAGATGAAGCCCTAGACGCTTTCAAATTATATAAACTTGAAGTAGAAAACCAAAGAGGTGTTACTATTAAAACTCTTAGGTCGGACCGAGGCGGTGAGTATGTGATACCTATAGGAGAATTCTGCAAACTTAATGGCATCATTCATGAAACTACTGCACCTTATTCACCTGAGTCGAATGGAGTAGCTGAAAGGAAAAACCGAACACTCATAGATATGGTGAACGCTATGTTAGCTAGTTCAGGGCTACCTTCGAACCTGTGGGGGGAAGCAATTCTCTCTGCTTGCTATATCTTGAACCGAGTTCCATTTAAGAAATCCGACAAAACTCCATATGAGTTATGGAAAGGAAGACAACCGTCCTATGCATACTTTAAAGTGTGGGGGTGTTTGGCCAAGGTGGCCACTCCTCGTTCCAAGAAAACCAAAATAGGACCTAAAACTGTAGATTGTGTTTTCCTAGGATATCCTGAGCACACTAGTGCTTATAGGTTCATGGTAATTGGTGAGAACACCATAATGGAATCCAGAGATGCAGTGTTTTTCGAACACATTTTCCCTTTAGGGTCTGGACCTCATAAAAGGGTCCGCGATGATCTCTCAGATGTTCCTTCGACTAGTCAACCCCCGTCTCTAGATGCTGAAACCGAACCTAGAAGAAGTAAGAGGGTCAGAACCGAGAAAGGTTTCGGTCCAGATTTTGTGACTCTTACGGTAGAGTCTGAACCCCAAACCTATAAGGAAGCTATGACTTCTCCGGAAGCTCCCTTCTGGGAAGAAGCTTCAAATAATGAGTGGGATTCCATTCAACAAAATGAAACTTGGGAGCTTGTAGACTTACCTCCTGGTAGTAAAACCATAGGTTGCAAGTGGGTCTTCAAAAGGAAACTTAGAACAGATGGAACTATAGAAAAACACAAAGCTAGGTTGGTAGCTAAGGGGTACAGACAACAGGAAGGATTAGATTTCTTTGATACCTATTCACCGGTCACTAGAATCACTTCTATCCGGATGCTGATTGCTATTGCTTCTATTTATGATTTGCATATACATCAGATGGATGTTAAAACTGCTTTTTTATATGGTGAATTGAATGAAGAAATTTATATGGACCAACCGGAAGGTTTTGTTGTGAAAGGTTTTGAAGATAAAGTATGCAAACTGAAAAAATCTTTGTATGGTTTAAAACAAGCACCTAAACAGTGGCATGAAAAATTTAATCATGTAATGATATCTAATGGCTTCAAGGTTAATGAATCTGATAAATGTGTTTACATTAAATCTGTGGATGATTCTCATGTTATTGTGTGCCTATATGTTGATGATATGCTCATATTAGGTAGTAACCTTGATAGTATCAATACCACTAAAAGCATGCTTAACGAAAACTTTGACATGAAAGACTTAGGCCCTGCTGATGTAATCTTAGGGATGAAAATCAGAAAGATGTCTGATGGATATAGTCTTAGTCAATCTCATTATGTTGAAACTGTGCTTAAGAGATTTAATCATGAAAATGCTAAACCTGCAACTACTCCTTATGATCCCAATTGCAAATTGAAAAAGAACAAGGGTGAGGGTATTTATCAACTTGAGTATTCTCGTGTTATTGGCAGTCTTATGTATTTAATGAACTGTACAAGACCTGATATTGCCTATACTGTGAGTAGATTAAGCAGGTACACTTGCAACCCTGGGCAGGATCACTGGAATGCTCTCTACAGAGTTCTACGGTACCTGAGAGGAACTTCAAACTATTGCCTAAGTTTTGGGAAGTATCCTGCTGTGCTAGAAGGGTATTGTGATGCTAACTGGATATCAGACTCAGATGAGTGCAAATCCACTAGCGGGTACATCTTCACACTTGGTGGTGCGTCTGTGTCATGGAAGTCTACCAAACAGACATGTATAGCCCGATCCACCATGGAGTCTGAGTTTATAGCCTTGGAGAAAGCTGGAGAGGAAGCTGAATGGATACGAGGTTTCCTGGGTGGAATTCCACTCTGGCCCAAGCCTGTGTCTTCGATCGCAATCCACTGTGACAGTCAAGCTGCTATTGGATGCGCAAAGAATAGTGTATACAACGGAAAGTCTATACATCTTCGAAGAAGACACAAGACAGTGAAACAACTACTCTCTACTGGCATCATCTCTATAGACTTTGTAAGGTCTAAAGAGAATATTGCAGATCCTTTGACGAAAGGGTTATCTAGAGAGGTAGTTAGATCCACATCGAAGGGGATGGGACTCAAGCTCATAGAATAAATCGCCATGAAGGACACTCAACCTTGTGAATGGAGCTCCAAGATCAAGGTTCAATGAGATAACTAATTTTTGGTGATGTCGAGAGAAAGCACTATCTTTGTCCCTCCCTATGGTGTAACCATGATAGTGCTGCCTGCATGTTTTAGGATGATCTGTCAGGATCTTAATGAGTTCCATGGCTTTGCTTAAAGCGGAGTGTGGCAGGACACTCTTAATGGACTCACCTATGTGGATGTTGGAAGTGGGGCCGCTTCCTATGAGAATTTGAGCTTTTTCTCTAGAGACATTCATTAAGTCCGGGATTTAGCCCACGGCCAAAACGGGCACAACGGCAAGAGCTTGGCAGCTTTCTTTTTCTTTGAGACATCAAAGTGTGGTTGTTATTTCTGAATTGCACTCACTGTTGACGGTTCAAGACATTGTGTTCATCGAAATAACAAGCAGTTCCGGTAACCTCTCACTATGTTAAGGTTCAATCTCTGGGACACCTTAGCCTAATATTGATGTATTATGTTTTCTCGTATTTCGTCGATATGTTTTATCATTCATGTGGGGGATTGTTAGAAAAAACGCTTTAAAATTACCAATTTTTCCATGGACTATGTTTTGATCCCTAGACCTATTGCCCATTAATTGTTTTTTCTTTTGAATAGATAAAACAATAGTCCCACATTGACTAAAATCTAAAGAGTTTTAGACATAAATACCATAGAGTTGGCTATAAGGGCATGGCCCTTGGGTCATTAGACTTTTGTGCTTGGGGGGGAGGCTTAGACTAGGGCAAGGTTGCCTTTCCCGTACGCGCGGTGCTTCGCACAGAAGCACGCACGCCGCCGCCGCCGTCCGTCCGGTCGGTCGGTCGGGTCGGGCTCGGGCTCGGGCTCGGGTGCGGGTGCGGGTGCGGGTGTCCTGACTTCTTTGTCTGAACGTGCTTGTCTTGGTTTCTTTGTTTGTACGTGTTTTGTCCTGGCTCCCTTGTATGTACGTATTTGGCTTGGCAGCAACACACTGCTCCATGCCTGACAAAACAACTTTTGTTGCACTATCTTTAACCCAACATAACCAGTTTTTTCTGTCATACGCATGGGTTTTCTTTCTTGTTTGTAACTACACAAACACTATATAAGAGAGTAGTTGTAATCTCAGAAAATACACACCACAGAGAAATATCTCTTCTACTCTCCCTCAGTTTTTCTGTAAACATCTCTTCTACTGTTTTAAGTTCTGCCAAGCTCTAAGAGTACCCTCATTGTATGCTACATTGAGGGGTACTAACTGTAGTTGTATCCTGGAGGTGACTCGCCAACTGCTGTAGCATCTCAGAGGAGTGGCAGGCGATATTGCCTTTAGGACAGCGTAGTCTACGTGCCTCTACATTTTCTGTGCAGCAACATCAGCAACATTATTTTGAGCTAAGTATCTTCTTCTCAGTTACTTTATTAGTAATATACCCAACATTTTTCTCTTGTCTATGCTTATATTAACTGTTATAACCACCAAGATGCAGGGTATTGCGAGCTCGTCGAGGTGTTAATCACTACATGGATTGTTATTATCAGGTGCCCTTACTATGTTAGAAGCATTTCTAAATTCTACCTTGCTTCTTCGAAGGTTGTTATGGACTCATACTATGGAAATTTCTTTCATGAACTGATTTTGAAGTATGGGTACAAATTAAATTCACGGTTTGTTAAAGATGCCGATAGTGCTATTATTTCTCAAGGTGTACAAAATATAAGGTGTACCGAGCTTCAAGAAGCTGAAACGTGCTTGGCACTTGAATTTGTTTACGCTGAGTCAAAGAAACAAAATTGGATAGCCTTGTATCATGAGAATGCTACACATGTTCAAACCATGACAGACCATGCTGTTATAGGTTGTCAATGTTTTACTATAGACATCGGCAGTATAGATGGAAATCAGAAGTATTTTGGAGTTTTGGCATTTTTGAAAATCTTGGAACCTGTTGTCACAACAAGATTGGTTTATTTGGATTCCACTTCGAACAACACATACAGCAACCTGCAGAAAGTGAAAGCATTGCAAGAGGGTAGTAACACTGATTAGAATGTGATAAGTTCTGGCATTCCAGAACATCGTCATGGTAGTTTTAGTGCGAACGGAAAGCCTGTTATATTCTCTCACTGTGATTCCAGTAAACAAGAAAGTTTTTATGGACAAGATGTAGATACTCAAATAAATTGTGATGCCTGTTTCCAAACTGAGGAAGAAATCGGTAAGGATGAATTGTTTGCTGTCGTTAGTATCAATTTGCAGTCCAACGAAATTTTTGAAGCTGATGCAAACGTCCAGTTCAAGACAAGTGGAGACAAAATTAATGATGTCCACAAAATATATGTAAGGACTTTTCTAATCTCTGTTTTGATCATAGACGATTATCGTTTGACAGGGGCAAGAAATCCAGATTTACTTGGAAGGAGTTAAGCAATGCGTGCTGGATACTGGCCACACGTATAGACCAGTATGCCTTTGTTATGGGGAAACATTTAATTATTGGTAGTGGCAATGAGTTTCTCAAGGAACTGCATGATGACATGTACTGCTTCAGCAAACAATAATGGGTCTCACCAGTGTAGACATACATCAAGTTGACAACTTATATTCCAACATCAGTAAAGCAATTAGCTTGATGTGGTATATAATTGCAGTCCAGATATGGAAGCCACCTTGGCACTTATCGGATCGGAAGTATTCATGCTTGTAATTAATTTCTTTGGGCAAGTCGAGCTTATCAAGATTATGGAAGCCACCTTGGTTAGCCGTTGCAGAATCTAATTATGTTTTCATGATGAGTTATGGCGATCAACTTGAGGGCAATTGCCTATTACTGTGGACTATACAACTTGGGAACCTGATTCAGTTCTGGAGCGCAAAATGTTTAAGAAAGGAAATGCAGCTGCAACAAAGTGGTTAGTGAAATGGAAAGATCATCCCAATGAAGAAGCAATTTGGGAGGATGCTGATACTATTCTTACTCGATTTCCAGAATTTCAGGTTCGAGGACAAGCCATTTTTCAGGCGCGGTTGGATGTTAGGACATCAACCTTGCGGCACACTTAGTTCCCTTATTAGGGATTTCCCTGTTTAGTATTTAGTTTAGTTAATAGGTAATTTGTTTATCAAGTTACGTGAGTTATAAATACTGAAGTTCTGTAATCACTTAGTCATTGATCAAAATACAACTAAATCAGTTTAATTATTTTCTTGTTAATAACTCTGTTCATACTTTTCTCCGCTTTTGTTCATACAATTCACGTTATTCTGTCACTTTTGGTTTCGAACCCTAATAAACTAACTTACTTATAAATTAAAAGGATTATTACCTCAGATTGAATCCCAAACTAGATTAGATGATTCACCATCTGCTTAATCTTCAACCTTGACCCTAACTCACTCACTCAATCGACCAATACCCATCTCAAATCGTCTTTCCTAGACATCAATTTCATCATCTAATTCTTCTCTGAGTTTTCATCCAAACCCTAAATCACCTTCTGAGAAACCCTAACTCTGATTCTTCATCAAAACAATTATACAACATCAATCTAACCAAAACCCTTTGATTCTTTATCCATCAACAACTAGATATACTCATCAATTTCATACAAACTTAATATCGAATCTTAAAACCCTAATTTTGTTTCTCTTCAATTTATCATCTCAAACAAATCTATAACAATTTCAACTTCACAATCACATTCAACCCTTCTTGATTTAACCATCTCACTGAATCCTAAAGAATCACTCACCAACATAATCTCAATCCTCTGAATTGAATCGACAGAAGAAAAGGAGAGGAAGAACAGAAGAAAGAGAAGAAGAAAGAAGAAAATAAGAGAAGGAATGAATTTTTCTCGATTGATCCTGGTGATAAGGCCAAAGACAAATGATAAAGGCACCCATCAAATTGATATGGGCAGCCATGCGGTCTAAAACAAAATTATTATTTTTCCCTTCATACTTATCCAAAGATATCTTCTTCATCCGGTATCCAATTGGCACGTTCGAGTAATATATTCTGCGTAACTTTTCGAGATCTATCTGATGGTACTAGTTTCGTATCTAAGTCGTTGTTAGGTTAATTTCTATTAAGTTTCGTGTTAAATTAATCGAGTCAATAACGGCTTAATCGTCTCTTGATCGTCTCTTGACCGGTCTAATAGCGTTGACGAGCTTGAGGGTCCTTACATTTGCATACCAGTATGCGAACGGTTTTAACTGTTAAAGTCCTGGAACCAAGTTTGCATACCAGTATGCGAACGGTTCTACCCGAGTTAAGGTCTGGGACAACAGTATGCATACCCGTTTGCAAACTGCTGGACAAGACCAAAGTCCGGAAGCTATAGATTGCGTACCTGTTTGCAAACTTAGTGGTTAAAATTCTAAAATCGGTTAACTATGTTTTCATACTCAAGCACAAATACATTTATGAATTAAGGAATGCAACCTTTGCAAACTGTGGCTTAATGTTCATGGATTGATTCTCATGAATCAATCCGATTTTGATTCAATTGGTTCATATATATTTTTGTGAAATAGTGAATAATTGAACAACTCTATTTTGAATCAAAATTAGATTCATTTGATTATTTTTCATGATTGATTGATCATCATAGTTGATCTAGTAGTGTTAGATGAATGTGGTTAAGACAAAGGTGTTCACATGTCTAACTTCGCTTAACTATTATTGAGCCAACTCAATATACACGTTTAGGTACGGTTACCCATGTCTAAATGAAATTATATTTCATTTGTGTGTAACAAGCTAAGACCATCTAACGGTGAAGAGATATTGCTTTGCTTTTAAGCAGACTTAACTTGAACCTTAAATCAGGTTTTCATCTAACAGTGAATATTGAATGCTTTGTTACTAAGCTATCTTAGCTTTGATTGAAAGCAAACCCTGATTTAAAAGACTATATAAGGGAGAACTCTAGCAACTGGAAAACCTAATACCAACACTTTTCTGTGTCCTAGTTGCGGTTAGAGTCGATTCTCCTTTTTCCAAAACCATTATAGGTTAACGACTTGAAGACTTCATTTGGGATTCGTGAAGCCAGACCCAACTATTTTCTCTGTAGTTGCGTGATCTGATCTTAGTTTTTCTATCATATTGAGTTTTATCTTCTCTAAGATTTTCGAGATTTATCCCCAATAGGTAAGATATAAAAAGTAAACACAAACCTCTTCGTCTCATTCTTTGTGATTCCGCAATAACTTCTTCAACTAGCATATAGTTAAGTTATTGTGAGGTGATTGATATTTCTACCCTGCTCTTCGGGAGTATAACACAGGATTATGAATTGGTTTCTATTCACCTTGGTTCATCAAAAGACGGAACAAAACTTCATAGGTACTTCTGTGGGAGACAGATTTATCTATCAGAATAGACTTATATGTGGAAGAAAAATTTGTTTATAAGTCTTCGAATTTGGGTCGTAGCAACTCTTAGTTTTGGGTGAGATCAGCTAAGGGAATCAAGTGCACAGAATCCGATGTGGTTCAAGAGGCGTAAGGAACGCGATTGTACCTTAACCGGTGTGAGACTTGGTTAGGGCTCAACTACATTCCAGTCTGAAGTTAACTTGTAGTAGGCTAGTGTCTATAGTGGCTTAATACAGTGTGGTGATCAAATATGGACAAGGTCCCGGGGTTTTTCTGCATTTGCGATTTCCTCGTTAACAAAACTTCTGGTGTTTGTGTTATTTATATTCCGCATTATATTTGTTTATATAATTGAAATATCACAGGTTATGCGTAGTTCAATCAATTGGAAAGTACGACCTTGTTTTTTGGATAGTAATTGATTGGCACTTGGACATTGGTCTTTTGTACCGTCCAAGTTATTTCTCATATCAATCGGCATATTTTTATCTGTTTGATTGAAGATTGTATTGAAAAATTGAGATATAACTCTTTAGTATATTTCTTGATTGAGCTCGCTTTTTATGTTGGTGCTCTCGAAATATATTGGAGCTAGTCCATACAGATTGCCGAACGAATTATTGGGTGTGGTTGTTATACCCCGCTTTTTCAATTGGTGTCGCAGGCAAACACGTTAAATACCTAATAAGTCTGTATTTGTAGCAATCTGACTCTATGGACAAAAATGTTATCTCTATAAACATACCGCCAGTATTTGATGTCTCGAATTACTTATGGTGGAAAATTTCTGTGCGTGCCTTTCTCCAAGCGCGTGATTTTTAATCATGGGTTCTTGTTGTTAATATCTATAATCTGTACTGTACTTAGTACAATTTGAAAATGCGGGGGTCTAACAACACCACCCAATATTTCGCTTAGCAATCTGTATGGACTAACTCCGAAATACTTTGCTAGAGAATCAACTAGACAGTCAGACTCAATCTAGATAAAAGTATCTCAAGGAGTTAATATCTCTCTCTTATTTGATAAACTTAAGCTAATAGAAATGAGCAAGTCCTAATCAAACACAAGGAATACTTGGACGATATCAAAGACTAATGTCCAAGGATCAATCAATATCAATCAACAACCAAAGGTCGGATTTCCAATTGATGATGACAAACTACAACCTGTATTACTTCAATTATAAAGATAAACAATATAATGCGGAAAATGAAATAACACAGACACCAGAAATTTTGTTAAGCCGCTACAGACACTAGCCTACTCCAAGCTAACTTCAGACTGGACTATAGTTGAACCCCAATCAGTCTCTCACTAATTCAAGGTACAGTTGTACTCCTACGCCTCTGATCCCAGCATGATACTGTGCACTTGATTCCCTTAGATGATCTCACCCACAACCAAGAGTTGCTGCAACCCAAAATCGTAGACTTGATAATAAACAAATCTGTCTCACACAGAAAAGTCCATCAAAGGATAAATCTGTTTTCCACAGAAGAACCCTAGGTTTTTGTTCCGTCTTAAGATATGAAATCAAGGTGAATAGGAACCAATTGATAATCCCGTCTTATATTCCTGAAGAACATCCTAGATTAATCAGTCACCTCTCAACAGTCTTACTTGTATAAACAAGAGGACGTCGAGGAATCACAAACAGTGAGACGAAGATGTTTGTGACTTCTTTATCTTGCCTATCGGAGAACTCTCACGATCTCAAGCCAATCAAAGATTGTACTCGTACGATAGAAGATGCAAGATCAGATCACACAACTACGATAATAGTAGTATCGGTCTGGCTTCACAATACCAATGAAGTCTTTAAGTCGTTAACCTGGTTTTAGAGAAGAAGACCAAAGGTTAGAGGAGAATCGACTCTAGCGAGCGCACTACTATCACACAGATGTGTGGGGATTAGTTTTGCCCAATGCTAGATGTCTCATATATATAGTCTTCAAATCAGGGTTTTGCCTTAGTTACAAAGCAATTAATATTCACCGTTAGATGAAAACCTGATTTAGATTCAAGCTAATATTTCTCAACCGTTAGATCGAAAACTTAGCTTGTCACACACACTTGAGATATACGTTTACTGGGTTTGTGAAAATCGTTCCCAAACGTGTATGTGTATGTTGGTTCAACATAGTAACCCAAAAGGTCAACCATATGAGCATTTCATATTAACCTTGTTCTTCTTCACCATGACTAGTTCAATTGACTCAAATGAACTAGTTAGAGAGTTGTTCAATTGCTATGAGATATTATGTAACTACACAAGACACAATTGAAACAAAGATGATTCGATTCGATTGAATCGTATCATGAACTTTATAGCCACGGTTTGCATATTGCATTCTTTAGTAATTTAAGTTTCATGTTCAGAGCACATCTTTAGATCATAACCCACTCAAGTACGCAAACAAGTTCGTGGACTTAAGACAACCGGCAGAGTTTTCCAAACTCAACAGAAAATCTCGGCAAGGAGACTTCCGCTTGTTCGCGGACTAGGTTCGCGGACTAAACACGCAAACGAGTTTTTGGAAAATCCCAGCAGAAATTCTCGGCAAGAGAACTTCCGTCAGTTCGCGGACTGAGTTCACAAACTGAGTTCGCGGACTTGGCAAAGCCAATTCCTCCGTTTTCTCTCAATCAACAAAGTTCGCAAACTTTGGATTAAGGATTAGGACTTACACAATGCTTATATCCATCATTGGTTATATAGACCTAAACTCTCATTCCAACCATTGAAACATTCTTAGAGGACGTTATACAGTTGTTACACTATTTCTCGTCAAAGCTATTTTCAAAGTGATTGAAACATTATGACTTTCGTCATTAGGTGAAGATAAACCCGATCAAAGCGAAACACTTTACCAACACATGATTTCGAGATATAGATAGGCGAGATATACTCGGCTCGAAATATGAAATGTGTATGATCCAGTCTATATAGCATACGACTTTTGTCTCATAAGAAGTAGGAGATAGAAGAGATAGACTTTTGAGTGATAGATAAGTTCAAGTCTCCACATACCTTTTTGTTGATGAAGTTCGACGGCTCGTTGAGTATATCTTCGTCGTTGTTTGATGAATCGCCATGAAGTCCTTAAGCTCAACTACACTTTTTTATCCTAGTCCGAGACTTAGCTATGTAGACTAGAAATCGAGATTCATAGTTTTGATCACTAACATTGACAAACATGCTTGAGATAGCAACGCATGCGAGGTCGACCGAGCTATGATCTAACAATCTCCCCCTTTGTCAATTTTGGTGACAAAACTTTTAATACATATGGAATACAAAAAAGATAAACTTTAGTGGCTCCTATTCCATAGTCTAATCTTCAACGTTCCCTGAAATCTTCGTCTTTCCAAGTACTCTAATGATCCCAAAGGTTGTAAGTTTAGCATCACCGTTGTTGAATATCCATAGCTATAACAATGAGAGAAATCGAGATTCTCGATCATCATTATACAGTGACATAGTATTATTATGTAACGTCAAAGTCCAATTGCATCACGACTTTAACAATAATACTACGGGGATATGTATCACTCCCCCTTAGTCAATACTCCATCTCACATAACTACTCCCCCTTACACAATGATCCAAAAACCATATGTATATGTAGTAGAACTACACATTAATTCTCCCCCTTTTTGTCAATAAAATTGGCAAAGGTACAAGAACGGTTTCCTAATGAAATTTCCGAGAAGAGACGTTTCATAGACTAAAAGAAGAAATACATACCAACTTAATTTAGATGCAATCATAAAGCCGAAGCTAAATGCATTCATCAAGGAGTTTTAAGATACAAGATAACCCCTATAAAATTCCACAGCCGCACACCCCGCAAGATATTACCATTAAGCACAAGTTCAAAAGAACTCTCCCCCATTTGATGTCATTCCTGAAAGAACAACAAGAGCAACCTTAATTTCGAAAGAAAAGAAGGATTTTTAATTGGACACAAAAAACCATAGGAATGATTTTCTATATCCAAAACTCAATCAAATTAATAACAAGTAAACCCATGATTAATTTAATTGGAACGCGCAACTAAATCAAAACCACAAAAGTGATCAATTTAATTGATTGTGCTCAATATAAGTAAACTTACGGAGCTACGACTAAGGTAATCATATGAATATGACTAACTTAATCGTTCACATACTCAACATAAGGAAAACCTTACGGAATATACGACTACATCAACCAATAGAACATGATTAGTATAGTCGTTCATATACTCAACACAAGGACTTGTGGAATATATGAATACTCAACTAGACTAATTACAAGAGATCCTATAATTAATCTAATTGGAAATCACAACCAAACTAATCACCGAAGTAATCAATTTAATTGTGAATTGTTTTGCTCGACAAAAGAAGACTTTCGGAGCAAATAACTAAATAACCAACCAAGATGATTAATTTAGTTCATAATGCTCAACATATAACATCTTATGGAACAACCAACAAAGCCAATAAGAATAATCGACTTAGTTGTATCGTGCTCAACATAAGACACACAATGGAGCCTTCACGGTAATACAAAAAGAATGGATCAAAGAAGATCAATACCGCGGTATACACACAAGGATCTATTCTATCTTTCCATCACTATTTGCATGATGACATAATAAACTTTATCCTTGTCACACAAAATATTTTACCCTATTTTCCATCAAATAAATGACTGCATATGCATCACTTTTGTATTTGTCAAAAGTCCATTCGTCCTTTCATTAATACGAATACCAATTTAGAACAACTTTACTTTTGACAACATATGAGACCTTCAAGTTCACAGATGCAAACAATACATATCCCATAAAAATATTGCAATACTTGAAAATCAAATAGATTAATACTGCAATAACATCATCCTCCAAATATTTTAAGAATTTAAACAAATAAATCTAAAAACATGAAGATGAAATCGTTGGACATAGCTATGTGTAATCACAATAATGGCTATTCCAAACTCTAGTAATCCTTCTCAAAAGCAAGAATAAATTCTCATAAGAAGTTTCCTAGGCATCATGACAAACTCGTAATGCACATATAAGATGATTTGTCCTTAGAGGGTAGAATCAATCTTTTTCGCCCGGATTTATACCAAGAATATCTACCAAAGGCGTATAAAAATATTTTATTAACAAAGAAGATCATACAAAGTCATTAACGACTATGCACCGTAGTTCACATAAAATGATTGTGAACATTCAAGAATTCCATAGTAATGCGTACTACTGCCCATTTCTTGAACTTCCTTCTTTGTGATTCACCAAAAATATTCTTTTTAAAGCTACAAATGATCTTAGAAGAGTAGTACTCCAAGAATCCAAGTGCCCAAGTCCAAGAGAATTGGAACAAGTGCGATGAAACGGAGCAAAACACTCAAACCAAAAGATGGGACAAATACCAATATTAACTCATCCAAATTCAAGGTTTCTCAACTCCATTTTGAAGAGAATTCAAAAATAAAGAGAATGCAAAAATAATAAGGTCATTCCGAGTTCGGACGAAGAAAATACGACCAAAACAAGTTTACCGAATATCGACGTCTACAGGCAAGTATGCATACGGGTTTGCAAACGAATTTTCATGACTAAAAAAGTTTGCAAACTGGGTTTGCGAACTTAAACCTTGGATTTTGGTTTTAAATGATTTTATGCATACTTGGTATGTGTACCATGAAGTCCAAACATCCCGAACTCATGTTTTCAAACCTAAACATTTAAGAACCTTAAACACATATCAAGTTAGGTAGAAATGAACGATAATCAAGGTACATGGATCATTATAAGTACTCAAACAAGTAATAAAAACATAAAACTTGCTCAAGTTTATAGACATACCTTTTTAGAAAAGTCCAATTGAATTCTACATTCTTATCGAATATAATCTGTGCGCCCCAGTTGTTGTGCTTCCCTCACCGTATACATAGCAGGGCATTTCTTAGTGAGAATGCACTTTCAACACAAACAATTTGTGTTGAGGTGAACAATGTCTTGCTCACCATGGAACCAAGAAAGAGTTTCTTTCCAACAACTCTTAAATCTTGTAGTGTTGAGAAACACCCAAGGAACTGTTTTTATAAGTCTATCAAAGAATTCAAGAGAACCCAAAAAGATTTGTGTTTCTGATTTCTTGTTTTCCAACTTATAAAAAAACAGTTTCTGCAGATAGATTTTAGTACTGCGATGGGAAACTCTTTTGTTAAAAAGAGACTTCCTAAATTCTTCATAAAAGAAGTCAATACTACTATCTTGATAGGAAGTATCAGGAATTGAGCAACGAATTAATTCATGCTTTGAGGTGATACATTCAGATGACTGAGATTTAAACTCCTCTTGTAATTCGTTTAGTTTATCACAACTAATTGGATTACGCAGAGGAGGAGCATTGCTTTCACTGATTAGTAAATCAATATCAACCTCAACATGAATATTATTCATCATAACTTGATTTAGCCTGTCAAGAGATTCTTGCTCTTTCTGGAGGTATAACTCAACATCAAGAGATAAGCTCTCAAGCTTCTTTTCAAGCCATGAAAACACTTCAAGGGATTTTAAACCTGGTGGAGGTTTAGATAGAATTTCTTCTACAAATTTTATTGAATCAGTCATGGAAGAGAATTATGAAATCCCTGGTTCTGGTGATGCATTTATTGAGATAGCACTACTGTCCATAGAGTCAGATCGCTACAAACACAGACTTGTAAGGTCTTAAACGTGTTTGCCTGCTCTGATACCAATTGAAAAAGCGGGGGTCTAACAACACCACCCAATATTTCGCTTAGCAATCTGTATGGACTAACTCCGAAGTACTTTGCTAGAGAATCAACTAGACAGTCAGACTCAATCTAGATAAAAGTATCTCAAGGAGTTAATATCTCTCTCTTGTTTTTTATATTACTCAAGCTAATAGAAATAAACGAGTCCTAATCAAACACAAGGAATACTTAGACGGTACCAAATACCAATGTCCAAGGATCAATCAATATCAATCAACAATCAAAGGTAGGATTTCCAATTGATGATCACAAATGCACAACCCGTATTATTTCAATTATAAAGATAAACAATATAATGCGTAAAATGAAATAACACAGACACCAGAAATTTTGTTAACGAGGAAACCGCAAATGCAGAAAAACCCCGAGACCTAGTCTAGATTGAATACACACTGTATTAAGCCGCTACAGACACTAGCCTACTACAAGCTAACTTAGGACTGGACTATAGTTGAACCCAAATCAGTCTCCCACTAATTCAAGGTACAGTTGTACTCCTACGCCTCTGATCCCAGCAGGATACTGCGCACTTGATTCTCTGATCTCACCCACAACCAAGAGTTGCTGCAACCCAAAATCGCAGACTTAATAATAAACAAATCTGTCTCACACAGATAAGTCTATCAAAGGATAAATTTGTCTCCCACAGGAAAACCCTAGGTTTTTTTTCCGTCTTAAGATATGAAATCAAGGTGAACAGGAACCAATTGATAATCCCGTCTTATATTCCTGAAGAACATCCTAGATTAATCAATCACCTCTCAACAGTCTTACTTGTATAAACAAGACGACGTCGAGGAATCACAAACAGTGAGACGAAGATGTTTGTGACTTCTTTATCTTGCCTATCGGAGAACTCTCACGATCTCAAGCCAATCAAAGATTATACTCGGACGATAGAAGATGCAAGATCAGATCACACAACTACGATAAAAGCAGTATCGGTCTGGCTTCACTATCCCAATGAAGTCTTTAAGTCGTTAACCTAGTTTTAGAGAAGAAAACCAAAGGTTAGAGGACAATCGACTTTAGCGAGCGCACTAGTATCACACAGACGTGTGGGGATTAGTTTTGCCCAATGCTGGATGTCTCATATATATAGTCTTCAAATCAGGGTTTTGCCTTAGTTACAAAGCAATCAATATTCACCGTTAGATGAAAACCTGATTTAGATTCAAGCTAAGATTTCTCAACCGTTAGATCGAAAACTTAGCTTGTCACACACACTTGTGATATATGTTTATTGGGTTTGTGAAAACCGTGCCCAAACGTGTACGTGTATGTTGGTTCAACATAGTAACCCAAAAGGTAAACCATATGAGCATTTCATATTAACCTTGTTTTTCTTCACCATAACTAGTTCAATTGACTCAAATGCACTAGTTAGAGATTTGTTCAATTGCTATGAGATCTTATGTAACTACACAAGACACAATTGAAACAAAGATGATTCGATTCGATTAAATCGGCTCATGAACTTTATAGCCACGGTTTTCATACTGCATTCCTTAGTAATTTAATGTTCATGTTCAGAGCACATATTTATATCATAACTCACTCAAGTACGCAAACAAGTTCGCGGACTTAAGACAACCGGCAGAGTTTTCCAAACTCAGCAGAAAATCTCGTCAAGGAGACTTCTGCCAGTTCGCGGACTAGGTTTGCGGACTGAGTTCGCGGACTAAACACGCAAACAAGTTTTTGGAAAATCCCAGTAGAAATTCTCGGCAAGATAACTTCCCTCAGTTCGCGGACTGAGTTTGCAAACTGAGTTCGCGGACTTGGCAAAGCCAATTCCTCCGGTTTCTCTCAATCAACAAAGTTCGCAAACTTCGGATTAAGGAATAGGACTTATGCACATATGTGTTTCCACACAATGCTTATATCCATCATTGGTTATATAGACCTAAAATCTCATTCCAACCATTGAAACATTCTTAGAGGACGTTATACAGTTGTTACACTATTTCTCGTCAAAGCGATTTTCAAAGTGATTGAAACATTATGACTTTCGTCATTAGGTGAAAATAAACGCGATCAAAGCGAAACGCTTTACCAACACATGATTTCGAGATAAAGATAAGAGAGATATACTCGGCTCGAAATATCAAATGTGTATGATCCAGTCTATATAGCATACGACTTTTGTCTCATAAGAAGTAGGAGATAGAAGAGATAGACTTTTGAGTGATAGACAAGTTCAAGTCTTCACATACCTTTTTGTTGATGAAGTTCCACGGTTCCTTGAGTAGATCTTCGTCGATGTATGATGAATCGGCATGAAGTCCTTGAGATCAACTACACTTTTCTATCCTAGTCTAAGACTTAGCTATGTAGACTAGAAATCAAGACTCATAGTTTTGATCACTAACATTGACAAACATGCTTGAGATAGCAATGCATGCGAGGTCGACCGAGCTATGCTCTAACACAATTTGGTGATCAAGAGGTAATGAAAATGAATCTGAGTTCCTAATGAACACAGCCTCTGCTACTAAACTTGCTATATATCTCATTAATGAAGATAAGATGGAGGTTCTTACACATTTATGAGAGGAAAATATAGTGTACACCTTTCACTATCTGATCGGATAACAACTGGCCAATAACTAAACAGTTATAAGAGCACCCACTCTCTTAATACAGGCAGACACATAACTTAATACACCCAATAAGACTATGACATTGCATACTGATGGAAATTATCCTTGTCCTCAAGGATAAAGTTGCGATAGTGAGACTTGATGTTAGCCATGTCTTCCCAAGTAGCATCTTCTGGAGGTGAATTATCCCATTGGATGAGCACATGTTTCACTGGCCTCTTGCCAACAAGAAGGGTCCTGTGTTGTAGAACTTTAGCAGGTACCATGATTACTTCACATGCATGATCAACAATAGGCAAGGTAGGAGAGGGGATGTGCTTCTTACCAATGTGTTGCTTCAGTTGTGACACATGAAAGACAGGGTGAATCCTAGCCTGATCTGGAAGTTGTAATTTGTATGCCACTGGTCCAATTTTTTGTAAAATAGGAAAAGGTCCATAGAACTTTTCCAGCTTGAAATTCTTTCTCAGTGAAACAGAAGCCTGTGTGTAAGGTTGGAGTTTCAGATATACTAAGTCACCCACTGCAAAGTGTCTATCTTTTCTTGTCTTATCAGCAAAGAATTTCATCCTTTCTTGAGATTTGTGCAGAGATTCCTTAAGAATGTCAATCATTGCTTCTCTATCTTTGAGATATGTCTCCACATCAGTTACAGAAGTTGTGACAGCAGATGGGAAGGCCATGTGTGTAGGAAGATATCCATATAAAGCTTGAAAGGGAGACATTATTAAACTAGTATGATAAATAGTGTTGTACCACCACTCATCAAGAGATAACCATTGAAACCACTTACTAAGTTTATGGCCAGTTATGCACCTTAAGTAAGTGTCAAAACAAGAATTAACTCTCTCTGATTGGCCATCAGTATGAGGATGGTAAGCAGTGCTGAGATTCAATCTAGTACACAAAGCCTTAAATAGGTCTTGCCAGAAATGACTAGTAAAGACTTTATCTCTATCAGACACAATTGAAGAAGGTAGGCCATGTAGTTTGAATACCTGATCCAAGAATGCCTTTGCCACAAAAGCAGTTGTATAAGGGTGTTGCAGAGCAATAAAGTGGTTGTACTTTGTGAGTTTGTCAACAACCACCAGTATAAAACTCTTCATGTCACTCAGAGGTAAGCCTTCAATGAAATCCATGGTGATGTGCTGCCATGCATGGTCAGGTACTGGAAGGGGTTGCAGTAAACCAGATGAGAAAGAGCATTCACCCTTATTTCTTTGGCAGATGTCACATTCGGCTACAAACAATAGTATCTCCTTCTTCATGTTAGGCCAAAAGAAATGGGACTTGGCCCTATCATAAGTGGCATGTATAACAGAATGGCCTCCAACAACAGAGGTGTGTACAGTATTTAAGATTATGGCTCTGACCCCATTGCTAGCTCCCACATATAGCCTAGATTTGTATCTCAGTATCTCAGCTTTGTAAGAATAATGTGGAACAGAGTCAATAGATACAAGCAATTGAGTAATAAGTTGTTGCACCTTGTCATCGCCAACATAGCTTTGAAGAATGTCTTGCATCCAATTTGGGTGAGACATAGACAGTGCAGAGCAATTTGCAGATGCAACTGGTCTTCTAGATAAGGCATCAACAACTACATTTTCTTTACCCTTTTTGTATTAATCTCATAATCAAAACCCAACAATTTCATTAACCACTTTTGCTGTAGAACTGTGGTGATTCTTTGTTCTAAGAAGTATTTGAGGCTGTTATGATCAGTTTGTATAATGAATTTGCCCCCTTGTAAATAATGTCTCTATTTGTGAACAACCTTAACTATAACTAAGAATTCTTTTCATATGTGGATAAGGCTCTAGCTCTATGCCCTAAGAGTGAGCTGAAAAAAGAAATTGGTTTACCTTCTTGGGTTAAGACAACACCAAGACAGATATCACTTGCATCATTTTCTACAGTGAATTGCTTGGAAAAATCTGGCAATGCAAGAACTGGAGTTGTAGACATGGCTAGCTTGAGTTGCTCAAATGCAGAAGTGGCAGCTGCATTCCAATTGAAAGAATTCTTTCTTAAAAGATCAGTTAGAGGCTTGCAGATTGCGCCATAGTTCTTCACAAATTTCCTATAATACCCTGTTAAACCTAAAAATCCTCTCAATTTCTTTATTGAATTTGGAAGTGGCCAGCTTTGTATGGCTGCAATCTTGTTGGGATCATCACAAACTCTTTCAGGAGTGGTAATGTGGCCTAAGTATTCCAACTGTGACTGGCCAAAACAACATTTGGAAAGCTTAGCATTGATTTGGTGATGTCTGAGTAAGGAAAATACTAATCTCAAATGCTCAATGTGCTCAGACATGGAAGAACTGTAAACCAAAATATCATCAAAAAAGACCAGAACAAACTTCCTTAAGTAAGGTGCAAAGACTTCATTCATAAAGGCTTAAAATGTTGCAGGTGCATTGGTAAGGACGAATGGCATGACTTTGAACTCATGATTCCCATGATGAGTGCTAAATGCAGTCTTGTAGATATCCAGAGGATTCAATAAATTTTGATGATATCCTTCTCTTAATCCAACTTAGAAAGAACCTTGAATCCCTGCATCTCATCCAACAACTCATCCACAATTGGAATATGAAACTTGTCCTTAATAGTGATGTTGTTGAGTCTTCTGTAATCAACACGAAATATCCATGTATTATCTTTCTTTTTTACAAGAAAAATTGGAGAAGCAAATGGGATGTGGCTGTGTTGGATGACCCCAGAAGAGAGCATTTCTTTCACCAGTTGCTCCACAACTCCTTTTTGAATGTATGGACACCTGTATGACCTTTGGTTTGGAGGTTGGGAATCTGGTTTTAACGGGATTGAGTGGTCCAAGGTTCTGTGAGGAGGTAATGAAGTTGGCTCAGCAAAAATATCAGCATATTCAGATAGAAGAGGCAATAAAGGTGTAAGGACTGGAGGGGGTATAGGAGTAGTTGTAACTCAAAAGAGATGACCAATGAGGCCATAAGTTGTTTTCTCTATAAACTTCTTAACAGCTGAACCACTCATCATAAGTAGTGAAGGTGAAGTTGTTGTGCCTTTTAATGTAATATGCTGACCATTATGAAGAAAAGAAACATTGAGTTTAGAAAAATTAAACACAACATCACCCAACTTCTTAAGCCAATCAGCACCTAGCACCATGTCACAACCTCCAAGTGTAAGTAACCTTAAATCCTCAGTGAATTGATAACCCTGCATACTCCAAGGAAGTTGGGAACAAATACCAGTAGTTACTGTTATCTCCCCATTGGCAACTGTAACTAACATATGAGCAGTTTTGCTCTACTTTGCATTTGAGTTTACCAACTAGAGAACAATCTAAGAAACTAGTTGTGCTACCAGTATCAATAAGAATAGAGATAAATTGTATCTTAAGAAGACCAGGAATTCTTATAGTATCACCTGTGACATTACCAGTGAGAGCATGAAGAGAAATCTCCATGTCAGAATCAAGTGGTGATTCCACAACTTCTTCAAAAACCTCTTCCTCAGCCTCTGTGTCCTGTGTATCAGAACTCTCAGTTTGCACCATAAACAATTGTTGTCTACCCTTGCACTTATGTCCCATTGAATAAACTTCATCACAATTATAACAAACACCTTTATCTATGTGAATGCGCATCTGCTCATGAGTTAGTTTCTTAATAATTGGATTGGCTGATGTAGGTTTAAAAGTGGCGGGTGAATAAGCCTTTGGTGTTGTAGGAGCTGACTTTTAAAGAGTGTATGATGTTGAAAGTGGTTTAGGAGGAAACATGGTGGTAGATAAAGCTCTAAAGTTAGTAAAAGAGTTAGAGTTGGTTCTAATGGTTTTAACAGAGGTAGAATGACACTTCTGTTCCTCCATTATAGCTAAAGAAAAAGCTTATGCAAGTGATTTTGGGTAAAACATAGCTACAGAATTGCGCAACTCCTCCTTCAACCCACAAATGAAGCTCATGAAAAAATAATGCTCACTTAAAGATGGATTGTTAGCAAGCATCAGATCTTTAAGAGCTTCAAATTCCTCAAAATACTCTTCTATAGAGTTAAGTTGTGCCAATTTATTAGAACTACCAATAAAATTTTCTTCAACAGCGTTTTCAAATCGAATACAAATACCATGAGAAAATTCAAACTAGTTTATCAGATTTCTACCAACCTGAAAATTGAGAAACCATTTATCAGCCTTGCCATCAAGATAGATAGCTGCTATATCCACTCTGCGAGTCTCATCGATGTTATGAAGATAAAAATAATGTTCACATTTCTGGATCCAACCACGAGGATTATTACCATCAAAACGGGGAAAATCAAGCTTGGGTAATCGATTTAAGTGATGTTGAATACCTCCTGGAAGAATGAAACCAAAGAGTGAAAGGTTTTCTAGTTGAGCACCATGATGTTGTCCACCAGAATCATCCTGCTGAGCATATCTCGATGTAGAAGGTAATATGGCTAGTATTTCATCAAACTGTTTGTTAATCAGCACCTGATTCGAATCAGTTTGCTGTTGCTGCAGAAGAAGCTTGTCTTCAATGGCAGTAAAGCGATCATCAGAGCTCAGCTGATTTCAGTGAACCAATTCTAATACATCCTTCACTGTTTTTGGATCTGAAGCACCCGTGCATCGGAAAAAAATTGAAGTGGCTCTGATGACAAATGTACTGTACTCAGTACAATTTGGTGATCAAGAGGTAATGAAAATGAATCTGAGTTCCTAATGAACACAGCCTTTGCTACTAAACTTGCTATATTTCTCATCAATGAAGATAAGATGGAGGTTCTTATACATTTATGAGAAGAGAAAGACATAACAACAACGATCAGATAGTGTACACCTGTCACTATCTGATCGGCTAATAACTGACCAATAACTAAATAGTTACAAGAGCACCCACCCTCTTAATACAGGCATACACATAACTTAATACACCCAATAAGACTATGACATAATCCTCCAATGATTGCAGTAGACGGTGTAACTATTGCAAAGGATATTGGTGAGTATGAAGATCATGAGATTCTTGCTGCAAAGCAAAATTCTGACAATTGAATGGTATCATCCATGCCATTACCCCAGATCTTCAGCACCATGTGACTACATGCACTCGGTCTAAAGATGCTTGGGATATCTTAGATACTGTATTTGTAGGGAATACCTCTAAAAAGGAAGCTAGGTTTCAAAACCTAAATTCTGATTGGGAAAACCTTCGTATGGCTTATGAAGATTCTTTTGATGAGTTTAATCACAAAGTGTGTGAAATTGTTAATGCATCTTTTGCATTGGATAAGACTCTTCCTGAAAAGGACATTGTGATGAAAATTCTCAGGTCTCTTCCAGCTAGATACGATTCTAAGAAACATGCCATCGTTGAGGGAAATAACCTTGAAACACTTTCCAGAAAATGACTTGTTGGAAAGTTAAAATTACTTGATCATGATCAGAATACAGTCGAAACATCTTCGTTCAATGTTGTGACCAATACAAGCGAATCTTCTAACTTGTCTTGGGCTGATGAATGTTGTCCAAATCATGTTGATCTTGACATGTCATTGAAGCAAACGATCTGGAAACAGTTCTCTATCTCTAATGCTTCAGATGATTCAATACAAGTTGAAAAATCAAGTCAGTTTGTCAAGAATATGCATACTTCCGAAGTTTGCACAGAAAATTCTGCCCTCTCAGATGAAACTTCCATTAACTCAAATTCTGATTCAGAATACGAGTCTGACACTGAGATTTTGAAATTCTTGGATAAAAATGAAGAAATTCATCAAGAAAATCTTCAATTTAAGAGTTTGTTGGAGAAACTTGAATCATCACTTCAGGTGAAAAATCTTGAGATTAGTTGTCTTAATGATAAATTCACCAGAACCCTATCTCTAAAAGAGAAAGAGATTGATACTCTTAAGTGTGACCTGCAAAGGTTGTATGGAAGCTCTCACAAGATCTCAACAATGTTATTTGGTCAGAAGTCTTTTGGGAACACAAATGGTTTAGGGTTCAGAAGCAAGACTGTGAGCACTAACAATTCCTTTGTTCCAGATGTAGAAGGTAGTGATAAACAGGAGGCCAACCAGCAAAATAAAAGTTCTTATATGAATTGTTTGTTTTGTGGAAATTCGAATCATGTTCAAAGTAAGTGTTGGAAATTCAATAGAAACAACAAAAAATTGCCAAGATTCAAGGTGACATGCAAAGAATAAATCTGTCTTTGGGTAACCAACAAGGAATCCCTGAAGACAAGAAGAAGTCTAAGAGAATCAGAGACAGACGAGGTAAGAAGTCTGTTTATACAATAATTAAACCTTGGATCCTCACTCCATCACTACCTAATTGTAGTGATGCATGGATCCTCATTATTAACTTGAGAATGTGAGGATTGCATCAAGGTTGCTCAAGTCTTATATAATAGTTTATTTCTTATCCTAGAATTTACTTAAGGTTATATAAGTCATGTTTTGCAAAGTGAATAGTTTCTTTTAAAAAATAGTTAATGGATCGTGAACCGTGAAGACTTTTTTCAAAACATCCTGAAAAAACTCTTTAGGGTTTGATAATTCGTGCTCTATTTATATTCCTTTGTGATCAAAATGCCCTTCACTTTCTTTTCTTTGAAAGATACAGTATCATGGCTCCTATAACTAGAGGTACAACAAAAAGGGATGCAGTTAACGTGTATCTATGTGAAGGAATCCAATCCTCAAGGAAGAAAAGGGAGAGGTCTACAAATGATGAAAAATGTTCTTCTTTTAACTATTTTTTTGTCTGTTTGTCATCATGATAATAAGTTTAGGGATATGGTGAAGGATTTCATCATCAAAAGAAATGATTTTAAATCTCAAATCATTTTCTGTTTGGAAAAGATAGCTCACTAAGAACAAATGTTATCTCTGACAAAGAACACCTTGTGTGAACTGAAAAGAGAACTTAGTGAATTAACTGATATTTCTGAAGATCTGAAGGAATTGAATGATCCCATAATCAATGGGTTTTTCAATAATGAGAAGTAATTCTCAATAGATGCGGTGAGAAACCTCTACAATGTCTAGGAAACTTCTTATGAGAATTTATTCTTATGTTTGAGAAGGATAACTAGGGTTTGGAATAACAAATATTGTGATTACACATAGCTATTGCCAACGTTTGTCATCTTGCAATGTATTAGATTTATTTATTGAAATTCTAAGTTATTTGGAAGATGATTTTGCAGTATTAATCTTTATTGGTTTTATATATTGCAAAAATATTTTATGGGATACGTGTGTTTATGTCCGTGAACTATGTGAAAATACGAGGGTACCCAAATATACTCAATCTAAAACTTTTCCACCTATAAGTCCTTTCTCCGAAAGTGATTTCTATGGACTGAGTCAAGACAATACAACTAATCGGTTCACACTTCGTGTGATCATCTATAGATACGAGATCGAGAAAATACGACAACAAGATAACTTGTGTGATTGACTATGGATACAAGATCGATACAATACAACAACGAAGTATGTTTACTTGATAATAGGTTCGGACTTAACCAAACACAATAGGATTGCTATCAAGTAAATAGGAATTAACGTTTGTGTATTTTAATTCTAATTATAATAAAATAATTATAATTGCGGAAATAGAAAAGTAAAAGACACAACAAGGTTTTGTTAACGAGGAAACCGCAAATGCAGAAAAACCCCGGGACCTTGTCCAGAATTAAATACTCTCAGGATTAAGCCACTATAAAAAATATAAACCAACTTCGTATAGTTGAGACCAAGCAACTAAACCTATAGTTCACCCAGTTCCGTCTGTATCCCATGCGCCTCCAACTTGCAATAAGTCGCGCACTTGGAACAATTCCTTTGGTTCGTATTCCAAACAATAAAGGAACAACAAATCTGTTCAGTAAAAACTCTTTTCAAACAACGTGATATGAGTTTGACAAAAGGCACTTCTGTTTATCCCAATAAACTCCTTTGTCAGGTTCTTAGATCTATCCAATAACAATTACCAAAGTAATTGTCAAGACTTTGCAATCAATACTTCGAATCACAAAGAAACGTATTGATGCCGATCCAGTCAACTAATCAATCAAGGTTATCTCAAAGGTAAACCGATTATAGTTGTATCCCCAGCCGATCAAGTTTTGTGCACACCAAAGATTATGAACCCAAATCAGAAATCTTCTTCGTCTTCAAATCTTCTTAAATTTTCAATAAACACCTGCACACAATCAACTTGAATCTCTTGCGATCAATCACACACTGAATGGAGTCTGTTAACAATGGATTATCACAAGACGTCTTTATATCTACAAACGGTCTAAAGATCCCCATCGAAAATTCGATCTAGTTTGAGTGAATCTTATATCAGAAGAGAAGATTCTCAAGCATAAACAAACTAGGTGCAATCAAAGTTCAACCACCGTTAGTCAATCGAAAACTACTAATAAACTGCAATTATCTAGTTTCCCACCAACGGTACTCTTAGAGCTTCCCAATCCCAAAGAAGTCTTTAAAACGAGCGATCGTAAGCCTAATTAGGGTACTTTCCTCTCCGAATAGACGACCCCACCAGTAACAACACAACTAGGTAGTTTTGCCGGCTCTAAGGATTAGTTTGCTCGAAATACAAACTTCAATATTTATAGACCAAGGAAGTTTAGACACCAAGGAATTTCCAAAACCGAAAATATTCTTATAATATGCAATGTATTTCCAAATTCGTTTTCCATAATTCCTGGAAATGCTTTGTCCATATATTGACCGAAATCTCAGTAGAAAATCTCCAATTAGTAAATGCACATTACCAATTTTTATTTTCTAAAGATATGCATTTTAATTGCTGGAAATTAAAAACATATAAAATTAAAAACCTTAATTAAAAGATTCTCAATTTATTTCGATCCGGGATTCTCCTTTAGTTATTAAGGAATATCTTTGAACAATAAAAGATAAGAGTTACTGCACATGTTCAAAGTAAGTCGACATCTTTACTTTGTAAATCCTTTTTCATATTTACAATCTTGGAACCGATTTGCCACACTTCCAAACGAGTTTAGAATTGGTTCATCTGATTTCCAAGAACTATGTGATTGCTCAAAAATATTCAATCACCATTCATGGGTTTAACGGTTCTACCAAAACAAGTTTCGGTTCTACCTCCAAGTGGCTACTAGGATCGATCACATTAGTTTCCAAATTATTGTTAACTAAGTACCAGGATCGGTTACCACTTAATTATGGTACTTACTTGTGATATGTTGCACAAGTTATAGGATCGGTACACCAATTACTAAAACTTGTTAACCTACTACAAGGATCGATTACACATCTTGTGATTAGTCCCAACCAAGTTCTAGGATCGGTTACCCAATGTCTAGGAATGGTCACACCAATTACAAATATCGATCATACCATCTCAGGTGATTACTTAGGATCGGTTTCACTAATAAAAGTCATACCAATACAAAAGTCAGGCATTGTGAATAGTTTTACCAAGATACATAAACAAGTTATGAGCGGTTATACTAAACACACATATTGGTAATCCAAAGATTTGCAATGAATAACAATACCAATAAGTCTAGCGATTTCCCTTTCGATTCATAAAACAAGTTTATTAATTGTACTTCCTTTAAACGAATGTAAAACATTGTTTCCTAGGACGAAAATCTTCACCCATACCCATACACATAATCACAATAGCATTCATACGATTATGTCGATGTCTTATATACGAAGTTCAAAACATAGACGTTATACTTCGTATTGTAATTCCTTAATACTATGTCTAACTAGAGTATAATCATTCACAGCTTCGCAGTTATGTTTTTAATATGCACGACTTGAAAGATACGTTATGGAATGAAACAGTTCAAGTCAAATATTACTAACCTCAAGAGGAAGGATGATGTCGTCGTTGTATCTCCCTACTTCTTCACTTTCTTCAAGTCTTCACGTAATACTTGTAATGTCTCATATCCTAATGCTTTCAAGCTAACCTATACGAAGTTGACTCTAGTAAATAATCAAGCGACTCTTTAAATGAGTTTTGATTCACTAAAATATGACAACCAAACTTGACATACCAGCGCTTGGTGGGTTCAACCGAGCTATGCTCTAACACTATGATTATCTCATATATGTCAAAAGTTAAGTCTATTATGTCTTTATGCAGATATTAATAAAACATAGAATGAACTTTTGAATATTCCGCAATATTGATCTTTCCCTGATCCACCTTTATGTGAAAGTATTGTATGGCTCCGTAAGTTTTTTTTATGTTGAGCATTTCCGACTAAATTAATCTATAAGGTCTTCTTGTGATTAATTTATTCGAGTTTTCTGGATACAAATTCATGTTTCATGCAATTTGTTAATGTCCAAAGAAATCATTATTTTCTTGTTAAAAGTAAGGTCGCTCTTGTTGTTCTTTCGGGAATGACATTTTATGGTGGAGAGTTCTTAATTGAACTTGTGCTTACATGCCAAATATTTGTGGGGAGCCCGGATGTGAAATATTGTAGGAGTTATCTTGCATCTTCATAAACTCCTTGATGAATACACTAAGTTTCGACTATGTAAAATCATCGAAATAAAGTTGATATGTTCTCTTTTAGTCATGAATTATCTCTTTGAGAATTTCATTATGATCCCGGTTTTTCGTACCTTTGCAAATTTATATTGACAAAAAGGGGGGGAATTATTTGGTAGTTCACACTACATACATATGGCTTACAGATCATTATGTAAGGGGGAGTGGTTTTCATTGTGAGATGGAAGTATTAACTAAAGAGGAGTGGTACATATCACCGTAGTATTATTGTCAAAGTTGTGATACAATTGGACTTTGATGTTGTGTAATAATACTATGACACTGTATAAAAATGATTGAGAACAAATGTTTTTCATATGTTTTCTTATTGTTATGGCTACGTATCTTCAACAACAATGATCCTGAGTTGAACACGTTCAGAATCACTGGAGTACTTGGAGTGGCAAAGAATTCAAGGAATTTTGAAGAACCAAGGATATCAAGCATGATGAATGATAAGCTACAAAGTTTATTTATTTTGTAATCCATATGTATTGATAGTTTGGTCACCAAAATTGACAAATACGGGATATTGTTAGAGCATTGTCGGTCGAACTCGCAAGCGTTGCTATCTCAAGCTTGTTTGTCAAGTTTAGTTGATCAAAACTATAAGTCTTGATTTCTAGTCTACTTATAGCTATGTCTCGGATTAGGATAAATGTTTAGTTGACCTTTAGACTTCACGGCGTTCATTGAATGAAGACGAAGATCTACTGAGGATAGCTTGGAGGAACTTCATCAACAAAGGTATGTGGAGACTAAAACTTATCTATCACTCAGAAGTGTATTCTATTCTATCTCCTAATGAGACTAAGTCGCATAGCTATATATACTTTTATATTATACACCTTTGATATTTTGAGCTGAGTTTAGCTCGGTTATCTATTTCTCAAAATATGTTGTGGAAGCTTTTTGCATTAGCTAAGTTCATCATATTCTTGACAAGTTTAGTTGGAAACAATTTATTTGTTGGAAACTAAATAATAAGTCAAAAGATGATCATGTGAAAATTGCCTTGAAACATCTTACATGATTTGTGTAACACAATCATTTGATGTCGACTCGGAAAGCTTCATATTGATCATTCGATCACTTGAAAATTATTTATAAGCTAATAGTTTGTGTGAGACAGTTATTCTCGTCTTGTAAGGATGTTTCAATGATTGAAATGGGAGTTTAGAACAATTAACCTTTGTCTGGATACAACACAGTATGCATACCAGTATGCACACTGTTGTGGTATGATCCAGGTCCGGAAACCTTGTTTGCATACCAGTATGCGAACGGTTTTAACTGTTAAGGTCCTGAAACCTTGTTTGCATACCAGTATGCGAACGGTTTTAACTGTTAAAGTCCGGGAACCAAGTTTGCATACCAGTATGCGAACGGTTCTACCTGAGTTAAGGTCCGGACATCAGTATGCATACCCATTTGCAAACTGCTAGACAAGACCAAAGTTCGGAAGCTCTAGTTTGCGTACTTGTTTGCAAACTTAGTGGTTTAAAATCGGTTAAGTATGTTTTCATACTCATGAACAAATATATTTATGAATTAAGAAATGCAATCTTTGCAAACCATGGTTAATGTTCATGAATTGATTCTCATGAATCAATCCAATTTTGATTCAGTTGGTTCATATTTATTTCTGTGAAATAGTGAACAATTGAACAACTCTATTTTGAAACACAATTAGATTCACTAAATTATCTTTCATGATTGATTGATCATCATAATTGATCCAGAAGTGTTAGATGAATGTGGTTAAGGAAAAAGTGTTCATATGGCTAACTTCGGTTAACTATTATTGAGCCAACTCAATATCCACGTTTAGGTACGGTTACCCATATCTAAATGAAAGTATATTTCATTTATGTGTAACAAGCTAAGACCATCTAACGGTGGAGAGATATTGCTTTGGTTTTAAGAAGACTTAGCTTGAATCTTAAATCAGGTTTGTATCTAATGGTGAATATTGAATGCTTTATTACTAAGCTATCTTAGATTTGATTGAAAGCAAACCCTGATTTGAAAGACTATATAACGGAGAACTCTAGAAACCGGAAAACCTAATCCCGGCACTTTCTTGTGTCCTAGTTGCGACTAGAGTCGATTCTCCTTTAACCTAGGTTTTTCCAAAACCATTATAGGTTAACGACTTGAAGACTTCATTTGGGATTCGTGAAGCCAGATCCAACTATTTTCTCGGTAGTTGCGTGATCTGATCTTACTTGTTCTATCGTATTGAGTTTTATCTTCTCTAAGATTTGCTCGAGATTTATCTCCGATAGGTAAGATAAAAAAGTAATCACAAAGCTCTTCCTCTCATTCTTTATGATTCCGCAATAACTTCTTCTACTACCATATAGTTAAGTTATTGTGAGGTGATTGATATTTCTAGGATGCTCTTCGGGAGTATAAGACCGGATTATCAATTGATTCTTGTTCACCTTGATTTATCAAAAGATGAAACAAAACTTCATAGGTACTTATGTAGGAGACAGATTTGTCTATCAAAATAAACTTATCTGTGGGAGAAAGATTTGTTTATAAGTCTTCGACTTTGGGTCGTAGAAACTCTTAGTTGTGGGTGATATCAGCTAAGGGAATCAAGTGCGCAGAATCCGGCATGGTTCAAGAGGCGTAAGGAACGCGCCTGTACCTTAATCGGTGTGAGACTTGGTTAGGGCTCAACTACATTCCAGTTCGAAGTTAACTTGTAGTAGGCTAGTGTCTGTAGCAGCTTAATACAATGTGGTGTTCAAATATGGACTAGGTCCCAGGGTTTTTCTGCATTTGCGGTTTCGTCGTTAACAAAATTGCTGGTGTCTGTGTTATTTTTTTCCGCATTATATTTGTTTATATAATTGAAATATCATAGGTTGTGCATAGTTCAATCAATTGTAAAATCCGACCTTGTTTGTTGGATAGAAATTGATTGGCACTTGGACATTGGTCTTTGGTACCGTCCAAGTTATTTCTCATATCAATCATGATCACATATTTCTATCTGTTTGATTGCAGATTGTGTTGAGAAATTGAGATATAACTCTTTAGTATATTTCTTGATTGAGCTCGCTTTTTAAGTTGGTGCTCTCGGAATTATACTGGAGTTAGTCCATACATATTGGAGAACGAATTATTGGGTGTGGTTGTTTTATCCCCGTTTTTCACATTTCAAAAAAGTTTGATTGTGTTGAGGTGAGCATTAGATTGCTCACCCACCAGATTCCTACATGGAAATGACAATATCCTTCACTACGGAACGTTTAACCCGGACTCTTCTTTTTGTTTGAGATTTTTCTTCCTTAAAATCAATCAATCTCTTATGAGAAAAAGATTGAACTTTGTGTACCTCAGGATTGGGCTTTTGTACAAGTCTTAGCGCGTTTGCCAACCGACTAGCCCTCCATTGACATACCTTAGTTTATGTTTTTATTTGAAATATTGTATGAGTATGTGACCTTTGCTGGTACAATAGGGACATGTCGAATTGGAGATTGTTTCAGGAACAACTTTCGCGGCTAAACACAGGGTACCTGAAACATTACCAAAATTCTTGTTAGTGTACAAAAATCCATAACATTCTCCAATGATTTTTATGGTGAATCATAAATTAAACTATCAAGACTGATATGAGTATTCTAATACCCCGATATTCGGCAGTGGTTGGCCGAATGGAATATAAGTAATGATTTGTCCTTTCCTAACACTGATGTATTTTCAGCACAATTGACTCCAGAGTTGGCAGAAAACTCTGCAGTTAAGCGTGCTTGGGAAGGAGCAATCCAGGGATGGGTGACCATCCGGGAAGTTTCTGCCGGATTACCGCAGCGATGCCCGTTGAAAACCCCACACTGCCGGATAACCGCAGTGGCTAAGTGAGGACAATATCGGTGGAGCGACGGGTCATTACAAATGGGTATCAGAGCCAACGACGGTTCATCTTCTGAGGGTGGGAAGGTACACTTGAAAAGGGTTGGTCCAGGTGCTTCTCATGAGGGGCAGGAAACATCGTAGATCTGGGCTTGTAAATATTTCGGAGCCGAGGACGGCTCCAATTTAAGGTGGTGGTATTGTAATACCCCGATGTTCGGCAGTAGTTGGCCTAGTGGAATATAAGTAATGGTATGTATTTCCTAACACCGAGGCATTTTCAGCACATTTGACTCCAGAGTTAGCAGAAAACTTTGTAGTTAAGCGTGCTCGGGCGTGAACAATCCAGGGATGGGAGACCTTCCGAGAAGTTGCTGTCGGATTTCCGCAGCGATGCCCATTGAAAACCCTACACTGCCGGATAACCGTAGTGGTGGGGGAAGTATCGGTGGAGGGACGGGTCATTACAGATAACATCGCTGGAGGGACGAGTCATTACAAATGGTATCAGAGCCGACGACGGGTCACCTGCTGGGGTGGGAAGGTACGCTGGACGGGGTTGTTCCAGGTACTTCTCATGAGGGGGAGGGAACGTCGGAGATCTGGGATTGCGAATATATTCTGGAGCCGAGGAGGACTCCAATTTAAGGTGGTGGTATTGTAATACCCCGATATTTGGCAGTAGTTGGCCGAATGGCAGGATGGGTGACCTCTTGGGAAGTTGTTGCTGTATGATAGCAGTAGTGCCGTTAAAAATCCCACAATGCTGGATAACCGCAGTGGGTAAGTGGGAACAATATCGGTGTTAGTTGGGGTACAACTAGGGATGGTTTTATTGTGCTCGGGTGGGAGAGTATGCTAGGCCGTTGATCTAGATACTGGTCTCACAAGAGGAAAGGAACGTCTACATTATACTAAGGCCTTTTCAACACAATTAGCTCCAGAGTTGGCAGAAAACTCTGCAGTTAAGCATACTCGGGCGGGAGTAATCCAGGGATGGGTAGCCATCCAGGAAGTTACTGCTGGATTACCGCCGCAATGCCCGTTGAAAACCCCACACTTCTGGATAACCGCAGTGGCTAAGTGGGGACAATATCGGTGGAGGGACGGGTCATTACAGTTCATCCACCGTTCACCAACACCAACCTCCCTACCTTTCTGATGTGCAAAGAGTTCCTCTTCCAAGAGGATATTCCTCTCCTCAATTCTCCCCTTATGACGGTACTGGTAACGCTCGTGAACACATCTCTCATTTTTTGGAATCACTAGGCGAGCACGAATACAACCATATCTTACGCCTGAAAGAATTCTCAAAATTACTTACTGGGAGAGCATACCCCTGATACAACAATATTGCACCAAAAAGCATAGCCAATTGGTAGGAGATAGTTAACACCTTCTGCCAAAAAATATTTCTTTGTGTCTGAGAAAATTACTTATCGGACCTAGGAAGAATGTTTCAGCGAAACAATGAGTATACGAACGATTATGTCAAGAGGTTCAGAATTCAGACACTAGATTGTCACGATCCAGATGTGATTGAACAACAATTGGCGGAATTATGCATCAATAGGATGGTGCCTGTCTATCGTGCTTTGCTAGAGAACCTGCTCTTTCAGACATTCTCTGAACTTCATGAAGCTGCTAAACACTCCGCTACAACAGCGCCAGCCTTGCAAGAAAGAACCAGACCCGCCAGGAATGAAGATGCACGTGAGACTCAAGGAAGCAGACGTCTCGTCAACAAACAATACAATACTCAACCCTTTGTAAGGGGTGAAGGAGGAAAGAGAAAAGTTACAGCTGCGGAACAACAACCCAAACGTGCGGCGCTAGCGTAACAGACAGCTCAACCCCGGAAGGCCGCCACTAAGACTCCTGCACAGCAACAAGAAACTGGAGAGGCTGCTCCGAACTTCCCATTTCCAATCGAAGAAGTAATTGAACTCCTGGAGGCACGAATTCAAGATGATGCTATCAAATTACCTCCTATCAGGCGTCCACCAACTATGAAAGAAATGGAAGATCCCATATACTGTCGTTACCATAGGCACCGAGGGAGTTCATAGAGATCCTCTTCAAGTTAGGAGCTGCATGCTTTCTGGGGACTCCATCCACAAACCGTGCAGTCTATAATGGAACATTATGTGAGATTCTCTATTTTTTCCAAAGCGCAACGTCAAGACATGCTTGCAGCCCTCAACCGTGTTGTTTCAGGTAAGCGGTTGTTTTCATTCGGAGAAGCCGCTCCCAAATCCAACCCTCTCCTGGAAGGTATGGATGGTAAATGTAACTGGGAACTCCTAACCGCTGCTCATCTAAAAGGTTTCGAGTTCGATAGCATGTTGATCGATGCGGCCTCTGACTTCAACATCGTCATCATCAAGACTCTGAGAGCTGCAGGGACTTCGAAGCAAGAAGTTTTTCACTACTCAACTGTGATCAGAAAGTCAGAAGGAGAGCCCAAAAATGTCTATGGGTACATTAATCTCGAAATCAAGATAGGAGACGCCCTAACACACGCCAAGTTTCATATTGTCAAGGAATACCCGAATTATGATATGGTTCTGGGGCACTCATGGATACATAGCAACAAAACGAAACTAGGAGTATGTCCCTTGCCAGTGTCTATACCTGAGAGGGTCTCCAACAAGCTGTTCAATCCTGAAGATTATTTACTATCGTATGGACAACTCGCAAGTGTGACGCAATTGTCTGGAGAGAGTGTATTAGCATTTGTTCGCAGGTTCCACACACAAGTAAGTCTTCTTGAACAACTCTCTTTCAAGACGACTATTTTTTGTTTCATCAATACCTGGGGACTTTGTCTGTCTATCAATCCGTCGTCATACTGATGTCATCACTAGCGCCTGATGTTGCTTACTCACGGGAGAGCCTAATATACCCAAATCCCTATCATGCGCGAAGGACATGCCTATCAGAGATAGAGCTAAGTAACTATCCTTGAACTAAATGTTTTATATCTATTAGGCGTATCAAATAAATTTTAAATATCCTAGTGTTGAGACGTAGCAATTCCTCAACACTCACTACTATGTCGTCAGGCATACTGCCTCAACACATCCTTATCTTAGTGTTGAGACGTACCAATTCCTCAACACTCACTACTGCGTTGTCAGGCACACTGCCTCAACATATCCTCATCTTAGTGTTGAGATGTAGCAATTCCTCAACACTGACTATTGTGTTGTTAGGCATACTTCCTCAACACATCCTCATCTTAGTGTTGATACGTACAAATTCCTCAACACTTACTACTGTGTTGTCAGGCATACTGCCTCAACACATCCTAATCTTAGTGTTGAGACATAGAAATTCCTCAACACTCAGTATTATGTTGTCAGGCATACTGCCTCAACACATTTTCATCTTAGTGTTGAGACGTATCAATTTCTCAACACTCACTACTGTGTTGTCAGGCATACTGCCTCAACACATCCTTATCTTAGTATTGAAACGTACAAATTCCTCAACACTCGCTGTCAGGCATACTTCCTCAACACATCCTCATCTTAGTGTTGAGATGTACCAATTCCACAACACTCACTACTGTGTTGTCAGGCATACTGCCTCAACACATCATCATCTTAGTGTTGAGACGTAACAATTCCTCAACACTCACTATTGTGTTGTCAGGCATACTGCCTCAACACATTTTCATCTTAGGGTTGAGACGTAGCAATTCCTCAACACTCACTACTGTGTTTTTAGGCATACTGTCTCAACACATCCTCATCTTAGTGTTGATACGTTGCAATTCCTCAACACTCACTACTGTGCTGTCAGGCATACTGCCTCAACACATCCTCATATTATTGTTGAAACGTAGCAATTCCTCAACACTCACTACTGTGTCGTTAGGCATACTGCCTCAACACATCCTCATCTTATTGTTGAGACGTAGCAACTCCTCAACACTCACTGTTGTGTTGTCAGGCATACTGCCTCAACACATCCTCATCTTAGTGTTGAGACGTAGCAATTCCTCAACACTCACTATTGTGTTGTCAGGCATATTTCCTCAACACATTCTCATCTTAGTGTTGAAACGTACCAATACCTTAACACTCACTACTGTGTTATCAGGAATACTTCTAACACATTCTCATCTTAGTGTTGAGACGTAGAAATTCCTCAATACTCACTACCATGTTGTCAGGCATACTGCCTCAACATATCCTCATCTTAGTGTTGAGACGTAGCAATTCCTCAACACTCACTGCTGTGTTGTCAGGTATACTGCCTCAACACATCCTCATATTAGTGTTGAGACGTACCAATTCCTCAACAGTCACTACTGTGTTGTCAGGCATACTGCCTCAACACATTTTATCTTAGTATTGAGACGTACCAATTCCTCAAAACTCACTACTGTGTTGCCTAGCTGCGCTACTACAACACATCTTCATCCTAGTGTTGAGACGTACTATGTCCCAACACTCACCACTATGTTGTCAGGATTCACTGCCTCAACACGTCTTCATCTTAGTGTTGAGACATGCTTCACTTCCTCAATATTCATCATAGCAGTGATGGCTCCACCGCAATAAAACTTGTCTTTATATTCGAGGTTCCACTGTTTCAAAACACTATTTTAGTATTCTCGGCATCAACGTGCTGAAAGGATGATTGCTACTTGCATTGGCGCTTCATTGGTCATGTCCTGCTCAGGATCTAGGCCGGCTGCTCTCTTCCCGATAACATCTGCCTATTTCAATATTATTCTTGATTGTTACCATCTCGTGCTTACCCCGCAACAATGTCATTATTACGCGCTAAGCAGGGGACTTAATGTTGATGGTGGTTTTAAATTCAGGGCTAAAATCGTAAAACTCCATACTTGTATGCCTGCTTCTGCAAAGAAGTAGAGCTGTCAAGAAGTTGATGAGCTTCTATACCTCTCTGCTTACATATGAACCATGTCATTCAATATTTACGAAATTTATTGAATGAATGAATTTAAGCTCACGTCTGCATTATTCACTGATGCAGAGCTTTCTAAGTATCTATCCTATGTTATGTTCCCCATCTAAACTCTTAACATTGACATGATATGACAATTAATGTTCACTCTCGGTTGAGTAGCATGAATTTCCCGAAGTGTCAGGATTAAGATGTGCATGAAGGTACTCAATCTAAGATGCGCAAGCTGCACTGCCCTCCAAGATAAAAAATAGTGATTTTATACCAACGTGTAAAACTCACCAAAATTGATTAATTTTGTATCAGCTCACAAAGTTCAATTTTTCTGACCTAATTTTACCAATTTACAAAAATTAGGTTTTTTCCCTAAACGGCTGCACAATATCTCAATCCCTATTGGTCTAGACTAAACCTAGGAAAACTAGGAAATTGGTCCATTATGGAACTAGTAGGAGCAGCATCCTACCAAAAGTTGAAAAATAAGAAATAAAGGGAAACTGCGACAAATAGAGGCAGCGGCAAGAGAGTCGCGGCCGCGCCACTTGGCTGGTCGGTTTGCCCTAACCGGCGCCGCCTATCACCGACCGGCCATGCCCATATTGCTGTCTGCCTCCCCCTTTCCCATCGGCCAATCAAATTGCTCTAAAGTCGCAGTCTACACTCTGAACATGCCCCATTTTGCTATCTTCCGACCCCTTTTCCCTTTCAACCAATCAAATCGCTTTAAAACAGCAGCTTAAAAGGCGAGCTAGGGTATGACTGAAAACTGACTTGAATTCTTCCTGAGTTTTTACCGTCGGGATGATTTCACCCCCTAAACGAGCTCAAAACCTAAATATTCTCGTGTAGAAAGATATGAAATTCTTTTCTGATAAGAATAGAGGGTTGGATCATCAAAATCTGAGTTCGTATGAGAATTCTACAATAGTTTTAGTACGGGTCTCACACCTAAATTGTATGATTACGAAATTTCATGAATTAAAATAAACTGCCGCAAATCATCACAGCCATCCAACTTCGCTAGCTGATTTAACCGGTTTAGAATTTAGATCTAATTTTAGGCCGACCAATGAGATGTCATAATGGATGCCATCCATTCCTCTCCTATGAGGACCGATCACCTCGTCCTCAATCTACTCAAATAGCTCCTGGCAGCTGCTCAAAGTAGGTTAGTCGCGCTCCTAACAACGACACTTCATATGCATCGATTAACTTCGAGATGCTTACTAAAAAGTGATTCTCTACAAGCATCGGTTACAAACAATATTTTATAAATATTGGTTTCACAAATAATTCAATTATTTGACCTAAAAGCATCACATGCTATTTTTTGCGGCAAGTCTCACGACTTGACTTATCACATATGATTGTGATGAGAAACGGAAGCTTATAATTGAAATAAATTGAAATTAATAACTTGAAAAGAATAAATAATCAACCAATTTAGTTTCTTCTACCCTTTGAATAAAGGAAGAACCTAATAATGGAGATTCTTCTCAAATAACTTACAATTTCTACCCAATTAAATTGGAAACTATAAGATTATGAGAGGCATCTAGTTGATACTCTAGAATTAGATGATCTAATTCCCCCTAGAGATAACAATTAGGTTTGAAAGAAGAGAAAACTCTCATCCTCACACAATATTCTAAAACTCCAAAATTCTCCTCCTTTAGCTTTATCTTTTCTAATTTATACTAGCACCAAGGGCGTACTTGGAATATTCAAAGTAATTCTAGGATGGACTATAAATGGTGCTTCAATATCGATATGGGACATCCACAATACATCAGATTGCCTGTCGTCTAGCTTGCGCGTGATTGGTCGAAATAATTAGATCTTGTAAGCAAGACTCACTCAGAAACTACCATGTAGGACTTGTTCCATTCCACATGTAACTAGATACATATATTCTAAAAAATACTCGCGGCATCAAACATGTCACAAAGTGGGGGATGTTCATCAGGGTATTAGTCTGGCGGTTTACAGCGTGCGGCGTGCAACACGCCCATTATGAGAAAGTGTCAGGAAAGGCGAACAATTAGTGGCAGTAGAGAAGTAGTGGATGTAAAACCAACCGGTCTTCCCCTCGTAGTAGGAACGTGGCTTTCACCATTCTACACGATCCCCACTTCTCCATCACTCAACTACTTCCACTTCCTATGAGATCAGGGTGTGTTTGACTATGACTTGTATAAATAGATTTTCAATCTATTTCAACAGACAAGAGTTCATTAACGCAAGTATCCAGAAAACACCAAGAACTTGCATCTTACATCCCGCAAGCTGGTTCTATATTCTGATACAAGTCATAAAATAACCACACTTTCATAGTTCATCATCCTGATCTCAACTGTTAGATCACAGCTCGGTCGAACTCGCAAGTGTTGTTATCTCAAGCTTGTTTATCAAGTTTAGTTGCCAAAACTATAAGTCTTGATTTCTAGTCTACTTATATCTACGTCTTGGATTAGGATAGTAAGTGTAGTTGAGCTTTAGACTTCACGGCGTTCATCGAATGAAGACGAAGAACTACTCAAGGGAACATGTGGAACTTCATCAACAAAAGGTATGTGGAGACTTGAACTCATCTATCACTCAGTAGTCTATTTACTCTATCTCCTATTTGAGACCAAAAAGTCGTATTGCTATATAGACTTCAATTATGCACATTTGGTATTTCGAGCCGAGTTTATCTCGCTTATTTATTTCTCGAAATATGTGTTAGTAAGCTTTCGCTTTAACAAAGTTCATGTTTTATTTTTGACGAAAGTCAAAAGATGATCATGTGAAAATTGCCTTGTAACATCTTACAAGATTTGTGTGAGACAGTCATTTGATGTAGACTCGGAATGTTTCGTATTGATCATTCAATCACTTGAAAATTGCTTTGAAGCTAATAGTTTGTGTGAGACAACTATTGCCGTCTTCCAAGAATGTTTCAATGATTGAAATGAGGGTTTAAAACATGTAACCATGATTGGATATAAACATAGTATGTATTCACATTTATGTAAAGTCCAAAACCGGGAACCATGGTATGCGTACCCTTACGCATACTGGTTGGTTGTTGGAAGTCCGGGAACTAAGTATGCGTACCCGTACGCGTACTGGCGGAAGTTCAAGTTTCGTGAATTTTTGCTGGAGTTTGGAAGCGTAAAATGGTATGCATACCCGTACGCCTACTGGCGTAACCAAACTCAGTCCGGATACTTAGGTATGCGTACCCGTTTGCATACTTAAGTAGGTTATGTTCTAAAATCGGTTTGTTCATGAACTAATACATTTATATAATAAGGAATGCAATCTTTTGCAAACCATGGCTATAATGTTCATGAAATGATTCGAGTGAATCAAAATCGATTTTGCTTCAATTGTGTCTTGTATACTTCTATGAGAATATAAACAATTGAACAACTCTCTAACTAGTTTCATTTGAGTCATTTGAACTAGTTATGATAAAGATGAATAAGGTTTATATGAAAGTGCTCATATGGCTAACCATTGGTTAACTATTGTTGAACCAACTAAGTTTACACGTTTAGGTACGGTTACCTTTATCTAAATGATGATGGTACATTTCATTTGTGTATAACAAGCTAAGTTCGATCTAACGGTTGAAAGATATTAGCTTGAATCTAATCAGGTTTTCATATAATTGTGAATATTGAATGTTTTGTTACCAAGGTAACATTGATTGCAAACCCTGATTTGAAGACTATATAAAGGAGAACTCTAGCAACTGGGAAACCTAATCCCCACACCTCCTGTGTGATACTAGTTGCGACTAGAGTCGATTCTCCTTTAACCGTAGGTTTTTCACGAAACCCTGTAGGTTAACGACTTGAAGACTTCATTGGGATTGTGAAGCCAGACCCAACTATTTTCTCTGTATTTGCGTATTCTGATCTTGCTGTTTTATATAGTGATTGAGTACTATCTTCTTTAATATTTTCTCGAGATTTATTCTCTGATAGGCAAGATTGAAAAGTAATCAAAAATATCTTCGTCTCACCGTTTGTGATTCCACAATATCTTGTTTCGTCAATCGATTAAGATTATTATGAGGTGATTGATAATACTAGGATGTTCTTTGGGAATATAAGTCTGGTTTATCAATTGGTTCTTGTTCACCTTGATTTATCAAAAGACGGAACAAAACTCATAGGTATATCCGTGGGAGGCAGATTTATCTATTCAATATACTTTTTTGTGTGAGACAGATTTGTTTATCAAGTCTTCGACTTTGGGTCGTAGCAATCTTAGTTGTGGGTGAGATCAGCTAAGGGAATCAAGTGCGCAGAATCCGGCGTATTTCAAGAGGCGTAAGGAACGCAACTGTACCTTGATCAATATGAGATTGGTTAGGGCTCAACTACATTCCAGTCCGAAGTTAGCTTGGAGTAGGCTAGTGTCTGTAGTGTGGTGTTCAAATCTGGACTAGGTCCCGGGGTTTTTCTGCATTTGCGGTTTCCTCGTTAACAAAATTTCTGGTGTTTGTGTTATTTTTTTTCCGCATTATATTTGTTTATATAATTGAAATATCATAGGTTGTGCATAGTTCAATCAATTGGAAAATCCAACCTTTGGTTGTTGATTATATTGATTGATACTTGAACATTGGTCTTTGGTACCGTAAGTCTTTGGTACTTGAACATTAGGCTCACGGGTTTCTATCTGTTTGATTTGCTGATTACATTGTGAAATAGAGATACAACTCTTATATATAATTTTCTTGAGATTGGGTATGACTGTCTAGTTGATTCTCTCAAAAGCATATTGGAGTTTGTCCATAAAGATTGCTAAGCGAAATATTGGTTGTGTTTGTTAGACCCCCGCTTTTTCAATTGGTATCAGAGCAGGAAAACACGTTTAAGACCTCATAAGTCTGTGTTTGTAGCAATCTGATTCTATGGGCGATAGTGTTATCTCCAATGACGCATCACCAATTCAGAAACAACCGGAGATGGATCAATGCTCTAGCTCTTCAGAGAAACTTCGCGTTTCTTCCTCACTACCTGAAACGGTAAGCAACTGGGAATCTCGCATAGGTGAGCAGTTGGACGAACTTTCTGACGAAAGTGACTCAGAAGAAGAAATCAATGTTGATGAGGAAGTATCACAATATATTAAGCTTTTTGATCACCATCCACAGAAAAAGAAGCTAACGTCCTGTCTGGCTTCGTTTCTGACTCATCTCTGTCTAGAAAACAGAAGGTTGAGAAAACTCTTTAAGGGTTATGATTGTGGATATATCCTACTGCAATCACTTGTTAAAGATCGTGAAAAAGATGGACGTTCAAAAATTCTGAATGTGAAAATCTTCGTCGTAATCTTTTCTTATTAAAAGAAAAACTTACGGAATCTGAGGCAAGGTGCGATTCTCAACAAAATTCTTTCAATGACAGAGAAAGTGTTTTTCTCTCTAAAGACAATTTGAAGCTGATTTAGCTGCCGCTCTTGATAAAATCAAGATGTTGGAAGATTACTTGAAAAAGTTCAATACTGGTTCAAGCAAATTAACCATTATGCGAGGAGCAAGTAAAAATCATCATGATACACGGGGATTGGGATATAATGGAATAAATGCTCCAAGTACTAGCAAAGAGGTAAAATTTGTCAAGTCTAGTGATTCTTCTCAACAAAAGGTTTCCACTGATGGCAAAAGTAAAATACCTTCACCGGAAGTTAAGGTTCGAAAGAGCAAAGTATATCAACCTCCAAAGACCTCACACAGATCGAGGTAAGAACATTCCTTATGCTTGCCACTATCATGGAAATAAAGGTCACCTGGAAAGGAGATGTCGTTTCCGTATAAGGAATGAAAAACTTCATGATGTTCTTGTTTGGGCATCACAAGAAATTGTGAAACCAATATCATATGTTAAGACTAATCCCCTTAACGTTACAGGTTGTAACTTTCCAACCTTTAGGAACAGGAATCAGTGATGTGATAAACCTAGATTTTCCTATAAATGTCATACGGATCCTTTTCACAATCGTAATGATTATCAAAAGGATAACTTCGCAAAGACGAAGACAAGATCCGATGCTCCTAATTAGAGAAAGACTAACTTGCAAAAGAATAGTCAATCCAGTTCTCTTCTGAGATTTCTGGAAGAGAGTAATGGGAAGAAGGTTCTGGTTGTTCCTAAAAACACTCAGAAGTGGATACCAAAAAACATCAATAATGCTTTGAGTGTGAAAAGGAATGATCTCCCAGAAAATTCCATGACTATTGAGAAGGAAGTATCCATGATGTTGGAACTTAAAAGGTTCTTTGGAAAAATGGATTTGGATGTGAAAGGTTCTAAAAGTGGTCTCTTTCATGATAATCCAAAAGTGAAACAGAATATGCCAAAAACTATAGATGGTGAAAAAATCCATAGTTATGGAAAAATCTGTTTCAGTCACTTGTGGTGAGCAAGACATTGTTCACCTCAACACAACTTGATTGTGTTGTAAGTGCATCCTCACCAAGGAATACCCTGTTATGTATACGGTGAGGGAAGCACAAGAACTGGGGCACACAGATTATGTTTGGTAAGGCTGTAGAATTCAGTTGGATTCCTCTAAAAAGGTATGTCTATAAACTTTAGCAAAATTTGTCTTTTTATTTATTTTCTTAGAGTACTTAATAATGATTCGTGTACCTTGTTTATCGTTCATTTCTACTTAACTTGATCTGTGTTTAAGGTTCTTAATGTTTATGTTTGAAAATAGTAGTTCGGGATGTTTGGACTTCATGGTACATATACTAGGTATACATACCATCATTTAAAATCAAAATCCATGGATTTTAGTATGCAAACCCGTTTTCATACTGCTCCAGGTCACGAAAATTCGTTTACAAACCGGTATGCATACTGGCTTGTAGACGTCGATTTTCGGTAAATTTATTTTGGCCGTAACTTCTTCGTCCGATCTCGGAATGACCTCATTCCTTTTTCATTCTCTTCCTCTTTGATTCTCTCTAAAATGGTGATGAGAATTCCTGAATTTGGATGAGTTAAGATTGGTCTTTTTCATGACTCATGTTTTTGAGTGTTTTGCTCCGTTTCGTCGCACTTGTTCTACTTCTCTTGGATTTGGGAACTCGGATTCTTAGAGTACTTTTTTTCTAAACTTATTTGTAGTTTTTGGAAGATGATTTTGCAGTATTTAATCTTTAGGATTTCATATATTGCAACTTGTTATAGGATATGTGTGTTTGCGTCCGTGAACTATGATTATCCCATACGAGGTCAAAATTTAAGTCTTTCATATGTCATTATGCAAATATTGATAAATGATTGAATGAACTTTTGACAAACAAGAGTTAAGCCTATTATGTCACTATGCAAATATTGATGGAAGATAGGATGAACTTTTGTTTACAAAGATTAAGTATATTATATGTCTCTATGCAAATATTGATGAAAAATAGAATGAATTTTTGAATATTCCGCAATATTGGTTTTCATGATCCACATCTTTGTGTAAATACTGTGCGGTTCCATAAGTTTTCTTATGTTGAGCATTTCCGATTAAATTAATCATGGGTTCTCTTGTGGTTAATTTAATTGAGTATTTTGGATACAAATTCATATTTCATGTGATTTGTTAATGGCCAAAGAAATCCTTCTTTTCTTGTGAAAGTAAGGTCTCTCTTGTTGTTCTTTTGGGAATGACATTTTATAGGGAAGAGTTCTTATTTGAACTTATGCTTAATTGACATATCTTTGTGGGGAGTGCGGCTGTTGATATTATAGGGGTTATCTTGTATCTTTATAAACTCCTTGATGAATGCATTTAGCTTCGGCTATATGATTGCATCTAAACAAGTTGATATGTTGTTCTCTTTTGGTCATGAAGTATCTCTATGGAAATTTCATTAGGATCCCACTAGTTTTCGTGCCTTTGTCAATTTATATTGACAAAAAGGGGGAGAGTTAATGTGTAATTCACACTACAAATACATATAGTTTAAGGATCATTATGTAAGGAGAAGTGGTTTTCAGGTGAGATGAAGTATTGACTAAGGGGTAGATACATATCACCATAGTATTGTTGTCAAAGTTGTGATACAATTGAACTTTGATACTGTGTAATAATACTGTGACACTGTATAACAATGATTGAGAGCTATTTTTTTCTCATGATATAGCTACGGATCTTCAACAACTATGATGCTGAGTTGAACAAATTTAGAATCATTAGAGTACTTGGAAGTGACGAAGATTTCGAGTAATGTTGAAGAACCAAGGAGATCAAGCATTTGGATGAGAAGCTACAAAGTTTATTTATTTTGTAATCCATATGTATTGATAGTTTTGTCATTAAAATTGACAAAGGGGGAGATTGTTAGAGCACTTCTCGGTCGAACTCGCAAGCGTTTCTATCTCAAGTTTGTTTGTCAAGTTTAGTTTCCAAAACTCTAAGTCTTGATTTCTAGTCTACTTATAGCTAAGTCTCGGATTAGGATAGTAAGTGTAGTTGATCTTTAGACTTCACGGCGTTCATCGAATGAAGATGAAGAACTACTCAAGGGAACTTGTTGAACTTCATCAACAAAAGTTATGTGGAGACTTGAACTCATCTATCACTCAAAAGTATATCTACTTTATCTCCTATTTGAGACCAAAAAGTCGTATTGCTATATAGACTTCAATTATACACATTTGGTATTTCGAGCCGAGTTTATCTCGCTTATCTATTTCTCGAAATATGTTTTGGTAAGCTTTCGCTATAACCAAGTTCATCTTTTATTCTTGACGAAAGTCAAAAGATGATCATGTGAAAATCGCCTTGTAACATCTTACATGATTTGTGTGAGACAGTCATTTGATGTAGACTCGGAATGTTTCGTATTGATCATTCGATCACTTGAAAATTGCTTTGAAGCTAATAGTTTGTGTGAGACAGCTATTGTCGTCTTCCAAAAATGTTTCAATGATTGAAATGAGGGTTTAGAACATGTAACCATGATCTTATATAAATATAGTGTGTTTTCACATTTGTGTAACGTCCAAAAACGGGAACCATGGTGTGCATACCCTTACACGTACTGGTTAGTTGTTAGAAGTCCGCGTACCCGTACGGGTGGAAGTTCAAGTTCCGTGAATTTCTTCTGGAGTTTGGAAGTGTAAAATGATATGCGTACCCGTACGCATACTGGCGTAACCAAACTCAGTCCGGCTACTTAGGTATGCGTACCCGATTGCATACTTTAGTAGGTTATGTTCTAAAATCGGTTTATTCATGAACTAATACATTTATATAATAAGGAATTCAATATTTTGGAAGTCGTGGCTATAATAGTTATGAAATGATTCGAGTGAATCAAAATCGATTTTGCTTCAATTGTGTCTTGTATACTTCTATGAGAATATAAACAATTGAAAAACGCTTTAACTAGTTTCATTTGAGTCATTTGAACTAGTTATGATAAAGATGAATAAGGTTGATATGAAAGTGCTCATATGGCTAACCATTGGTGAACTATTGTTGAACCCACTAAGTGCACACGTTTAGGTACGGTTACTTTTATCTAAATGATGGTACATTTCATTTGTGTATAACAAGCTAAGTTCGATCTAACGGTTGAAAGATATTAACTTGAATCTAATGAGGTTTTCATTTAATGGTAAATATTAAATGCTTTGTTACCAAGGTAACATTGATTGCAAACCCTGATTTCAAGACTATATAAAAGAGAAGTCTAAGAACTGGGAAACCTAATCCCCACACCTCCTATGTGATACTAGTTGCGACCAGAGTCGATTCTCCTTTAACCTTAGGTTTTTCACGAAAACCTGTAGGTTAACGACTTGAAGACTTCATTGGAATTGTGAAGCCACCCAACTATTGTCTTTGTAGTTGCATGTGATGATCTTGCTAATTTCTATCGTGATTAAGTACTATCTTTTTTAAGATTTTCTCGAGATTTATTCTCTGATAGGCAATATTGAAAAGTAGTCACAAACATCTTCATCTTATCGTTTGTGATTCTACAATATCTTGTTTCGTTAATCGATTAAGATTATTATGAGGTGATTGATAATACTAGGTTGTTCTTCGGGAATATAATCTGTTTTATCAATTAGTTCCTGTTCACTTTGATTTATCAATTGACGGAACAAAAATCATAGGTATATCTGTAGGAGACAGATTTATCTATTCAATAGACTTTTCTGTGTGAGACAAATTTATTTATCAAGTCTTAGGCTTTGGTTCGTAGAAACTCTTAGTTGTGGGTGAGATCAGCTAAGGGAATCAAGTGTGCAGAATCCGGCGTGGTTCAAGAGGCGTAAGGAACACAACTGTACCTTGATCAGTGTGAGATTGGTTAGGGATCAACTACATTCCAGTCTGAAGTTAATTGAAATAGGCTAGTGTCCGTAGCGGCTTAATACAGTGTGGTGTTCAACTCTGGACTAGGTCCCGGGGTTTTTCTGCATTTGCGGCTTCCTCATTAAAAGAATTTCTTGTGTCTGTGTTATTTATTTTCCGCATTATATTTTGTTATATAATAGAAATATCATAGGTTGTATGTAGTTCAAGAAATTAGAGAATCCAACCTTTGGTTGTTGATTATATTGATTGACACTTGAACATTGGTCTTTGGTACCATTCAAGATGTTTCACATAATAATCGGTCTCACGGATTTCTATCTGTTTGATTTGTTGATTACATTGTGAAACAGAGATACTGTTAGATAATTGTCGGTGTTTTGGAAGGTTTCGGAAAATTCCGGAACATACTAGAAATCCTTAGTGTAGAGACGCACAAGGTTTCCTAGTTTAGGTTGATTTCCATATTTAGATAGGTTACCTAAATAACAATAGGTTTCCTAGTTGGTTAAAGTTTCCTTTTCCAAGGAGACTAATACTTGGAATCAAGTTTGTGACTCCTATATAAGGAGGTCTAGGCTATGTGTCTAGACATGGAATTCAAGAGTTTCCTAGAGAATTAGAGAATACACAATGTAGTTCTCTAAGGTTTCTAGGGATTCCATCCCACCTCTTGGGGTGGAGTTTTAAGGAAAGAGAGGGACCATTCTCGGGTGTTGTAAGATACACCGTTGGTGTTGAAAGAGTACATCGTTATGGTTTTTCGGAGATGAAAAAGACATCGTTTAGTGAAGAGAAGATCGCCTTGTTCGTTGATGGTGAAAGATCATCGTTGGTGTTGGAAGAGACATCGTTTAGAAGGATATCATCTCAGTTATATGAGATAAGTATTATCTTTTTTGGTTAGACATTATTCGGTAATATTGGAGAGTTTTTTTCAAGAGAGTTAGAGTTATTTCAGGGTTTATGATCAACACAATGTTGGATCGTCGTTTATTGATTGATTCATCAATCGTTAAGTGTGTAGTTCTCTATTTAGTGGTTCCATAATAATGAAGAAGTCGTAACTATTTTGGTGGATGTAGGCATATTGCTGAACCACGTTAAGTCTTGTGTGCTTTACTTATTGCTTTTTATGTGTGTTTGCATCGTCTATCTTTCATTCTACGTCGATCCAAAGATCTAGTTTTTTCTGGGTTAGTTCTTGTTGGATTTTCCCAACAAGTGGTGTGGTTAGTTTGGATATCTCCCCCAACAAATACAACTCTTGGATATAATTTTCTTGAGATTGATTCTGACTATCTAATTGATTCTCTCGAAAGTATATTGGAGTTTGTCCATACAAATTGTTAAGAGAAATATTGGGTGTGTTTGTTAGACCCCTGCTTTTTCATCAACACCTTCTTTGCTTCCCTCCCTAAAATCAACCCTTCTCCTTCATTTTGTGACCGAAGCAAGACTGGAACGACGTTTCTTGGTTTATGATAGAATTGTACATATTGATCTCTCGAATCTAAAGTACTCCTGTGCAGTACATTTGTTCAGGGTTTAGATTCGTTTCTCGGCGACACACCCAATTTACCATTTTCAGCAGAATCAGTTTTTACCCTACTACATCCCTCTAATCTTCAGAAGTTTTCTGGTGTTCTTGAAGAGTTGAAGGAAACAAGGAAGGATATTCAACAAATAAAGGCTATTGTTTTAAGAACTCTTGAAATTCAGAAGGCCCTGGTTCGACATCAATCAAGAAGGTTTATTGGTATTGACTCCTTTCTTCATGAACCTTATGTTCCAATGGCTGTTGATGAAAAGGAGTTCGGGGACGATAAAGAATGTTTCAGAGGTCTAATGTCTAGGAAACTTCTTATGAGAATTTATTCTTATGTTTTAAGAAGGATAACTAGGATTTGGAATAACATATATTGGATTAGGTTTCCTAGTTTCTAGAGTTCTCCTTTATATAGTTTTCAAATCAAGGTTTGCAATCCAAGTTACCTTGGTAACAAAATAATCATCGTTAGATGAAAAACCTGATTCAACCAAGCTAATATCTTTCAACCGTTAGATCGAACTTAGATTGTTACACACAAATGAAATGTACCCTCATTTAGGTTTATGTAACTGTACGTTAACGTGTACACCATGTTGGTTCACAAATAGTTAACCAAGGTTAGCCATATGATTACTCTCATATCAACCTTATTCATCTCAATCATAACTAGTTCAAATGACTCAAATGAAATTAGTTAAAGAGTTGTTCAATTGTTATAAAAACACAATTGAAACCAAATCGGTTTGATTCACTTGAATCAATCATGAACATTATAACCACGTTTTGAAAAGATTGCATTCCTTATGATTTAAATGTTTAAGTTCATGAACTGACCGATTTGACAAAGTAACCAGCTTGAGTATGCGTACGGGTAGGCGTATTTAGTAACCAGATTTGAGTTTGTTTAGTTTCCAAACTCAGCAGAAATTTTCGGTTCGAAAACTTCCGTCAGTATGCGTATGGGTACGCATACTTAACCTGTCTCCTTCACCAATTTCGTATACACACATGTGCATACACTTGGCTCCCGATTTATGGATTTATACACTAATGTGCGAACACAATATACATGCTTATATACAAACATGGTTACATTCTCAACTCTTTTTTTCAATCATTGAAACATTCTTCTATAATGACAATAGCCGTTTTCACACACTATTAGCATCAAAGCAATTTTTAAGATATTGAAATAATCATTATCGAAACATTCCAAGCCTACATCAAATGATTGTATCACACGAACCATGTAAGATGTTACTCGGCAATTTTCTCATGATATAAGATGAACTTGGTCGAAGCGAAATCTTACCAACACATATTTCGAGAAATATGTAAGCGAGATAAACTCAGATCGAAATCTCAAATGTGTATAGAGAAAACTATATCTTAACACGACTTATTCTCAATATAGGAGATAGTAGAAATAGACTTTCCAAGTGATAGATGAGTTCAAGTCTCCACATAACTTTTGTCGAAGAAGTTCCACAAGATCCCCTTAGTAGTTCTTTGTCTTCAAATGATGAACTATGTGAAATCTAAGCTCAACTACACTATCTATGTCCTAGTCCGAGACATCTATAAATAGGCTAGAAATCAAGACTTATAGTTTTGATCACTAACATTGACAAACATGCTTGAGATAGCAACGCATGCGAGTTCGACCGAGCAGTGATCTAACAATCTCCCCCTTTGTCAATTTTAGTGACAAAACTATCAATACATATGGATTACAAAATAGATAGAAATTGTACCTTCTCATCAAAATGCTTGATCTCCTTGGCATCTTCAACGCGACTCGAAATCTTCGTCACTTCCAAATACTCCATGATCCTAAAGGTTGTAAGTTCAGCATCAGAGTTGTTGAAGATCCGTAGTGATAACAATGAGAAAACAAAATTCTCCCAATCATTGTTATACAGTGTCATAGTTTTATTACACAGCATCAAAGTCCAATTGTATCAAAACTTTGACAACAATACTATGGTGATATATATCACTCCTCCTTAGTCAATACTTCATATCAACACGAAAACCACTCCCTCTTACATAATGATCCGTAAACCATATGTATTTGTTGTATCACACTACACATTAATTCTCCCCCATTTTTGTCAATATAAATTGGCAAAGGTACGAAAACTAGTGGGATCCTCATGAAATTTTCACAGAGATACTTCATGACCAAAAGAGAATACCATATCAACTTATTTTAGATGCCATCATAAATCCGAAGCTAAATGCATTCATCAAGGAGTTTATAAAGATACAAGATAACCCCTAATATTTCACAGACGCACTCCCCACAAAGATTTGGCAATTAAGCACAATTTCAAAATGAACTCTCCCTCATAAAATGTCATTCCATAAAGAACAACAAAGACTACCTTACTTTCACAAGAAAATAAGGATATCTTTTGGATAACTCAAATCACATGAAAACATGAATTTGCATCCAAAATATTCAATTGAATTAACCACAAGAGAACCTGTGATTAATCACAAGAAAACCCACAAGAAAACCCACGATTAATTTGGTTGGACATAGCTATGTGTACTCACAATAATGGCTATTCCAAACCCTAGTTATTCTTCTATAAAGAAGATTTACTAGACATTGAGACCCCTGAAGAATTCTTTATCCTCCTCGAACTCCTTGTCGTCAACAGCCATGGGAACATAAGGTTCATGGAGAAAGGAGTCAATTCTAACAAACCTTCTAGGTTGATGATGTCGAATCAGGGACTTCTGAATTTCGAGAGTTCTCATAAAAAAAGCCTTTATTTGCTGAATCTCCTTCCTTGCTTCCTTCAACTCTTCAAGAACATCAGAAAACTTCTGAGAATTTGAAGGAACAACTCTTGGCTTCCTCACATTCCTTCTTTTTCTCTTCAAAGTTGGAGGTACGAAGATTTTTCTTTTTCCTTCATGATTGATGGCTTAACAATCATATTAACATCTTTTCCATCAGAACACATGATGCTTGGAGTCTCCATACTTGTATGGGTTTGTGAGAAGAAATCACAATTTAAACTCAATGGGTAGTCTTAAGATGAAATGAGTTTCATAGAGAAAAAATGAATGTAGGTTTACGGAACCTTTTATCCACATAGGTTCACGCACCCTCAATTCACGGCCCTAAAGAGAATGGAATTGACGAGAATAACCCTCTTTTTATTGAAAACACAGGGTAGTCCCTTCCAATATCAATTAGATATGAAAGAATTCCAAAACATACAACAAAACTAAGAAAAAAAAAAGTTTTTTCTTTTAAGCCTGAGGTGTGCACAATCTTGTATCTTTTTGATCAGGCACATGAGACAAGATGCACTAAAACAACACAATCAAGTTGTGCTGTGGTGAACAAAAATTTGTCCGCCATCCCCTCTTTGAAAGGAATTCATAGAACCCTGTCTATCAAATTATTTAGACCATACTATTTTCTATAGTGGTCTTGACCTATATTTGGAAACAACTTATTTGAAGAGGATAAAATCTTACATACCTCAGCGGTTTTTTGAACAAGTTTGAGCTTGTTTGTTAGGCGATTTTCCCTTCGTTGAAGTCTCTTGACATGTCTCATCTTGTGTTTATACTTATAACACTTCAAAAGTTCATGACCCTTGAGTGAACAATAAGAACATGTCCCTGGATAAGATGATTCAGACACACGCGATGTGCAAGCTGCTAGGCACAGAGTGAAACCTGAAAAATCAGACATAGAGTTTCCAACAGAAAGGTAAAGTTCTTCTTCCAGATTAATTGGGTTTTCTTCTAGAAAGATATCAAGATTGATGTATGTATTGCTACAATTATCAAAATCAATATCTTTACAAAGAAGTGCAACACTCGATTTTTCGTCTTCATTGGAAACATAGTGATCAGACATTTGATCAAGAGTTGCAGCAAGACCTTTGTTTCCAGTGTATTTTCTATGATTCGGACATTCATGTGCAAAATGACCAAAACCTTTACACTTAAAGCACTGAGGCATATCCTCATCATCAGCCTCATCAGCATCCCTGTTTTTAGGAGGAATACTATTGTGAGGTTTAACTGACGACCTAGGTTTGTCTCCGGAGAACCGTTTACTTCTCTTCAATAGAAGATCTCTACTATCTTGTGATTATAGAGACTGACTTGTCAAGATATTCATTTGATGAATCATTCTCAGAAAGATCATCCTCATAGACATAAACACTTTTACTTTTGTCAAGTAATTTAGTGTTCCTTTGTGCTTTGAAGGAAACATCCTTTCCAACTTTGGATGTATGCTCATGATCAAAGATCTTTAGCTTTTCAACCAGCGTATTTCTGGAGAGAGCATCAAGGTTATTTCCTTCAACGATGGCATGCTTCTTAGAATCGTATCTAGATGGCAGCGATCTGAGAATTTTCATCACAATGTCCTTTTCAGGAATAGTCTTACCCAATGCAAAAGATGCATTAACAATTTCAGACACTTTGTGATTAAACTCATTGTAGATGGGGAAAAACGATTTGCTGGTTTTTAAGGAATTGAGGAGACGACCGTACGGAGGAGACTCCTCGAACCGAGGGAAATGTTAAACCTCACAAAGATGCACCGCTACAAAGGGGGTGCTTTAGATTCGAGAGATCAATCTGTAGTACTCCGGCCTAAATCAAGACAATGACCGTTCCAGAGTAAATTCGGTCACAAGAGAGGATGGGTTGATCTGTAGGAGGGAAGATGGGAAATGTGTGGAATCAGTGGTAATCAAAGATTGTGGGTCTGCGAATTCTGAATATGATAAGCTCTGAATGATTGAATTGCTCAATTGAGAGCAGCTGCTCAATTGATGAGTTGATGATCTCGTGTTGTCAGTTTGACGTGAGATTGACGATACTGATGATGCCGATGACCAATCATGATTCAGAGACTTATTTATATTGCTGGAATTTTAGACACCATGATACCATGAAGTGTGACAGTTGATGGAATCAAGGAGTGGGGAAGTGGAGATCGTGTTCAAAACCAATTGATCAATCATGTGGAGACTTGGTCGATTTTCCACCCACTACCTCGTGAATTCCTTCAACTGATTGCACGACTTGCTCACATTCCATCGTGTGTTTGAACACACGTGCCGTAGACTGCCAGACCAAAACCCTAAGTGATATACCCCAAAGTGACACGATTGACGTCTCGTGGTTTGTTAGTCAATTGATGACTTCGTGGTTTGATGGGACGATGAGTCCATGTGGTTGATGAGTTGAACATGATGTTCTGAAACTCATGAATTGAACATGTCATGAGACAGAGGTATAGTTCTTACGATGAAGTGAGCGAGTATTGCTCATTCGATGGATCGTTGAATATTAATTGTTGAACCAATATTCCTTGGTTTGAGAAAATATTTATCATCTGAGCAAGTGTTGCTCATGTGATGAATTGTTGAATATTTGATCGTATGAGCATGTGTTGCTCATCTGATGGATTATTGGTAGCGTACCAAAAATCTTAATTAGAATACTGGTCGTTGAACCGAGCATAATTAATAAAATTAATGACCATGAGGTAGTCGTAAAATTATTAAGGTTGGAATCTGGAATGATGATCCTTGGATTCAGAAACCCTAATTTGATCAATTGATGATCAATTCATGGTTTGTCAGATTTCAACCATGGGACGAAGGAGGGAGCGACTACATGGGACCGTGGATCAACAATGTAGTGTCCATATGCTCACGTGAGCAAATACGAAGAACTCATGAAGAGTTGACGATTTGTTGGTGGAAGAATGATTAAATGCTGGCTTAATCATTTATTCAAAATGCTCGTCTGAGCCTTAGGCGATAAAACCTATTTAATTATGACGAGGCGAGGGACCGACCATGGAGTCATGAAACCGTCCCTGGGTTGTCACGTGACTGCCTGAAGATCGCTTCATTAAAATCCAAAGTGTTTGAAAGAGTTTTGGACCTAATACGAGCAATTGTGCAAATTAGGTCAAAACTGTGAAAATTGATGGGACCGGCTTCCGTGAGCCAAAGAGCCAATCTTGATCGGTCAAGATAGCATGCTCGTGTCCCCAAGGCATCCGCGTCTCAGTCCTGAGAATTTTGATATTTTCTGGCGTGCAATTGAGCATCCATTCGAGAAAATATGCCAAAATTAAGGTTTCGAGGAAACTGAGGAAAACACCATGAGATGATGAAAAATAATTATAAAATAATGAATGAGGAGGCGTGGGACCGCCGTGGTCAAGGCATGGTCGGCCGGTAGTGACCGCGATCCCGTGGTGCCTTTTCCTTAATTTTATAATATTTCGATGATTTTATGAAAAATTCATGAATTTTGAGAAATTTGATGAATTTAGGGAGTTTCCATGAATTGAATGAGTTTTCATGAGTTCAGGGAAGCAAAAAATATTAAAATAATAAAAAAAGGGCGTGTGGGACCATGGAGGCGCGGCCGGCCGGCTAGGGCCCGGTCCCAAGAGTTTTCCTAATTTTTTAATATTTTTAGGTATTTTTGATGATTTTAGGGAATTTTTCCTAATTTGATAGAAATACCATAAAATGAAGGAATTTGATGAATTCAAGGAAAAATAGGAAAAATAATAATAAAATAATAAATCAAAGGGCGTGTGGGACCGGCTAGGGCATGGCCAGACGGCTAGTGGCCGGTCCCATAAGTTTTTTATTATTTTATTTTATTTATTATTATATGATGATTTGTGCAAAATACCATGAAATCAAGGAGTTTTTTCATGAAATTAGAGAAATAATAATATTAATAAAATAATAAGGAACCGTGGGGTGTGGGGCCGGTTGGGACCAAGGCATGGCCTAATGGCCAATGGTCACGCCCCACACTCCGTTCCTTAATTTTATATTATTTTTTATGAATTTATGGAAGTACCATGAAACCGAGGAGTTTCCTCGAGACGAAGGAGATTTGATAAAATGAGAGAATTTTCATCAAATCATGGAAAATAATAAAAATGCATTAAAAATATAAAATTGGCATGGGATTGACCACGACACGGTCGGTCGGTCGTGTGTCCGTACTCCCAGCACCCTGGTCAATATTTTTAATTTTTTTATTATTTTCTTCTCTATTTTTCATAGGTTCATCGTTTCGTTGTATTTTTTGAAATACTCGTTCGTGCGGTGACTGTTAGTGTATCGTCGTTGAATACACCTTCACCATTTGAATCGGGGCTTACTTAGAGGTAGCTCAGACGCTCGGTTGTTGATTATTTATTACTAATTGTGGAATTCGGTGGAGAATAATCCACAAAACTAAGCAATAAGATGTTTATTATTAATTCATAAGATCAGCTGAGGATTCGACTACTTCAGAATAATAACGTGAGCATTACCATTCCATGGGATCGTAGATTCGACCGTAGAATCAGAGTAATTAATATTTATCTATTACCATTTATGAGACCAGTTGTGGATTCGATCATGAAATTGGAGTAATGAGATAATATAGTTATTGATATTCTATGAGATCAAGCTGTGGATTCGATCATAGAATCAGGACAATTGTTTATTGCCATTCCATGGGACCAGTCGTGGATTCGACCATGGAATATGAGCAATTGTTATTGCCATTCCATGGGACAAGTCGTGGATTCGACTATGGAATAGAAGCAATAATAGATTATTCTGGGAATTCAGTAGTGAATGTCACGGTAGAATTAATCTTAATTAGGAATAATTAACTTTGTGGCTCTAGACTAGCAGAGCAAGCTGTCTAGGAGCATTATTATCCCGATATGAGCTTGCCGGTAAGTCATATCTTTTATATAGTCAGGGTAAACTTGTTGTTTGTTCCTGAAGACGTTATCGCTCTATACTAGCAGAACAAGTTGTCTAGGAGCCGTCCATCTCGTGATACTATATAGAAATAATCACCGAAAGTATTCAGTATTCATGAGATATGCCGTTGTCCAGTCGTGAGACTACATATCTACATGTACTCTGAGAGAAAGTACTCTCCGTTGAGAATTCGATAAGAGACCCGTGTCTCGATACTCACATCTGATTGATGAATCAGAGCTTCGTATAATTATGAGTTTACGATTTTAGCCTTTGTGGAAAATCCACCATCTACACTCATCAAATGAATCTTCATCTGCCATGCGAAGGTTTTTCCAATTCGAATTAAGGTTTTGAAGCCTAGCTTCCTTTTCACTGGTATTTTCTTCAAATACGGTTTCTAAGATATCTCAAGCATCTTTAGACCGAGTACACATAGTCACATGGTGTTGAAGATCTGGGGTAATGGCATGTATGATGGAATTCAAACCGTCGGAGTTTTGCTTTGCAACAAGTATCTCTGCAACACCGTATGCACCAATGTTCTTTGGAATGGTTGCATTACCTATTGCCACAAAGGGAGCCTCATAGCCATTAACTACATAAACCCATGATTGAAAATCACGTGCTTGAAGAAAGGAACGCGTAGCAATTTTCCACCATAAGTAATTTGAGCCATCGAAGACTGTAGGTATGTTTATAGAGATATCACCTCTGTCCATATCAGATCGCTACAAACACAGACTTGTAAGGTCTTTAACGTGTTTTCCTTCTCTGATACCAATTTAAAAAGCGGGGGTATCTGAGAGGACTTACTCAAATACACTTTCTAGAGAATCAACTAGACAGTCAGAATCAATCTAGAATAAAGTATATCAAAGAGTTTAATATCTCTAACTCTTACTTCAATCCGCAATCAGCAAATAAAAATCTGCGAGCCCGATTGAATAAGAGGAGTAACTTGAACGATACCAAATACCAATGTTCAAGTATCAATCAATGTAAATCAACAACCCAAGGTTGGATATTCTAATTGATTGATCTTAACACACAACCTGTAATATTTCAGTTATATAACAAAATATAATGCGGAAAAAAAATAACACAGACACCAGAATTTTGTTAACGAGGAAACCGAAAATGCAGAAAAACCTCGGGACCTAGTCCAGATTGAACACCATACTGTATTAAGCCGCTACAAACACTAGCCTACTACCAATTAACTTCGGACTGGACTGTAGTTGAACCCTAATCAATCTCACACTGATTCAAGGTACAATTGCGCTCCTTACATCTCTGATCCCAACAAGATACTACACACTTGATTCCCTTAGTTGATCTCACCCACAACTAAGAGTTGCTACGACCCAAAGTCGAAGACTTGATAGAAAAATCTGTCTCACACAGAAAAGTCTATAAGATTGAATAAATTTGTCTCCAACAAAAATACCCAAGAGTTTTTGTTCCGTCTTTTGATAAATCAAGGTGAACATGAAACAATTGATAACCCGTACTTGTATTCCCGAAGAACAGCCTAGAATTATCAATCACCTCACAATAAACTTAATCGGCTAGCGAAACAAGGTATTGTGGAATCACAAACGATGAGACGAAGTGTTTGTGATTACTTTTCTATCTTGACTATCGGAGATATAAAATCTCGAGCCAATTATTTCAATTGTACTAAACACGATATAAACAACAAGATCATATCACGCAACTACAAAGATAATAGTTGGGTCTTGCTTCACAATCCCAATGAAGTCTTCAAGTCGTTAACCTACAGGTCTCGAGAAGAAACCTAAGGTTAAAGGAGAATCAACTCTAGTTATGCAACTAGTAACACATAGGAGGTGTGGGATTAGGTTTCCCAGTTGCTAGAGTTCTCCTTTATATAGTTTTCAAATCAGGGTTTGCAATCCAAGTTACCTTGGTAACAAAGTATTCAATAATCACCTTTAGATGAAAACCTGATTCAACCAAGCTAATATCTTTCAACCGTTAGATTGAACTTATATTGTTACACACAAATAAAATGTACCCTCATTTAGGTTTATGTAAATGTACCTAAACATGTACACCATGTTGGTTCACAAATAGTTAACCAAGGTTATCCATATGATTACTCTCATATCAACCTTATTCATCTCAATCATAACTAGTTAAAATGACTCAAATGAAACTAGTTAAAGAGTTGTTCAATTGTTATAGAAAACACAATTGAAACCAAATCGGTTTGATTCACTTGAATCAATCATGAACGTTATAGCCACGGTTTGCAAAGATTGCATTCCTTATGATTTAAATGTTTAAGTTCATGAACTGACCAATTTGACAAAGTAACCAGCTTAAGTATGTGTACAGGTATGCGTACTTAAGCAACCAGATTTGAGTTTGTTTAGTTTCCAAACTCAGCAGAAATTTTCGGTTCGAAAACTTCCGTCAGTATGTGTATGGGTACGCATACTTAACCTGTCTCCTTCACCAATTTCGTATACACACATATGCATACACTTGGTTCCCGGTGTATGGATTTATACACTAATGTGCGAACACACTATACATGCTTATATCCAAACATGGTTACATTCTCAACTCTTTTTTTCAATCATTGAAATATTCTTCTATAATGACAATAGCCGTTTCACACACTATTAGCATCAAAGCAATTTTTAAGATATTGAAATAATCATTATCGACACATTCCAAGCCTACATCAAATGATTTTATCACATAAACCATGTAAGATGTTGTTTGTGGTGAAAACCGTTTCTGCTGATTTTGGTAATTTTGGGTGTGTGGGTGAGAAACGAATCTAAACCCTAAAGAATTTACTGCATGGGAGTACTTTTGATTCGAGAGATCAATCTGTACAATCCTGGCCTAAACCAAGAAATGGCCGTTCCAGGCTTGTATCGGTCACAAAGTGAAGGAGAAGGGTTGGTCTTAGGGAGGGAAGCGAAGAAAGTGTTGAGACCAGAATAGTTGATTCTGGAAGTGTGGGTGTTTTGCGACTTGTATCAGAAAGTTGAACTGGCTAGCTGAGTGAGAAAGCTATCAGATGATTTCTGGATGTGGTATTGTTCTCCTGACCAAAACTTGTTGTCTAGTGGAAATAGGTGAGACTTATTTATACAAGTCGCAATAAAACGTACCCTGGTCTCGTAGAAGCGGAAACGTTTGAGTAATGGAAGAAATGAGTAACGGGTAACGCCTGGAATTGATGTTTCCATAATGAAGGATACGTTTTCACCATTACTTCTTGCCATTACTAACCTCCCCGCTTTATGACACTTTTTTGTAACGGGCGTATTGCACGCCGCACGCTGTAAACCGCCAGACCAATACCCTGATGAGTATCCCCCCAGTTTGTGACATGTTTTGATGTCTCGAGTGTTTTCCTGGAAAACATGTAGCACTTTGCTACGTGTAGCAAGTTAAGATTGAGAGGCTTGCCGTAAGTAAATAGCATGTGATGCCATTAGGTCCGTCTTGGCTGGTCGCCTAAAACTTGCCACAAGCTTGCCGGCTTGGTGGATAACTCCAATGGCTGAGATTGCGTCTTATGAAATAAGAGTGGTCGTTGATTATGGCCACAAAGTGGCGCCAAGGCATAGTGGCATGCCAATGGAGTAGCCGCGGCATAGCGGCATGCTAGTAGCCGTGGCATGGTGGCCTGCCAGTGGCCGTGGCATAGCGACATACTAGTGACTGTGGCATGGTGGCATTCCAGTGGCCGTGGCATAGCGACATGCTAGTAGACGTGGGATGGTGGCATGCCAGTGGCCGTGATATAGCGACACGCTAGTAGCCGTGGAATGGTGGCATGTCAGTGGCCGTGGAATAGCGACATGCTAGTACCCATGGCATGGTAGCATGGTGGCATGCCAGTGGCCGTGGCATAGCGACATGCTAGTAGCCGTGGCATGGTGGCATGCCAGTAGCCGTGGCATAGCGACATGCTAGTAGCTGTGGCATGGCGGCCACTGCCGTGGAATAGCGACATGCTAGTAGCTGTGGCATGGCGGCATGCTAGTGGCCGCGGCATGGCGACATGCTAGTAGCGGTGGCATGGAGGCATGACAGTGGCCGTGGCATGGCGACATGCTAGTAGCGGTGGCATGGTGGCATGCCAGTGGTCGTGGCATATCGACACGCTAGTAGCCGTGGCATGGTGGCATGCCAGTGGCCGTGGCATGGTAGCATGGTGGAATGCCAGTGGCCGTGGCATAGCGACATGCTAGTAGCCGTGGCATGGTGGCGTTCCAGTAGTCGTGGCATAACGACATGCTAGTAGCCGTGGCATGGCGGCGTGCCAGTGGCCGTGGCATAGCGACATGATAGTAGTCATGGCATGGCGGTGTGCCAGTGGCCGTGGCATAGCGACATGCTAGTAGTAGTGGCATGGCGGCATGCCAGTGGCCGTGGCATAGCGACATGCTAGTAGTCGTGGCATGGCGGCATGCCAGTGGCCGTGGCATAGCGACATGCTAGTAGCCGTGGCATGGCGGCATGCCAGTGGCCATGGCATAGCAGCATGGCAGTGGCATGGCCACTCTTGTAGTGTTGTAGCATGACCAAAGTTAAGATTTGGATCCGTGACAAAAGTTAAGGCTTGGCGGCGTGGCCAAGGCTAGGGTTTGGCACTGCGGCCGAAATTAGGCGTCGTGGCCAAACTGGGATTGGATGCCGTGTCCAAAGTTTAGGGTTTGGCGGTATGGTCGCTCAAAAGTTGCCACAAGCCTGTTAGTTTGGGGGAGAACTTGGATGGTTGAGATTGCATCTCAGGAGAGAAGGTAGCCGTCGATCATGGCTACCTTTAATTGGCAGTGGCGCCTTTAACTTGCGCTAGCGGTATTGCGGCATGGCTGGCACGGTCGTGCATGCCTTTAGCACGGTTGCGCGCGTAGCCATAGGCACTGAAATTTTGGCACGTTGGTGTGGAAATCTTGCCTAAATTAGGGTTTGGCTTGTCGAAACCCTAATTAGCCTATATGGCACGTCACATGGGGTGAGTGGCCATGTTTGGCGCGTTTGGCATGTGTGCCTGGTATGTGCGTTTGGCATGCTGCTTGGCATGCTGGTGCGTTTTTGGGAAGCCAATTGGCTCTGCGGCCATCTGGCGCGGTTTTCTTCTTTTCAACACTGTGGCGAGTTTAAAGTAACATGGTTGGTTAATGTAAGAGAGACGGCCAGGCATGGGCATGGCTACACTTCTGTGCGAGTGTGGCGGTTTTAGAGCGACCTGATTGGTCGATGGGAAGTAGGGCCGGAAAGCTAGGGCGTGGCCACACTTCCAGTGCGTTGTGGCGGATTAATTACCTAGTTTTCTAGGCTTAATTTTGGCAAGGAAGGTCTGGTATACTGCGCGAGGCGCGAAACCCTAACTTCTGCAAGTTAGTCAGGGAAATTGGTTGAATTCTATGTGTTGACACAGAGTTCTTTTAAGTTCATTTCCAGAGAGCAGCGTGCTTTTCTGATTTGAATACCTTATGTAAAGACCTTATCCTTGATACTTGGAAATTCGTGTTACTCTGTTGTGAGTGAACACAAATTGTCATGTCAAATCAACATTAAGGGTTCAGCCAGGGAACATATCCTTGATACTTGGAGATTCGTGCTACTCTGCTGCGAGTGAACACAAATCGTCATGCCATATCAACATTAAGGGTTCAGCCGGAGAACATAGTATAGAAGGCATTCAAGGGAACTTATATTAAGTGAATATACACGAGGCGACGAAATTTACAGAACATCTGGGATGGTTTCTACATTCGCCAGTCTGGATATATTTCATGTAAATATATTGAACGAATCAATAAATATGTCGGTGGATAGGTTAGCACTCACGGCACCGTTTCCTTGCAGAGTGACGTCACATCAGATGTAAGGTTTTACGATTTTAACCCTAAGCTAAAAACCACCATCAACAGATGTTACTCGACAATTTTCTCATGATATAATATGAACTTGGTCGAAGTGATAGCTTACCAACACATATTTCGAGAAATATGTAAGCGAGATATACTCAGCTCGAAATCTCAAATGTGTATAGAGAAAACTATATCTTAACACGACTTATGTCTCAATATAGAAGATAGTAGAAATAGACTTTCCAAGTGATAAATGAGTTCAAGTCTCCACATACCTTTTGTTGAAGAAGTTCCACAAGCTCCCCTTATTATTTCTTCGTCTTCAAATGATGAACTATGTGAAATCTAAGCTCAACTACACTATCTATGTCCTAGTCCGATACATCTATAAATAGGCTAGAAATCAAGACTTATATTTTTGATTATTAACATTGACAAACATGCTTGAGATAGTGTTTGTCGGTAAAAATTGTTTCTGCTGGTTTTGGTAAACTTGGGTGTGTGGATGAGAAACAAATCTAAACCTAAAACAAATGCACTGCACGAGTACTTTAGATTCGAGAGATCAATCTGTACAATCCTGGCCTAAACCAAGAAATGGCCATTCCAGTCATGCTTCGGTCGCAAAGTGAAGGAGAAGGGTTGGTCTTAGGGAAGGAAGCGAAGAAGGTGTTGAGACCAGAATGGTTAATTCTGAAGGTTTGGCTATTTTATGACTTGTATCAGAATTTGGAACTGGATTGTAGAATGAAAGCTATCAGTTCTTTGGTATTTTTCTGGATACAGTGTTGTTGTTCTAACCAAAAAACTTGTTGTTTTGTTGAAATAGGTAAAACCTATTTATACAAGTCATATTGAACGCACCCTGATCTCGTAGAAAGTGGGATTCATTGAGTGATGGAGAAGTGGGGTCATGTGTAAATGCCAGAGACCACGTTCCCACTATGAAGGAAACTGGTTAGTTAACAACCACTACTTCTTGCCGCCACTAACTTCCATGCTTTCTGACACTTTCTTATAATGGGCGTGTTGCACGCCGCACGCTGTAAACCGCCAGAACAATACCCTGATGAGCATCCCCCAGTTTGTGACATATTTGATGTCTCGAGCATTTTTGTGGAAAATGTGTAACAGATTGCTGAACGAGTCTTGTATGCAATACTTACCTATTCTGATTAATTGTATGCCAACTAAGTAGCAGATAGCCATGTGTGGCAAGTCAAAGTCAGGAGACTTGTTGTAGGAGAATAACGTGTGATGCTATTAGGCTTGTTTTGGATGGTCGTCTAAAACTTGCCACAGGCCTGTCAATTCTGTGGCGAATTTGGACGGTTGAGATTGTATCCCATGAGAGAGGGTGGCCGTTGATTATGGATACATGTTGTTGGCGCCTGTTAATGGTATAGTGGCATAGCCGCAGCGTAGTGGCATACCCGCGCCTGTGGCGTGGTGGCATAGCCGCGCTTGTGGCATGGTGGCATAGCCAAAGCTAGGATTTGGCGTCGTGGCCAAAGTTAGGACTTGGCGGTATGGTCAAGGCTAGGATTTGGCGGTATGGTCAAGGCTAGGATTTGGCGCCGTGGCCAAAATTAGGGCTTGCCGGCATGGCCAAGGCTAGGATTTGGCGCCGTGGACAAAATTAGGGCTTGGCGGCATGGCCAAGGCTAGGATTTGGCGTCGTGGCCAAAATTAGGGCTTGGCGGCATGGCCAAGGCTAGGATTTGGCGTCGTGGCCAAAATTAGAGTTTCAACTAATGCCACTAAAGGAAAATCGTGTTCTTAGTTGGGATACCTTGACCAGACTCTGTTATGGCGTTGGCCACGAACAGAAGGTGGGTTAGCACGTAGGCACGCTATTTATGACATGTTGACACGTTTGGCATGTCGTTGCGGCAAAGTGGCACGTTTGGCATGTATGGCATGCCGATTAGTGCATTGGCGCGACATGGCGTGTTTGGCATGGCATTAGCATGCTGGCGCGGTTTTTGGAAAGCCAATTTGGCATTGTGACCATATGGCGCAATTTTTCCTCTTTTAATACTGTGGCAGGTTTACAACGACCCGATTGGTCAATAAAAAGAGGGTCGTCCAAGCATGGGCGTGGCTACACCTCCAGTGCGCGTAACGGATTTAAAGCGACCTGATTGGTCGATGGGAAATATGGGACGAAAGGTATGGGCCCATCCACAACTCATATGCGTGTGGCGGGTTTAAGGCGACTTGATTGGTCGACAGGAAACAGGGCCGGTCAGGCAACATGGGGTGTGGCCACTTGCAAGTGGCGCCGGCTGGCCTACGGCATGGACATACCTCCCTTTGTTGCTGCTCCTATCCCCCGGCTCCTTTTATTCCTTGTTTTCTGATTTTGGGTGGGATTTTGCACCTACTAATCCATGACGGATTAATTGCCTAGTTCGCCTAAGCTTAATTTCGACCTGCGGGGTCTAATATACTGCGCAGAGCGCAAAACCCTAATTTTTGCAAATTAGTCAGAGTAATATCTCAATCTTGTGAATTATCACAAAATTGATTGAATTCTATGTGTTGATACAGAGTTCTTTAAGTTTATTGCCAGAGAGCAGTATGCTTTCCGATTGAGTACTTTTATGCAAGGACCTTAACCTTGATACTTGGAAATTCGTGCTACTATGTTGCGAGTGAACACAAATTGTCATGCCATATCAATATTAAGGGTTCATTAGGGTAACATAGCATAGGAAAAATACTCGGCAGGCCCCGACATTAGTGAGTAATGCAGCTAGGAGCTTATACACTCATTAGGCTCTATACTGGTGAACAATTCATTTAGAAGCTTGAGTTTCAATATAATATGAAGAGAGACATTGGCACTCATCATATTTTGATATATTCTCCAAATTCCCTGCGGAATATAGACATATCAATGTTTACTACATCTGATGCCAGGACAGGTAGATAGACTTTTACAAATTTAGCATGAACTAAAAAAAATTACCATCAACATTAAGTCCCCTGCTAGCAGGTAACAGTGGCATTGTTGCGGGATAAGCATGATATAGTGACAGACAAGGATAAAATCAAAAGGGAAAAACATGCAGAGATTTCCTGGAAAAATTCGGCTGACCTTTGGTAAGAGGCATGAGTGGTCCATGATCCTTGTGTCGGCATACTTCTGGATTGGCCACAGGGAGTTGGTGCTATGGAGTGTTTGCGTCGGTTTGGCCACGGAGCTTTGCGTCACGGAGCATTGGCGTTGCGGGCCCAACTGCCTTCTTCCATGCATGGTCCAAAAGGAAAACCCTCCTATACTCGAATTCCAAAAGCACTCTGCATATAAAAGGGTGTGCTAACTTCCTCCCCTTTTATTATTCGCTTGTCTGCTTTTTGTGTTCGTTTGCGGCAGCTCGATCATAGGCGTGCCAATCGTTAGCGGCAAGGTAAGTTCATCTTGTCTTCGTATTTTAGTTGTGAGTGTAATATCCATGAGTAGTTGATCAATCTTGAACATTAAGCTCGGTGTGAATGACTTTCTTTGTTAGCGACGTCAACTACAACAAAGCAATCTCCAATAGTTATAATCAGCAGCAAGGCGATCCAGGGGAACACGAGCCAGGAGAACTCAAGGTAGGTGCCTTTTTCTATTTTGCGCATGTAGCCACCGAACGATACCATCGATCTTCTCTAGAATGTGTAATAAGGTTCTGACTCCAGAAGAATGAGCATCTAACCTCTCCAGTGGATTTCAAAATTTACCAAAACTCCATTGCACTCATGGGATGAATGAATGAAATATATGCTCGACAATGATCATCTCAGGGCTAATCTTGGAGAATGTAGCTGCGTTGTTGATCCGTCCTTGACTTTAAGTTATTTGGTGTCTGGACTGCTGAGCCGGTGTCTGGAAGGCTTATTCTTGCCTTTCTGATTGCGGTGATGATATGTTGTGGATGCTTGTATGGTTGAAATCTTCCGGAATCGCTGGGTGAAGTAGACGAGATGAGAGGCGCTCCGTTGACGACATGCTGCTATCAAGTCTCCAAGGACTTCACTCCAGGCGACATCATTTGAAACATCTTCTGAATCTTGGACCATTGTATCAAATGGGATGCGATGAGCAGTCCAATTAACTTCTGTCTGGTCATAGATCCGATGGCGTGGCTGGATATGTGAATATCTCTGCGGCGTGCTTTTGGAGTCTTTGATACACGTGTACGGCTTCATGTTGAGAAATTCCCGCAGCTCGTAAAGCTTTGACAGTGACAATGATGCTGATATCAGAAATAACTTGGTTGAGGGATGTGAGTATATCCTGTGCTGGCAGTCCCCTGTTGTAATTATCCTGAGCCTATTTTCTCTTGAAAGACGTACTTCTATTGAATTTTATGGTAAGGTGGTTGACGAATTGATGAAGGCGGCAATCTTTTGGATTCTTCATTTGTTGATCAGTGAGAGGGAGTCGCACTTGATAGCTCTGCATTGTATCCAATTTCTGGCAGCCCATGCACCGCTTCCATAGGAAATTGGAAATCTAGAAACACCGAATTTGGCTTTGTCGGCGATGTGCGGCTTCATGCAGGCCTTAAGTAGGCGCTGCTGAGTTCTGAGTAGGCGATGTCGCAAACATGGTGTAGTTGGTATATGTGGCTTGCTGAGGCGCGACTTTCCCCTTTGATTCTTTACTAACAACAACGCTTATGAATGGCTGAGCCAAATACTGCTTGTTGGTCAGGCTCCTTCCAGACAAGGAGGTGGTGATATCCTTGCGCTACATCTTTGAAGAGCGGTGACCTTGTCACAATTATGACTTCTTGGTTGGTTGTCCTTTCTGAGTTGAAAGGTTCTCGACAGTGAAGGGATTCCGTGTTGAGCTTCAGTCCCCAAGTGTGGTTTTCGTGGTTCTATCTTGTATGGTCGGTCAGTTAACATAAAGTTGTCACCATCTTGCCTCCGTATTGGTGGCTCCATTACTTCCTCTATGGGAAACTAAAATATGCACAAGTTTGGATTGCCTTTGTATATAGTGGTTGTTTCTATGATGAAGCTCTGGCTGGTATCAACAAACGAGCAGCAACGGTTCTTTGGAGCAACTGTGATCAGAAGAGACTGCGTTTTCATGGGAACAAAAACAAGCTAGCTGGTGCTTGGATGGCTACGATCACGATCCTTGACAGGGAGGAGTGGTGACTACGGGCACAAATCCTGGCAGGGAAAAGTGGTGGCTACGGCCATGGATCTTGGAAGGAAGAAGCGGCAGCTACGAGCACCAACTTTGGACGACCACGGACATGAACATTGATGGGCTTTGATAACTCACATATGTGAGTTTATTCCTCTCTTTTATTTTCGGTGGAGCGGCGGCTTCGGGAGAGAATGTTGAAGCGACTACTGAAGCAAAATGTTGAAGCGAAACGGATTCTGAAGAGAAACGTTGAAGCGGCTCCTGGAGCGAACGTTGAAGCGGCTTCTGGAGCGAAACGTTGAAGCGGCTTCTGGAGCGAATGTTGAAGCGGCTTCTGGAGCGAAATGTTGAAGCGGCTTCTGGAGCGAATGTTAAAGCGGCTTTTGGAGCGAAACGTTGAAGCGGCTTCTGGAGTGTAATGTTGAAGCGGATTCTGGAGCGAAACGTTAAAGCGGAGCGGCTTCTGGAGAGAAACGTTGAAGCGGAGCCTGGAGCGAACGTTGAAGCGGAGCGGAGCCTGGAGCGAACGTTGAAGCGGATACTGGAGCGAAACGCTGAAGCGGAGCGGCTTCTGGAGAGAAACGTTGAAGCGGAGCGTGAAGCGAAACGTTGAAGCGGCTCTTAGAGAGAACGTTGAAGCAGAACCTGAAGTGAACTCCAGTGAGGGCGCCATTAACCTTTGACTTTGAAAGATGAGTTAATACGATATGGAAGATGGGAAGACGGCACACAAATAGTGCTGGATTCTTCTATTTGATTTTCCCTAGAAACTCTCTGAGTCTTGGCGGTTACAATGTTGAATTCGGAGGCCGCGTCAATCAGTACGCTTTCAAACTCGACACCTTTCAGGTGAGTAGTGGTTAGGAGTCCCCAATTACATTTACCAGCCGTACCTTCCAAGAGAGACTGGGATTTCGGGGTAGCTTATCCAATTGAAAACAATCGCCTGCCCGACACAACACGGTTGAGGGATGAAAATACATCTCGGCGCTGCGCCTTGGAGAAATAGAGAATCTCACACACATGCTCCATCATAGATTACACGGTTTTGTAAACAGAGTCCCCAGAAAGCATTAATGCACAACTCCACCAATTTATGTTCAGTCACATTTGGATCATGACAAGAATTCTGAATCTCTTGACACAATCATTTGGATGTTCGTTGTTTCGCTCCTTCTGAGTTGTGGCCATGTCCGTCTGAGTTTTGGCAAGAACTTCATGTCTCTCCATTAAATTTATAATGGTAACGGGAGGTTGGTTTCCTCTGGCTCCTCCAGTCTCTCGTTCTGACGAAAAAGTGGTAGCAGCCCTGGTGATGATTGGAGGCGTCATGTTCGAAAAAATATTAGGAGTAGCGGCGGCTCTGGCTCTAGTAATGGGAAGCGTCATGCCAAAGGGGATTCTTTCGGTGCCGCTGGTGTTGGTCATTCCCTTTTTGCTCTCGTTCGATACGTCCACATACTCTGTCTGCATCGTATTTGGCGGAGGCACATACCTCAGATAAGGATTCAAAATTTTCGTGCCATCTTTGAAATTGGTGGCATTCTCCGAGCAAATGTTTGCTGGCTCTTGCTACAGCCGGTTTGCCATACTTTTAAGAGACAAAACGTCTCATTTTGCAGCTTGACAACATCAGCTTGATTTGTGACAACATCTTCTAATATTTTTGCCACACCTTCCATGGTGATTGGATTTCGAGCATTGGAGGCTTTGGAAGCGATTCGGATGGCCGGGTAACTCATGAAGCGGAAAGTTGAAATTGGTGATTGAAGTGAATTCTGGTTAATGATTGAATTTAGACCTAAGATCCACTATCTTGAGCTTGGGAAAATTGGAATGAAAATTGAAAATTGATATTGCAACTGAGAGATTAATCTCCCACTGTGGTCGCCAATTGTTTGTGGGTGAAAACTGTTTCTGCTGGTTTTGGTAAATTTGGGTGTGTGGATGAGAAATAAATATAAACCTAAAACAAATGGACTGCACGGGAGTACTTTAGATTCGAGAGATCAATCTATACAATCCTGGCCTAAACCAAGAAATGACAGTTCCAGTCTTGTTTCGGTCGCAAAGTGAAGGAGAAGGGTTGGTCTTAGGGAGGGAAGAGAAGAAGGTGTTGATACTAGAATGGTTAATTCTGAAGGTGTGGCTATTTTATGACTTGTATCAGAATTTGGAACTGGCTTGCGGAATGAAAGCTATCAGTTCTTTGGCATTTTTCTGGATATTGTGTTGTTGTTCTAACCAAAAAACTTGTTGTTTTGTTGAAATAGGTAAAACCTATTTCTACAAGTCATATTGAACGCAACCTGATCTCGTAAAAAGTGGGAGTGATTGAGTGATGGAGAAGTGGGGTCATATGTAAATGCCAGAGACCACTTTCCCACTATGAAGGAAATTGGTTAGTTAACACCCACTACTTCTTGCCGCCACTAACTTCCCTGCTTTCTGACACTTTCTTATAATGGGATGTTGCACGCCCACGCTGTAAACCGCCAGACCAATATCCTGATGAGCATCCCCTAATTTGTGACATATTTGATGTCTCCAGCATTTTTGTGGAAGATGTGTCGCAGATTGCTGAATGAGTCTTGTATGCAAGACTTAGCTATTCCGATTAATTGTATGCCAACTAAGTAGCAGATATCCACGTGTGGCAAGTCAAAATCAAGAGACTTGCTGCAGGAGCATAGCGTGTGATGCTATTAGGCTTGTTTTGGTTGGTCGCCTAAAACTTGCCACATGCCTATCATTTATGTGGCGAATTTGGACGGCAGAGATTGTAGCCCATAAGAGAGGGTGGCCGTTGATTATGGCTACATGTTGTTGGCACCTGTTAATGGTATAGTGGCATAGCCGCGGCGTAGCCGCGCCTGTGGCATGGTGGCATGGACAAAGCTAGGATCAGGCGTCGTGGCCAAATTTAGGGCTTGGCGGCATGGCCAAGGCTAGGATTTGGCGTCGTGCCCAAAGTTAGGGCTTGGCGGCATGTCCAAGGCTAGGATTTGACGACGTGGCCAAAATTAGGGCTTGGAGGCATGGCCAAGGCTAGGATTTGGCGTCGTGGCCAAAATTAGGGCTTGGCGGCATGGCCTAGGCTAGGATTTGGCGCCGTGGACAAAATTAGGGCTTGGCGGCATGGCTAAGGCTAGGATTTGGCGCTGTAGCCAAAATTAGGGTTTCAACTAATGCCACTAAAGGAAAATCGTGTTCTTAGTTGTGATACCTGTAGATACGGAAAAACGATTTACTGGTTTTTAAGGAATTGAGGAGACGACCGTACGGATGAGACTCCTCGAACCGAGCGAAATGTTAAACCTCACACGGATGCACCGCTGCAAAGGGGGTGCTTTAGATTCGAGAGATCAATCTGTAGTACTCCGTCCCAAATCAAGACAATGACCGTTCCAGAGTAAATTCGGTCACAAGAGAGGATGGGTTGATCTGTAGGAGGGAAGCTGGGAAATGTGTGGAATCAATGGTAATCAAAGATTGTGGGTGTGTGAATTCTGAATATGATAAGCTCTGGATGATTGAAATTTCTCAATTGAGAGTAGTTGCTCAATTGATGAGTTAATGATCTCGTGTTGTCGATGAGACGTGAGATTGATGATAATGTTGATGATTCAATCATGATTCAGAGACTTATTTATATTGCTGGAATTTTAGACACCATGATCCCATGAAGTGTGACAGTTGATGGAATCAAGGAGTGGGAAAGTGAAGATCGTGTTTGAAACCAGTTGCTCAACATGTGGAGACTTGGTCGATTTTCCACCCACTACCTCGTGAATTCCTTCAACTGATTGCATGACTTGCTCCCATTCCATTGTGTGTTTGAACACACGTGCCGTAGACCGCCAGACCAAAACCCTAAGTGATATCCCCCCAAGTGACACTATTGACATCTCGTGGTTTGTTAGTCAATTGATGACTTCGTGGTTTGATGGGACGATGAGTCCATGTAGTTGCTGAGTGTCGAACATGATGTTCTGAAACTCTATATTGAACATGTCATGAGACAGAGGTATAATTCTTACGATGAAGTGAGAAAGTATTGCTCATTCGATGGATCGTTGAATATTGATTGTTGAACCAATATTCCTTGGTTTAAGCAAATATTTATCATCTGAGCAAGTGTTGCTCATGTGATGAATTGTTGAATATTTGATCGTCTGAGCATGTGTTGCTCATCTGATGGATTATTGGCAGCATACCAAAAATATTCATTTGAATACTGGTCGTTGAACCGAGCATAATTAATTAATAAAATTAATGACCATGAGGCCGTCGTAAAATTATTAAGGTTGGAATCTGGAATTATGATCCTTGGATTCAGTAACCCTAATTTGATCAATTGATGATCAATTCATGGTTCGTCAGAAGTTTAACCATGTGACGAAGGAGGGAGCGACTACATGGGACCGTGGATCAACCATGTAGTTTCCATATGCTCACGTGAGCAAATACGAAAAACTCCTGAAGAGTTGACGATTTGTTGGTGGAAGAATGATTAAATGCTGGCTTAATCATTTATTCAAAATGCTCGACTGAGCCTTAGGTGAGAAAACCTAATTAATTATGACGAGGCGAGGGACCAACCATGGAGTCATGAAACCGGCCCTGGGTTGTCACGTGAACGCCTGATGATCACTTCATGAAAATCCAAAGTGTTTGGAAGAGTTTTGGACCTAATACGAGCAATTGTGCAAATTAGGTCAAAACTGTGAAAATTGATGGGACCGGCTTCCGTGAGCCAAAGAGCCAATCTTGGTCGGTCAAGATAGCCAAAGAGCCAATCTGAGGAAAACACCATGAGATGATGAAAAATAATTATAGAATAAGGAATGAGGAGGCGTGGGACCGCCGTGGTCAAGGAATGGTCGGCCGTCGTGACTACGGTCCCGTGGTGTCTTTTCCTTAATTTTATAATATTTTGATGATTTTATGAAAAATTTATGAGTTTTGAGAAATTTGATGAATTTAGGGAGTTTCCATGAATTGAAGGAGTTTTCATGAAATTAGAGAAATAATAATAATAAAATAATAAGAAACCGTGGGGTATGGGGCCGGCTGAGACCAGGCATGGCCGGTTGGCCAATGGTCACACCCCACACTCCTTTCCTTAATTTTATATTATTTGTTATGGATTTATGGAAGTACCATGAAACCGAGGAGCTTCCTCGAGACGAAGGAGATTTGATCAGATGAGAGAATTTTCATCAAATAATGGAAAATAATAAAAAATGTATTAAAAATATAAAACTGACGTGGAACTGACCAAGGCACGGTCGGTAGGTCATGTGTCCGTGTTCCCAGCACCTTGGTCAATATTTTTAATTATTTATTATTTTCTTCCCTATTTTGCATAGGTTCATCGTTTCGTTGTATTTTGAAATACTCGTTCGTGCAGTGACTGTTAGTGTATCGTCGTTGAATACACTTTCACCAATTGAATCGGGGCTTACTTAGAAGTAGCTCAGACGCCCGGTTGTTGATTATTTATTACTAATTGTGAATTCAGTGGGGAATAATTCACAAAGCTGAGTAATAAGATGTTTATTATTAATTCATAGGATCAGCCGGGGATTCGACTACGAATTCAAAGTAATAAAGTGAGCACTACCATTCCATGGGATCCAAGATTCGAGCATAGAATCAGAGTAATTAAGATTCATCTATTACCATTTATGAGACCAGTTGTGGATTCGATCATGAAATCGAAGTAATGAGATAATATAGTTATTGCTATTCTATGAGATCAAGCCGTGGATTCGATCATAGAATCAGAACAATTCTTATTGCCATTCCATAGGACCAGTCGTGGATTCAACCATGGAATAGGAGCAATTGTAATTAGGAATAATTAACTTTGTGGCTCTATACTAGCAGAGAAAGCTGTCTAGGAGCATTAATTATCCCGATATGAGCTTGTCGGTAAGTCATATCCTTTATATAGTCAGGGTAAACTCGTTGTTTGTTCCTGAAGACGTTATCGCTCTATACTAGCAGAGCAAGCTGTCTAGGAGCCGTCCATCTCGTAATACTATATAGAAATAATCACTGAAAGTATTCAGTATTCATGAGATATGCCATTGTCCAGTCGTGAGACTACATATCTACATGTAATCTGAGAGAAATTACTCTCCGTTGAGAATTCAATGAGAGACCCGTGTCTCGATACTCATGTCTGATTGCTGGATCAGAGCTTCGTATAATTATGAGTTTACGATTTTATCCCTTGTCGAAAATCCACCATCTACATTAAGTCCCCTTCTTACTGAGGAAAGCTGTGTTCCTCAGTCATCATTAAATGGTGATTTTCCGGCCATAAATAATAATACCAGTAATTGAACTTAGTCGTAAGTTGAGACGTTACCGGATTTAGAGAGCATGAGGAAACCACGACTTGACGAAGGCTTCAATGTCATGATTGGAGTGTCGTTTGATGAGCATAAATTGGTGTTGAACCGCTGGTTTGGACGACGAGTCCGTGGTTAGTTAGGTTTCGCGGGCCGGGCCCAAGAAGGAAATCCTTAGAAAATTAGGTTTTGGAAATAAAACTGATATAAAAAGAATTAATCCCTTTTTTTTTCACGACCAACTCTTCATCACCTCTCCATATTCACGAGCAGGAGAAATTGAATTTTCTCCGCCGCCCGATCCACCTGCCGCCGCAAGTCGCCGTCGTTGCCGCCGTCGGCCAATTTCCGGCCGGCGCTCCCAGGTACGTTTTTTTTTTTTTTTGATGTTTGCTGATTCTATGACCTTCATGAATTGTTCATGCCTTGATCAAGATGAAATTATATACATGTGTATATATTAGTGTGAGTTTTATGAGAAAAAAAAAACCTCGTTTTTGAAAACGTATGTTCGTTCGATCGTTAGTTTTGAAAACTAACTATAATCCCTGATTTAGGAGAGATTTTTTTAATATATGAACTTAGGTACAGTGATAAAACTTAGTGTATGAGCTTTCATGTGTACCACGGTTTTATCATAAAAGGAGTAAATTTTCACGAAATCGAAATAATCCTTCGTTTTAAAGACAAATTACGACGACTCGAAGGAAAATTCATATGATGAACTTGTGTCCAACGATAAAATTTTGCTTATGAGCTTTCATGTAAATACAAAACTTTATCATATGTATGAGATGTGATCTTTCATAATATTTTTGAAATAAACCTTCGTTTTAAAGTCAAATAGCGACGATACGAAGGAAATAGTTTTTTTTTTTTTATATATGCAGCCGTGACATATATTGTGCAAAATATGATGGTATATTTTATTTGCATGATTTTTTTTCATTAGATAAAATCCTTGAGAATTTATGTAAGCAATGTTGCATTAATTGTTGTTTTTTGAAAAATCAGAAACGTGGGTTTTGAGGAATCTTTGAAGATAGACAATATATTTATGATGAAATATTTTATTGTTGTAAACTTCATAGGTCAGTTGTGTGAATGTTCACATTATAAAAATTGTGTCCGTGATTTTATGGAAAATCAGTTTCGAAATTAATAAAGTTTCGTTCGTTTTTGCAGTTTTCGAAGAGACGAACGATTTTGAAGTGTTAACTCTACCGTTACTATCACTATTGTTAGTGGAAGTACAAAAGTTGAGAGTTACCATTTTTTCCGTATTTCCTTGATTCGTGTCTGGACAGCATACTGAAGTAGAATGTAATGTGGACTTTGCAGTTGTTTTTAGCAAAATGACCAATTCCCCAGCCAACGATACTTCAAGGGACGAATCGTATACTGATGATGGCATCTCCAGGGATGATGCATGCATGGACGAGACTTACATTGGTGAAGAAGAGGAGGATGCCACTGGCGTGAAGGACATTCCGAATATAGACGACGCATTCTTTGAGGAGGATCCAAAAGGAGCTGAAGCATATCTCAAATCCCCAGTATATCGTCTTCTGGTCAACCCTAGGACTGTGACCCAGAATAAATTGGTGACCCCGAAGATGGTAATACGGCTTTGTCTCGAAAGAGGGCTTTTCCTTGCATCGACCATAGAGTTTAAGCTTTCTCGACGCCCTTTGGAAAAAAATTCTGGATGGCGAGGCATATGTTGGGCTTCCCTCATGTCAGGGCTATGCTCAACCAGGCACAAGTGACGAGAGATATTCAAGCTTCTGGAGACTTGTCTATTAATCATGATGTGAAAATTATCGTGGTTTTGTTGGCTCGTTGGTGTGTTCCCACTCGCACCTTCATATGTAGATGGGGAGAATTTTACTGTTACCTTAGAAGATGTGGCTGCTTTGATGCATCTCCCGGTTACAGGTAATTTCTATGGAGGTCTTTCGGATGAGGAAAAAGTGATTTTTGACACTCTGACAGCTGCGATGGAAGAAGTGAACAAGGCGTCTGGTAGTAAAGGTTGTTATGCCCATTGGTTGACACGTTGGTGGCCAAGAGATGAAGTTTATGATAGTCCCATCACCGGTATGTTACATATTGCCGCTTTCTTATGCTTATGGTTATCTAGAGACATATTCGAAGACAATGGACATTTGTCGAAGCCTTTCGTAATCACTTTCGCTATTAAGATGGCTCAAGGTGAGCAACTCCTAATAGGTAGCTTATTCCTGGGTTCCTTGTATTCTAACTTAGACTCCTTGGTGTTAGATTCCAGCGTGTCGAATGGCTTCATGAAGATTGAGTGCTATGTTAACACGATGTTTCTTCAAGCTTTGATGTGGGAACACTTCAAGAATTATGCGCCTATCCCACGTAATATCCTGCAAGGACCAAATACTGATGCCCGTCACATCTTCGCCGAGAAAGATAATGCCCGAATCATGCGTTGGTCTACAAAGCAGCCTCGGTCTAAAGCACGCCTCATTGATGTGTTGGATGAAGAATCGTAGTTCGAATTTCGTCCGTGGGTGTCGGTTCCTGATTATGTTTCTCAACCAACGACTTTCAATACTGGAGAGAGCACGACTCTGAAATCTGGTGCTAACCCGAATGATGGTGAGAGATCCTTCATGTTGAGCTATACTCCTGGTCACTTGTTATCCGTTATGCATGGAGAGTGGGCCGTAGAAGAATACAAAATTGATAGGGCGGCTCAACAAATGGGTATGGATCAATGTGTTCCAACTACCCGGAGAAGGAAACCATCAGTTGATCAGCTTGCGTCTCGTTTAGATCACACTCACGTGGAAGGGAGTAGTTACTGGTTTCCTGGTTCTGCTAGATTTGCATATGTAACCCCAGGTTATATAGAATTCTGGCATCAACAATTTGAGAGGTTGCATGAATTCGTGACAGCTAGTCAGCCTCTAGTGAAGATTCCTCCGTCTGCTGAGATGATCTCTGGTCGACCAAGACTGAAGTACCTTTCTGGTGATAAACGAAAATTATCTCCAGGATGTTCTCAAGTAAGATTCTCCACATGTCTTTTATGAAACCATGGTAACTGTATTCTGATCATGTTATTGAATTCTTTACAGGACGGTCGTAGCGTAAGACCTCGAATCCATGCAGATTTTTCAGATATTGGAGAAGTTGTTCACGGCGGAGAAGGAAGGAACAAAAGTTATAAGATGTTACCTAATACCGTGAAGTCCCCAGTTCGTTCTTTGGTGAGTTCCCAATATTTCTCACCGTGACTTTCATTGCTATTAACATTAGAATCATGAAGCCAATGTTGTTAATTTTGTTGCAGAATTTTACTCCATCAAGTCTTGAAGGTCTTCAATTTTCTGCTACTGAACAAGCAATCGCTGATTTGAGTGACGAAGAAACTGTAAGTATTTCTTCACATGTTCAAATGTGGTGCTTCATAGATGAAAATATTGATTGTAAAGGACGTGTACAGGAGGATGTCGTCATGGAGATGGAGAATTCTGGAACTCAATCATCCTCTGGGAATGGGAATGGAGGTAATTCCCAAGATTCGGAGCCGGATGGAAGTGATGTTCCTCTTGTCGTTGATGTGGACAATTCCAACCCCTTGGACACTTTGGAGACTCCTCAAGTAAGTATATATCCTGTATATTCTTCATAGAAGTATAAAAGTGCTGACTTGTGAATGAATGAATGAGAACCCATGTGAATATATGAAAACTTAGTCGAATTTCGTCGTCAGAAAATTCAGAACCCAGCTTTTTAGTAGAAACGCTGTAGAATCTTCGTCCGGAGTCGGATTTTGATGATCTGCATGTGCAAATTCAAGCCCGGAAAATTTCCAAGCTTTAAAGAATATTTTTAAGTTTTGAGCACGTTCAGAGCCTGAAAAAGGCGAAATAGTAAACTTCCAGGAGACTTCCAGAACTTTTTCAGATTGCGCATCACTTGATATTTTGGCCACATCTACTCGCTCGTTCATCGGATTGTCATGAAATTTTGACATGTCATAGAGGACATCCATACGAAGAGAATGGAATATGACCCATCCTCAGATTCCTTGTATATTGCTCCCAGTTCGTCTCTTAGTACAGGGCAGAGTTCAGTTTCTTCAGACGGACTCATCGTAAAATGTGTTTTCATGACTTTCATGTTATTTGCTCGTGCCTTGAATGTAGTATGATGAACTTTGATGATATTTCCTTGAGGGTATACTATGTTTCATAATCTCCTTTGGCTTCGTGACTCTAACCTCATGTAATCTTCGTATTAGGTGCTAAATACCGAAGTTGAGGATACTGGAGCCAATGATGATAACTCTAACCCTTCCGAAGTTATTGATGAAGAGACAGCCATCCCTGCACTTCGAGGCCATGAGAAGGTCGCTCTGATGTTATGGAAAACCAGATGGTTGTTGCCTCAGTGATAGAAGAAACCGAGATAGCAGCGGAGAATACCGAAGGAACTGTTGCTTTGGTCGTGGAAGCCGCTCCAGTGACTGAGAACCGTATAATAGTGTATGAATATCCAACTGCAGGGGTTGCTTTCGATCCTCCCTTTAACACTTCACTCCGTATCATGAACTGGTCGGTGGATTCAGCGTTCCCATTGGATATGCACGCTTGTACGAGACGATATGGAAGAAGTTTGGCCACATGATCGTTGACAGGAACCCTGGGCGTGCTTTATGCTTTAACCATGCAAGTAGGCGTTATCTTGCGTGTCGTGAGTGATATGCATACGAGACCCAGGAATACCGTGACTCCAGATATACTCTTTGATTGGGAGTTTAACTTGGAGAATTCAGAAAGACTTGGCCTCAACGTGAAATGGCTTCGTAAGCAAATAAACGTTATCAAGGATTCATGTGAGAAGAACATACCCTTTCCCAATGATGCTGTGAAGGAGAAGGAGGACAAGATTCCAAGCTGACCGAGGAGTTGAACAAGGAGAGGGCGGCTTTGCAAATCTTGAAGGATGCTGATGAGCGAAAGCCTTTTCTTGCTGATCTCTTGAACTTCTGAACTTCTGAGAGATGTGAGGTTTATACTTGGGTTTTGATATTTAGATGGTTTTGGATTGACTGATGGTTAAGGATTTTCTTGTAGATTTGATAGAGATTTTCTTTTACGAAATATGAACTGAATTTTGATAAATTGCTGAATTCAAATACTGATTGCAAGTATTGCAAATGTTTTGGAGGAATTGAAATACAAATGAAAGAAAATCCTAAATGTTAAATCCAAACGCCATGAATGCTTCGAACGCCCAATACCTTAAATGTCCAATAATTTCAGATAAACGCCTTGAGCCAATTTTCGTGAATTACTGGTAGGGTTCTGCCATCTGTGTTGATCAATTTGTAGTATCCTCCGGCCACGGACTTAGCGACCATGAATGGTCCTTCCCAATTGGAGTTCCTTGTAGAATGAAGACCGCGCTGAACTGCTTTGAGAACCAGGTCCCCTTCATGAAACTTGTTAGGCTTGGTCGATCGTGCCTTGAATATCTTCCGCTGATTCGGAATTCCCTGTTTGACGGAATTCCACGATTGTGGCACATATGGACACTCGCGCGGAAGAGAGTATCCAGCATAGTGTTGATCATGCTTAGCCAGGTCTTCAGCAATAAACCTCTCGATGGAGTGACCGATTTGAAGAAGTTCTGAACCCAACCATTGAGTGTAATATTGCTGAGGTGAAGTTACCCACTCATAGCTTTTGATGACTGCTAAATTGTTCATGGGGAGAAGTCCCTGGACCATAGTAGCGTATTTGAACATTGGTAATATTGGAGCATGAGGAGGAATAAGACTTGCCTGAGCTCGAAACCTTCTGACAAAGGTGTGCGGATTTTCTCCAAGTTCCTGCGTCCCATCAGAGTTTTTACTTCTTCCAGATGCTCAAACGGTGGTGCGTCCTCTGCTTCGTCTTCCGACTCGGAATCCTTGTCGATGACAGGATGTGTTGAAGGCATCGTTATCCTTCCGGCATGAATCCAAGTTCTTCCAAGGACCATGTCGTATCCAGGGTCTTCCCGGATTATGAAAAACTTGGCCTCAGTGCAGATCAATCTTTCCGTAACTTTGAGAGTGATGAAGCCGTATGCGTCTCTGGAGATTCCTTCGTGGTCCCTAATTGCTATGGGAGCGTGGGTGGCTTCCTGTCGAGTAATACCGGCAGCTCTGAGAGTTTTCAAAGGGATGATGTTGACAGCGGTACCAACATCGACGAACGCCCTTTTGAACTCATTTCCTTTAATGTGCACTGTGGTGAGCAGTCCCCAGTCATACATTTCTTTGTCGGTGGCTGAAGGTTCGGTGGTGGTTTCTTGGATCAGCAGACGTTTTCCGGACACGATGTGGTTCAGTGCAGCAAACATGTCTTTCCTTTGAGCTTTCGAAAGATACAACAACTCGCAGACATGTTCGATCAGAGATTGGACCGCTTCCTTGACAGGAGGTTCAGAGATGGTAAAAGTTCTGACTGGGAGGGGGTTTTTGTGCACTCCCTCAGTCCCCAGGTTGAGCTCTCCTGATTCGACCTTTTCTTTGAATATGCGCTACAAAATTTTGCAATCGTTTGTGGGATGGCTGATGTATCTATGGAAGCGGCAATACCGAGGATTTTCCATGGCCTCTTCAGTTGGTTCCTTCTTGACATAAGGCAATTTGATTGCACCATCTTGAATCCAGGCATCGAGTAGTTCATTAAATTCTTCCATTGAACAGGGAAAATCAGGTCCTTCTGGATCTTCCATATGCTGAGGAGGGATTTTCGAATTCTCCTTCTTGTGTGCCTTTGAAGGAGTGGAGGAAGTTTGCGTGTGCTGTGGTTCTGCTTTTCGCTTACTCCCTTCCGCGACAGCATTCGTTGAAGGTTGCAGGTTGTACTGCTTGTTCATCAAACGCCTTCTTCCTCGAGTGTCTTTTGAATCCTCAGTCTTTGTAGACTTTTCTCTTTCAAAAAGAGCGGGTGCAGTGGTTGCCGACCTCTTCGCAGCTTCGTGAAGCTCTGATAAAGTATGGAATCGAAGGTTTTCCAGCAAGGCCCTGTAGACCGGGAGCATGCCATTGATGCACAAATCCACTAGTTGTTGCTCAGTGACGTTTGGGTCATGACAATCTAGGGCTTGGACTCTGAACCTTTTCACATAATCATTGGGATTTTCACTGACCCTCTGAAACATCCTTCCAAGGTCGAAGAGGGTGACTTGTTCTGACACGAAGAAGTATTTCCTGTAGAATGCGTTAACCATTTCTTCCCAATTGTTGATAGTCCCTGGTACGATGTTGTTATACCAGTTGTATGCTCTGCCTTTCAGAGATTTTGAGAATTCCTTGAGACGAACGACATGATTATGTTCATGTTCTCCCAGGGCTTCGATAAAATGAGAGACATGTTCCCGAGCATTGCCAGTTCCATCATATAAGGTGAAGGTTGGAGAAACGTAACCTTTGGGGAGTGGAATCCTCTGCGTAGCTGCAGGATAAGGAGGTTGATGGCGATGGACATGCGATGTTTTGTCTTTTCCACGGTTCTCCAAAAGGTGCTCCAGATCCTCGCGAGTGATGAAATTCGATGATCCCTTCGCTGATGAGTTGTCTGCATCAGTTTTGTGGACTTCGTCGTCTTCTACTGTATGGATTGGAATTACTTCAGGATCGTCGTCTGAGGATTTCTCCTTCTCCTTTCCCTTCTCTTGAGTCTTCTCTGACATCTTGTCAGTAAGAGTTTTGAGATAATTACACAGCTCATTCTTTGTAGCAGCCATGTCAGTCTGATTCTTTGCAAGAGTCTCCTGCGCTTTGATAAGATCAGCAATGGTAGGTGGTGGATCTCCTCTGACTTCTTCAGGGTGTCATCCGGACAGTGGATGACTTTCGGCGTGAGGAGGAGTAATGTCACCACCATCAGTGTTGGAGGTCGAAATTGTCTCCGGGATATTCTGATTGTTGTTGTTGCTAGTGCTAGCACGGTTTGTATTAGGATTCGTAACTGAACCCGACCTGAGATCAACCATGTTGTGAAATTGTGAGATTGCAACCGAGAGAATGATCTCCCACTTTGGTCGCCAATGTGTATATGGGGAAAAACGATTTGCTGGTTTTTAAGGAATTGAGGAGACGACCGTACGGAGGAGACTCCTTGAACCGAGCGAAATATTAAACCTCACACAGATGCACCGCTGCAAAGGGTGTGCTTTAGATTCGAGAGATCAATCTGTAGTACTCCGTCCTAAATCAAGACAATGACCGTTCCAGAGTAAATTCAGTCACAAGAGAGGATGGGTTGATCTGTAGGAGGGAAGCTGGGAAGTGTGTGGAATCAATGGTAATCAAAGATTGTGGGTGTGTGAATTCTGAATATGATAAGCTCTGAATGATTGAAATTGCTCAATTGAGAGTAGTTTCTCAATTGATGAGTTGATGATCTCGTGTTGTTGATGAGACGTGAGATTGATGATACTGTTGATGTTTCAATCATGATTCAGAGACTTATTTATATTGCTGGAATTTTAGAAACCATGATCCCATGAAGTGTGACAGTTGATGGAATCAAGGAGTGGGAAAGTGGAGATTGTATTTGAAACCAGTTGCTCAACATATGGAGACTTAGTCGATTTTCCACCCACTACCTCGTGAATTCCTTCAACTGCTTGCACGACTTTCTCATATTCCATCGTGTGTTTGAACACACGTGCCGTAGACCGCCAGACCAAAACCCTAAGTGATATCCCCCCAAGTGACACGATTGACGTCTCGTGGTTTGTTAGTCAATTTATGACTTCGTGGTTTGATGGGACGATGAGTCCATGTAGTTGCTGAGTGTCGAACATGATGTTCTGAAACTCATGAATTGAACATGTCATGAGACAGAGGTATAATTCTTACGATAAAGTGAGCAAGTATTGCTCATTATATAGATCGTTGAATATTGATTGTTGAACCAATATTCCTTGGTTTGAGAAAATATTTATCATCTGAGCAAGTGTTGCTCATGTGATGAATTGTTGAATATTTGATCGTCTGAGCATGTGTTGCTCATCTGATGGATTATTGGCAGCGTACCAAAAATATTAATTAGAATATCGGTCGTTGAACCGAGGATAATTAATTAATAAAATTAATGACCATGAGGCCGTCTTAAAATTATTAAGGTTGGAATCTGGAATGATGATCCTTGGATTCAGAAACCCTAATTTGATCAATTGATGATGAATTCATGGTTCGTCAGAAGTTTAACCATGGGATGAAGGAAGGAGCGACTACATGGATCGTGGATCAACCATGTCGTGTCCATATGATCACGTGAGCAAATACGAAGAAATCATGAAGAGTTGACGATTTGTTGGTGGAAGAATGATTAAATGCTGACTTAATCATTTATTCAAAATGCTCGTCTGAGCCTTAGGTGAGAAAACCTAATTAATTATGACGAGGCGAGGGACCGACCATGGAGTCATGAAACTGGCCCTTGCTTGTCACGTGACCGCCTGACGATCACTTCATGAAAATCCAAAGTGTTTGGAAGAGTTTTGGACCTAATACGAGCAATTGTGCAAATTAGGTCAAAACTGTGAAAATTGATGGGACCGGCTTCCGTGATTCAAAGAGACAATATTGGTCAGCCAAGATAGCGTGCTCGTGTCCCCAAGGCGTCCGCTTCTCAGTCCTGAGAATTTTGATATTTTCTGGCGTGCAATTGAGCATCCATTCGAGAAAATACGCCAAAATTAGGGTTTCGACGAAACTGAGGAAAACACCATGAGATGATGAAAAATAATTATAGAATAAGGAATGAGGAGGCGTGGGACCTCCGTGGTCAAGGCATGGTCGACCGGTCATGACCATGGTCTTGTGGTGCCTTTTCCTTAATTTTATAATATTTTGATGATTTTATGAAAAAATCATGAATTTTGAGAAATTTGATGAATTTAGGGAGTTTCCATGAATTGAAGGAGTTTTCATGAAATTAGAGAAATAATAATAATAATAATAAAATAATAAGGAACCGTGGGGTGTGGAGCCGGCTGGGACCAAGGCATGGTCGGTTGGCCAATGGTCGCGCCCCACACTCCTTTCCTTAATTTTATATTATTTGTTATGGATTTATGGAAGTACCATGAAACCGAGGAGCTTCCTCGAGACGAAGAAGATTTGATCAGATGAGAGAATTTTCATCAAATCATGGAAAATAATAAAAATGTATTAAAAATATAAAACTGGTGTGGAACTGACCACGGCATGGTCGGTAGGTCGTGTGTCCGTGTTCCCAGCACCTTGGTCAATATTTTTAATTATTTATTATTTTCTTCCCTATTTTGCATAGGTTCATTGATTCGTTGTATTTTGAAATACTCGTTCGTGCAGTGACTGTTAGTGTATCGTCGTTGAATACACTTTCACCATTTGAATCGGGGCTTTCTTAGAAGTAGCTCAGACGCCCGGTTGTTGATTATTTATTACTAATTGTGGAATTCAGTGGGGAATAATTCACAAAGCTGAGTAGTAAGATGTTTATTATTAATTCATAGGATCAGTTGAGGATTCGACTACGAATTCAGAATAATAAAGTGAGCACTACCATTCCATGGGATCGTAGTTTCTACCATAGAATCAGAGTAATTAAGATTCATCTATTACCATTTATGAGACCAGTTGTGGATTCGATCATGAAATCGGAGTAATGAGATAATATAGTTATTGTTATTCAATGAGATCAAGCCGTAGATTCGATCATAGAATCAGAACAATTGTTATTGCCATTCCATGGGACCAGTCGTGGATTCGACCATGGAATAAGAGCAATTATAATTAGGAATAATTAACTTTGTGGATCTATACTAGCAGAGCAAGCTGTCTAGGAGCATTAATTATCCCGATATGATCTTGTCGGTAAGTCATATCCTTTATATAGTCAGGTAAACTCGTTGTTTGTTCCTGAAGACATTATCGCTCTATACTAGCAGATAAGCTGTCTAGGAGCCGTCCATCTCGTGATACTATATAGAAATAATCACTGAAAGTATTCAGTATTCATGAGATATTCCGTTGTCCAGTCGTGAGACTACATATCTACATGTACTCTGAGAGAAAGTACTCTCCGTTGAGAATTCAATGAGAGACCCATGTCTCCATACTCACGTCTGATTGCTGGATCAGAGCTTCGTATAATTATGAGTTTACGATTTTAACCCTTGTCGAAAATCCACCATCTACAATACCTTGACCAGACTCTGTTACGGGTTTGGCCACGAACAGAAGGTGGGTTAGCACGTAGGCTTGCATGTTGAAACGTTTGGCATGTTTGGCATGCCGATTAGTGCATTGGACCGGCATGGCGTGTTTGGCATGGCATTAGCATGCTGGTGCGGTTTTTGGAAAGCCAATTTGGCATTGTGACCATCTGGCGCAATTTTGCCTCTTTTAATACTGTGGCAGGTTTAGAGTGACCTGATTGGTCAATAAAAAGTGGGGTCGGCCAAGCATGGGTGTGGCCACACTTCCAGTGCGCGTAGCGGATTTAAAGCGACCTGATTGGTGGATGGGAAATATGGGCCGGCAAATAGTGGCCCAGCCACAACTCATGTGCGTGTGGAGGGTTTAAGGCGACCTGATTGGTCGACGGGAAACAGGGCCGGTCATGAAACATGGGTAGTGGTCACTTACAAGTGGCGCCGGCTGTCCTATGGCATGGCCACACCTCCATTTGATGCTGCTCCTATCCCGCGACTCCTTTTATTCCTTGTTTTCTGATTTTGGGTAGGATTTTGTACCTACTAATCCATGGCGGATTAATTGCCTAATTCTCCTAAGCTTAATTTCGACCGGCGGGGTCTACTATACTGCGTAGGGCGCAAAACCCTAATTTTTTCCAATTAGTCAGAGAAATATATGAATCTTTTGAAGTATCACAAAATTGATTGAATTCTATGTGTTGACACAAAGTTCTTTAAGTTTATTGCCAGAGAGTAGTATGCTTTCCGATTGAGTACTATTATGCAAGGACCTTAACCTTGTGTACATGGTGGATTTTCGACAAAGGCTAAAATCGTAAACCCATAATTATACGAACTTCTGATCCAGCAATCAGACGCGAGTATCGAGACACAGGTCTCTCATCGAATCTCTGACTGAGAATACTGTCTCTCAGAGTACATGCAGATATGTAGTCTCTCGGCTAGGCAACATCATATCTCATGAATACTGAACACTTCAGTAATTACTTATATATAGAATCACGAGATTGGACGGCTCCTAGACAGCTTGCCTGCTAGTATAGAGCAATAACGTCTTCAGGATACAAACAACAGTTTTCCCTGACTATATAAAGGATATGACGCTTCAACTAGCTCATGTCGCTCGGAATAATTAATGCTCCTAGACGATCGTTCTAGTATAGAGCCATCAATTAATTATTCCTAAATTCTTGGATTCATCCACTAAATTTTTGAAAATATTCAAATATTTCCGTAATATTTCGTTACTTCAATCTATGGTTCTTCTTAGCAGAATTCCATGGGTTAGTAATAAATATTCAACATACGGGCGTCTGATTTACCTTCGAGTAAGCCCCGACTCAAAAGGTGCAAGTGTACTCGACGATGATGCACTAACAATCACCTGAACGCACGAACGAGCATTTCAAAATACGACGAAACGATGAACCTATGCAAAATAGGAAAGAAAATAATAAATAATAAAATATTGACCAAGGTGTTGGGGGATTGGCCCACTGGCCGGCCGGCCGTGCCGTGGACAGTCCCACGCCAGTTTTATATTTTATCATATTTTTGTTATTTTCCTCGATCTTATGAAAATCCTTTCATTTGAAAAAATATCCTTCGTTTTGAGGAAACTCCTCAGTTTCATGGTGTTTCCTTCGCACCAAGGAAATAATATAAAATTGGGAAAAATGTCGTGGGGCCGTGTGTTTATTGGCCAACCGGCCATGCCTTGATCCCGGCCGGCCCCACACCTCATGGTTCCTTATTATTTTATTAATATTTCCCCAATCTCATGAAAAATCCTTAATCTCATAATATTTTCATAAAACCATGAAAAATATAATATAAAATTAGGGAAACTCGTGGGACCGGGCCCCAGCCGGGCGGCCATGCCCTAGACGGCCCCACACGTCCCTTTATTTTATTATTATTATTTTAAGTTTCCTTGATCCCATGAAAACTCCTTCACTTCAAGGAAACTCCTTAATTTCAACAAACTCCTTGATTTCATGATATTTTCATAAAATCATGAAAAATAATATAAAATTAGGAAAGGCACCATGGGACCGTGGTCACTGACCGGCCGGCCATGCCTTCGCCTCAGCGGTCCCATGCTTCATCATTTCTTCATTTTATAATTATTTTCCTTCATCTCATGAAGTTTCCTCAGTTTCAGCAAAACCCTGATTTTGTCATATTTTCTCAAATGGTTGCTCAAACGCACGCCAGAAAATACCAAAATTCTCAGAACTGAGATACGGACGTTTTGACGACGTGAGCATGTTACCTTGACCAACCAAGGTTGGCTCTTTGGCCCGCACGGTGCCGGTCCCACATATTTTCATGAATTGACCTAATTTGCGCAATTGCACGTATTAGGTCCAAAACTCTTCCAAATAATTTTGGAATTTTCATAGAGCGATCGTCATTCGATCTCGTGACCATCCAGGGCCGGTTTTATGACCCCTTGGTCGGTCCCTCATGTCTTCATAATTAATTAGGTTTTATCACCTAAGGCTCAGACGAGCATTTTTCTAATAAATGATTAAACCAGCATTTAATCATTCTTTCATCAACAAATCACCAACTATTCAAGAGACCTTGGTATTTGCTCACTCGAGCATATGGGAGCTACATGGACAATACATGATCCCATGTAGTCGGTCCCTCCTTCATTCCATGGTTAATTTTCAAATAAACCATCAATTGGTCATCAATTGATCGAATTAGGGTTTCTGAGTCCAAGGATCATAATTCCAGATTCAAACACCAATAACTTTACGACGATCTCATGATCAGTATTTTTATTAATTATGCTCGGTTCAATTACCAGTATTTTAAATTAATATTTTATCTTGGTCACGCTACCAATAATTCATCAAATGAGCAACATTTGCTCAAATGAGCAATATCTTCTCAAACCAAGGAATATTGGTTCAACTATAAATATTCAACAATTCGTCGAATGAGCAATACTTTCTCACCTTAACTATCAACGTTTACTTAAGAATCATACCTCTTCTCAATAGGCACGTTTAATTCATGAGTCTCAGAATATTTTGCAAGATCATGTTCAACTCAGCAAATATATGGACTCATCGTCCTATAAAGTCATGAAGTCAACAACTGACTAATTAACCACGAGACGTCAATCGTGTCACATGGGGGATATTAACTAGGGTTTTGGTCTGGCGGTCTACGGAACGTGTGTTCATACACACGATGGAATGTGAGCAAGTCGTGAAATCAGTTGAAGGAGTAAACAAAGTAGTGGACGGAAAATCGACCAAGTCTCCGCACGATGAGCAACTGGTTTCAAACATGATTTCCATTTCCCCACTCTTTGATTTCATCAACTGTCACACTTCATGGGATCATGGTGTCTACAATTCCAGCAATATAAATAAGTCTCCCAATCATGATTGAATATACAAGAATCTCACGTCAAACAGACAACACGAGATTAACAACTCAACATCGGAGTAATCACTCTCAACAGAGATTCAATCATTCATAACTTATCTTATTCAGAATAAATAACACACCAACAATCTTTGATTACCATTGATTCCACACATTTCTCAGCTTCCCTCCTACAGATCGACCCATCCTCTCTTGTGACCGAATTTACTCTGGAACGACCATTGTCTTGGTTTAGGCCGGAGTACGACAGATTGATCTCTCGAATTCAAAGCACTCCCTTCTTGCAGTGCATCTGTGTGAGGTTGAACATTTCGCTCGGTTCAAGGAGTCTCCTCCGTACGGTCGTCTCGTTAATTCCATAAAAACCAGCAAATCGTTTTTCCCCATCTACAGATTGGCGACCACAGTGGGAGATCATTCTCTCGGTTGCAATCTCACAATTCCACAAGATGGCTGGTCTTAGGTCTGGGTTAGTCACAGGTTCCAACGCAAACGGCGCTAGCACTAGCAACAACAACAACAATGACAACGAGGATATCCCGGGAATGATTCCGGCCTCTAACACTGACGGTGGTGATGTTACTCCTCCTCACGTAAACGCGTAGGGTCATCCTTTATTCGCCCGACACCCTGAGGAAGTCAGAGGAAATCCACCACCTACCATTGCTGATCTCATCAAAATGTAAGAAACTCTTGCAAAGAATCAAACCGATATGGCTACAGCACAAAAGGAGATATTTAATCAACTGAAGGATCTCTCTGATACAATGTCAGGGAAGACCCAAGGAAAAGGAAAAGAGAAGGAAAAATCCTCAGACGCCGATCCTGAGGTAATTCCGATTCACACAGTAGATGATGATGAAGTCCGCAAAGCTGCGGAAGATTCAGCGAAGGAGTCATAAAACTTCATCACTCGGGAAGATTTGGAACGCCTTCTGGAGAACCGTGAAAAGACAAGACCCCATATGTCCATCGTCACCATCCTCCATACCCTGCTGCTACGCAAAGGATTCCTCTTTCAAAAGGTTATATCTCTCCAACCTTTACTTTGTACGACGGAACCGGCAATGATCAAGAACATGTTTCTCAGTTCCTGGAAGATTTGGGTGAACATGAGCATAACCATGTTGTTTGCCTCAAAGAATTTTCAAAATCCTTGAAAGGCAGAGCATACACCTGGTACAACAACATCGCACCAGGAACTATCAACAGTTGGGGAGAAATGGTTAATGCTTTTTATAGGAAGTATTTCTTCGTTTCAGAGCAAATTACCATCTCTGATCTCGGAAGGATGTTTCAACTGAACAACGAACATCCTAACGATTATGTGAAAAGGTTCAGAGTTCAAGCGTTGGATTGCCATGATCCAAATGTCACGGAGCAACAACTTGTGGACTTATGCATCAACGGAATGATTCCAGTCTACAGAGATTTATTGGAGAATCTCAGGTTTCAGACTTTCTCAGAACTCCATGAAGTAGCCAAGAGGTCGGCAACCACTACACCTGCTCTATTAGAAAGGACTAAGACTGCAAAAGCTGAAGAACCACGAGAGGCTAGAGGCAGCAGCAGACGTTTGATCAACAAACAATACAACCTTCAACCTTCAACCTTCCACAAATGCTGTCGCGAAAGGGAGAAAACGGAAAGCTGAACCACAGCGTAAGCATATTTCCTCGACCCCTTTAAAGGCACAAAAGAAGAATAACGTTCAAGCTCCTCCTCAACACACATAATATCTAGAAGCACCTGATTTCCCTTGCTCCATTGAAGAAGTTATCGAATTGCTGGATGCCTGGATTCAAGATGGTGCAATCAAGTTGCCGTATGTCAAGAAGGAACCAACTGAAGAGGCCATGAAAAATCCTCGGTATTGTCGCTTTCATAGGTTTGTCAGCCATCCCACAAGTGATTGTAAAACTTTGAAGCGCATATTTAAAGAAAAGGTCGAATCGGGAGAACTCAACTTGGGGACTGAAGGAGTACACATAAACCCCCTTCCAGTCAGAACCTTTACTATCTCTGAACCTCCCGTCAAAGAAGCAGTTCAATCCTTAATTGAGCATGTCTGCGAATTTCTATACTTACCAAAAGCTCAAAGGAAAGACATGTTTGCTGCATTAAACCACATCGTGTCAGGCAAGCGTCTGTTGATTCAAGAGACACTCACTGAGCCTCCAACAACGGACAAAAAAATGTATGACTGGGGATTGCTCACCATAGTGCACATCAAAGGAAACGAGTTCAAGAGAGCATTTGTTGATGTCGGCACTGTCGTCAACATCATCCCTTTGAAAACTCTCAGAGTCGCTGGCATTACTCGACAGGAAGATACTCATGCCCCCATGGCAATCAGAGATCATGAAGGAGTTTCCATAGATGCGTATGGCCACGTCATACTCAAAGTCAAAGAAAATTTGGTATACACTGAGTCCAAGTTTTACATAATCCGAGAAGATACAGGATATGATATGATTCTTGGACGCACATGGATTCATGATGGGAAGGTGACACTGACACCTTCAATTACACATCTCCCTGCTGAAGAAACCTCTGACTCAGAGGAAGAAAAATAAGATATCTCACCATTCGAGTATCTGGAGGAGGTCAAAGCCTTGACAGAACTTACACAAAAGCCTGAGGAACATCCAAACGCTTTCGTCAAGAGATTTCGCACTCAGGAAAGTCTTATTCCTTCTCATGTGCCCATATCATCAGTTTTCAAATATGTTTATTTGGTCTAAGGGCTTCACTCCACAAACAATGTAGTAATTGCAAAATGCTATGAGTGGATAATCTCTCCACGGCAAAACTTCACCCAATGGTTGGGTCCAGAATCTCTTCAAGTTGATCATCCAATCAAAAGATTCATTGCGGAGGATGTGGCTAAGCATGACAGACATTATGAAGGATACTCATTTCTGCACGAGTGTCCATATGTGCCACAACCACGGAATCTCATCACACGAGGAATTCCGAATCAACAGAAGATATTCAAGGCGCAGTCGACCAAACCTAACAAATTTCATGAAGGAGACCTGGTTCTCAAAGCAGTTCAACACGGTCTTCACTCTGCAAGAAACTCCAATTGGGAAGGACCATTTATGGTTGCTAAATTCATAACCGGAGGATACTACAAATTAATCAACATAGACGGCAGAACCCTGCCAGTAATTCATGAGAATTGGCTTAAGGCGTTCGTCTAAAATTATTAGGCATTTGAGGTACTGGGCATTTGAGCATTCATGGGGTCTGGATTTGGAATTTAGGATTTTCTTTTATTGTATTTCAATTTCTCCAAAACGTTTGCAATACTTGCAATCAGTATTTGAATTCAGGAATTTATCAAAATTCAGTTTATATTTCTTAAAAGAAAATCTCTATCAAATCCAAAATAAAATCCTTAACCATCTACCAATCTAAAACCAGCTAATATCATAACCCAAATAAAAATCTCATATCTCTCAGAAGTTCAGAAGTTCAAGAGATTATGAAAGGGAAATCAAATAAAATCAGCAAAAAAGGATTTTCGCTCCTCTGCATCCTTCAAGACCTGCAAAGCCGCCTCTCCTTGTTCAACTCTTCAGCTAGTCTGGCAACCTTGTCTTCTTTCTCCATCACAGCATCATTGGGAAAGGGTATGTTGTTCTCACATGAGTCCTTGATAGCATTCATTTGCTTACGCAGCCACTTCACATTGAAGCCAAGTCTTTCTGAATTCTCCAAGTTAAACTCCCAATCAAAGAGTATATATGGAGTCACAATATTTCTGTCCCTAGTGCATATATCACTTACGACACGCAAGATAATACCTACTTGCATTGTTAAAACATAAGCACGTCCAGGATCCCCGTCAATAATCAGATGACCAAACTTCTTCCATATTTTCTCGTACAAGCCTGCATATCCAATGGGAACGCTGAATCCACCAACTAGTTCATGATATGGGAGTGAAGCATCAAATGGAGGATCAAAAGCAACTCCTGCACTTGGATATTCATGCACCACTAAACGGTTCTCAATTACTGGAGCAGCTTCTACAATCGGGGCAACAGTTTCTTCAGTATTCACTACTGGTGTTTCGGTTTCTTCTATCACTGAAGCAGCAAAAATATGGGTTTCCATAACTTCAGTGACAAACTTCTCATAGCCTTGAAGTGCAGGATGGTTGTCTCTTCATCAATAACTCCAGGGAAGTTCGAGTTATCCTCATTGGTTTCAATATCCTCAACTTCGGTATTTGACACCTAATACGAAGATTACATGAGGTTAGAGTCATTTAAGCATGAAACCAAGTGATATTATAAAATACAGTATACAAGAAATGAAACATCATCAAAGTTCATCATTATACACCCAATACACGAGCAAATAGCATGAAAGTCATGAAAATACGTTTTACGGTAACCTCGTCGGAAAAAACTGTACACTTCTCTGTACTAAAATACAAACTGGGAGCAATCTCCAAGGAATATGAGGATGGGTTATATACCATTCTCTTCGTATGGATGTCCTCTACAGCGTTTCAAAATGTCATGACAATCCTATGAACAAGCAAGGAGATGTGGTCAAAATATTGAGCAACATACCATCTGAAAAAGTTCTGAAAATCTCCTGGAAGTTTATTATTTCGCATTTTTCAGGCCCTGAACGTGCTCAATACCTAAAAATCTTCTTTGTTAAAGCTTGGAAATTTTACGGGATTGAATATGCAGATCATGAAAATCCGACCCCAGATGAAGGTTTTACGGCGTTTTTGCTAAAAAACTGAGTTCTGAATTTTCTGACGACGAATTTCGACTAAGTTTTTCGTGTATACACATGGATTCTCATTCATTCATTCAAAAATCAGCACTTTCATACTTCTATGAAGAGGATACAGGACATGTACTTGCTTGGGGGGTCTCCGAAGTATTCAAGGAATTGGGATTGTCCGTGTTAACAAAAAAAGGCTCATTACTTCTATTCAGCTCCGAATCTTTGGAAGTGCTTTTGTCTCTATTCTCAAAGGATGGCCGAGTAACAACACTCTCCGTCTCCATAACGACATAGACCTGGATACATCCTCAACAATCAACATTTTATCTATAAAGCATCATAATTGAATATGCGAAGAAATACTTACGGCTTCTTCTTCATCGCTCAAATCAGGAATTGTTTGCTCAGTAGCAGAAAACCGAAGACCGTCGATACTTGATGGAGTAAAATTCTGCAACGGAATAACAACATTGGTTTCATGATCCTAATAGTACGGGCGAGAAAATGTCACAACAAGGGAAATACTGAGAACTCACCAAAGAACCAACTGGGGACTTTACGGTATTAGGTAATAGCTTATAACTTTTGTTCCTTCCTTCTCCGCCGTGAACAATCGCTTCAGTTTCTGAAAAATCTACACGGATTCGAGGTCTTACATTACGACTGTCCTGTGGAAAAATTCAGTAACATAATTAGAATAAAGTTCTCATAATTTCATGAAGATTGTATGAAGAAACATACCTGAGAACATCCTGGAGACGATTTTCGTTTATCACCAGAGAGATACTTCAATCTTGGTCGACCAGAAATCATCTCAGTAGAAGGGGGATCCTTCACTGGAGGCTGACCAACCATCACGAATTCATGCAACCGCTCAAGTTGTTGATCCCAAAAGTCTACATAACCTGTATTTACATACGAAAATCTCTCGGAGCAAGGAAACCAGTAATTACTTCCTTCCACATGAGTATGGTCCAAATGAGTCCTAAGCTGCTCAACTGATGGCTTCCTTCTCCGTATAGTTGGAACACACTGATCCATACCCATTTGTCGAGCCGCCCTATCAATGTTATATTCCTCCACTGAAAACTCTCCGTACATGGCCGATAGCAAATGACCGGGGGTGCAACTCAACATGAAAGATCTCTCGCCATCATTCAGATTCGCACCAGACGTCGGAATCACATCCTCTCCAGTATTGAAAGTTTTCGGCTCAGAAACATAAGCAGGAACTGACACCCACGGGCAGAAGTTGAACTCAGATTCATCATCTAACACATCAATGAGGCGTGCTTTAGACCGGGGCTGCTTTGTAGACCAGCGCATGATCCTGGCATTATCTTTCTCAGAGAAGATGTGACGAGCATCAGCATTCGGTCCTTGCAAAATATTACGTGGAATAGGTACATAGTTCTTGAAGTGTTCCCACATCAAAGCTTGAAGAAATATCGTGTTGGCATAGCAATCAATCTTCATAAAGCCATTCGACACACTGGAGTCTATTATCAAGGAGTCCAAGTTAGAATATAAAGAACCCAGGAATAAGCTACCTATCGGAAGTTGCTCACATTGAGCCATCTTGATAGCAAAGGGGATCACGAAGGGCTTCAACAAGTTTCTGCTGTCTTCAAATATGACTCTGGACAGCCATAAACATAAGAAAGCAGCAATGGGTAACATACCGTCGATGGGACTATCAGAAACCTCGTCTTTTGGACACCAGCGTGTTAACCAGTGAGCATAGCATCCTTTACTGCCAGAAGCCTTATTCACTTCCTCCATTGCAGCTGTCAACATGTTAAGAACTGCAGTCTCCTCATCTGAAAGATCCCCAGGGAGATTGCCCGTGATTGGGAGATGCATCAAAGCAGCCACATCCTCTAAGGTAATGGTAAACTCTCTCCATCTACATATGAAGGTGTGAGTGCGAATACACCAACGAGCAAGTAGAGCCACAATACCTCTCGCATCATGAAAAATGAATAAGTCTCCAGAAGCCTGAATAGCTCTCGACACTTGCGCCTGATCGAGCATAGCCCTGACATGAGGGAAACCCAGCATATGTCTTTCCCATCCAGAGAATTTTTCCAAAGGTCGTCTAGAAAACTTAAACTCTATGATTGATGCAAAGAAGATCCCTCGTTCAAGGAAAAACCGGATCAGTGTCTTAGGAGTCACCAATTTCTTCTGAGTAACATTTCTGGGATTTATCAGAAGACGATACGCTGGAGATTTTGAGATGTTTTTCAGCTTCCTTCTGAACCTCAAAAAATGAATCATCCACATTCGGGACATTCTTAATTCCAGGGGATTCATCTTTTTCTTCTCCAACGGAAGTCTCATCCATACATGTTTCATCTCTGGAGATATCATCATCAACGCACATCTCATCTCTCGAAGCGTCATTAGCTTGGGAGTTGGACATCTTTGCGGAGTAGCTGTAAAATTCACACTGCATTCTACTTCAGTACATCATCGAGATATGAAATTCAACAAGATGATGAAATCATGCAAATGGAAATACTAGCATCTACAAAATGGTAATTCTTAACTCTTACCTTTTCACGATTCCACTAACAATAGTGATAGTAATGCGAGAGTTAAACACCTCAAAAATCGTTCGTCTCTTCGAAACCTACAAAAAATGAACGAAACTCAGATTTCCATAAAATCATGAACATTTATACTGTGTGAACATTCACCATGGAATTATGAAAACTAAAACATTATTTCATCATAAATAATTGTTTACTTTGAATATTACTCAAAATCAAACTTGGGTTTTTGAAAATATATGTTTACAAAAACATGAACAATAACTCACGTATTTATTTTTGTGAGTGATAACTCATGCAAAAAAAAAAAAAAATCCGTGAGCATGTCACGGTTTTGTATACAAAGATATTTTTCGTAGACAGATCACGATCTTATATAAAAAAAATATTTTCCTTCGTATCATCGTCCGTCTTTAAAACGAAGGTTTATTTCAATTTTTGTAAAAGCTCACACCTTATAAGATAAAGTTTTGAATTCCATGAAAGCTCATAAACAAAATTTTATCACTGGACACAAGTCTATATATCAAAAAAAAACTTTTTTCCTTCGTGTTATCGTCATTCTTTAAAACGAGGGTTTATTTCGGTTTAGTGAAAGTTCACTCCTTTTATGATAAAACCTTGGCTCTCATGAAAGCTCATAAACAAAGTTTTATCACTGGACCTAGGTCTATGTATAAAAAAAAATCTCTCCTAAATCATGGGTTTTTATTAGTTTCTCAAACTAATGATCAAACGAACATACGTTCTCAAAGAAAAAGGGGTTTTTCAACAAAACTCACACTCATATATATGCACATGTATATATAACCCAATCATGATCACTTCATGGAACTCTTATTTCCAAAACCTAGTTTCACAAGGATTTCCTTATTGGGCCCGGCCCGCGAATCCTAAACGACTAAGATCCCGTCGTCCAAATCAGCGATTCAACACCAATTTATGCTCATCGAACGATGCTCTATCATGCCACTGGGATCTTCATTTAAGTCGTGGTTTGCTCGTACTATCAAAATCTGGTAACGTTTTAACTTATGACTAAGTTCAATTACTTATATTGTTATAACCGGAAAATCACCATTTAATGCTGACCAAGGAACACGACTGTTCCTCACTAAGCAGGGGACTTCATGTAGATGGTGGATTTTAAAAAAAGGATAAAATCGTAAACCCATAATTATACGAACTTCTGATCCAGCAATCAGACGCGAGTATCGAGACACGGGTCTCTCATCGAATCTCTGACTGAGAATACTATCTCCCAGAGTACATGCATATATGTAATCTCTCGGCTAGGCAACAACATATCTCATGAATACTTAACACTTCAGTAATTACTTATATATAGAATCACGAGATTGGACGGCTCCTAGACAGCTTGCCTGCTAGTATAGAGCAATAACGTCTTCAGGATACAGACAACAGCTTTCCCTGACTATATAAAGGATATGACGCTTCAACTAGCTCATGTCGCTCAGAATAATTAATGCTCCTAGACGATCGTACTAGTATAGAGCCATCAATTAATTATTCCTAAATTCTTGGATTCATCCACTGAATTTCTGAAAATATTCAAATATTTTCGTAATATTTCGTTACTTCAATCTATGGTTCTTCCCAACAGAATTCCATTGGTTAGTAATAAATATTCAACATACGGGCGTCTGAGTTACCTTTGAGTAAGCCCCGACTCAAAAGGTGCAAGTGTATTGGACGATGATGCACTAACAATCACCTGAACGCACGAACGAGCATTTCAAAATACGACGAAACGATGAACCTATGCAAAATAGAAAATAAAATAATAAATAATAAAATATTGACCAAGGTGCTGGGGGACTGGGCTCACTGGCCGGCCGGCCGGCCGTGCCGTGGCCAGTCCCACGCCAATTTTATATTTTATCATATTTTTGTTATTTTCCTTGATCTTATGAAAATCCTTTCATTTGAACAAATATCCTTCGTTTTGAGGAAACTCCTCCGTTTCATGGTGTTTCCTTCGCACCAATGAAATAATATAAAACAAGCTCCTAACCCGGTGCATATGCACCGGCATTAACGTATAGTAATGAAAAATAAAAAAATGTGGCTCATCATTTGTGTTTCATTTGCATGTATATTTTAATAGGCTTTGATTTTCTCGAATGCAAAATTTTGGTGTTACTACCATTTTTCTAGTAGCACAACCAAATAGAAAAGTGATAAATCAACAGATAAAATGATATGCAAACATAAACTATAGCAAAATGAAATAGAAATCAACACAAGCATATACGTGGTTCGACAATAGAGTGTCTACATCCACGGGTGAAAGAGAGTTAAAGTGTTTATTATGATTATTGGGTTACATTGAAGGATCTCCATTCATGAAGCTCTATCAGTTTTTTAGATAGCAAGAAGAGAAAAAGAAAGTCTTGTAAGTTGTCGGTGGAAAAGAGCAGAAGGAAAAGTCCTCTCTCCATCTTATCTTCTGCCTTTTCATCAAAGATCTTTGCTTAACTTTGACGCATCCTTAGAGGTGATGTTGTGTGCGCCATTGCTTTATGTTGTATTGCTTCAACTGTCGATGGTTGCCACGTGTCCGTTCCAGATTATATTATCTAAAATTTGCCCCTTTTCTTGAGGGTTGATGATGAGCAATCCTTAAGAAAAATTACCTTCGCCCTGCTCTTCCGTGCTTTGGTCAGTGCATCCTTCGTCCGTCTTTTGTGCTCTTTGTGAAGAAATTTCGGTAAAGAATAAAATACGTCGAAGTATTAATACTTGCCCCTATTCTTTAGCGAAATTTTGAAATGTTCCTGCATAGAAAAATGTACCTTACCCTTCCTTATTGATATGTGATTTTCATACTTGGCTTGTCAGAATACACTAGCATCTCCTTTCCTTTATAATAACACCACTTCAGCCATGTAGCATTATTGACACCAAGTTTTGAGTACCCCAGCATCAACAACAAACATCATCTTCGTGCTTTGGACCATCTTCGTGACATCAACTTGTATATAGCTTTGGGTAGGAAGCATCGTCACCATGAGCTTTTCCTCTACACTTCAGCCTTGTTTTATGATCCGCAAGAGGTTCGTTGCTTCCCCAGCTTCACTGCCTATGTCATCGTTGTAGATTTGCTCCCCTGTACGCACACATGTGCAGCACTCACTTGAACTTTTATCGTCATTACATGAACTGCAGTCTCTATGTAATTCTCATGGCCCGTGGGACCTGCATAAAAGTGAAAAAATAAGGGACTGGCTTAGCCTCCGTCGCAGGGATTAGCACCGTCGTCGGTTTTACACCTTCATAACTAGGCTTTGCATCTTTGTCACGAGGCTTTGCATCATCGTCGGCCATGATCCTTTGTCACAGAAACTGCATCATCGGTATCACTTTGTTTGTCGAAATGGAGTTATGATCGGGTTTACTTGCATCATTGTCATCTCTTTTGTACTTGGGACTTTGTACCGTTGGAATCAGAATTGTGTCATGTTGGTCCTTTGTACTTTGTAAGTATTGGTTGATAGTCCTACTTGAGCATCGTATCTGGATCGAAGCTTTATCTTCGTAGCTCCTTTGTTGTGATGCTGGTGCAGTCTCTAACCTTGAACTGGTCTGCATCTGCTCTCCTCTGTTGTACTGTCCGTGCAATTCCAATGGGTAGGCAGCAAAACATAGCGTTAGGTAGCACTAATACAGGTTCGTCTCAATCAGCATAAGTGGATCTTCATCCATCATATTCCGAGGATGAGACGCAGCATAAGTGGATCTTCATCCACCGTATGTATTTCTTTACTCCATATGCTACAACTTTGGGTGCATGTCTACCTCAGCGGGTAAGCCCATCGCATTGGTTCGTCGCGGTAGCAATTGGCAGGTGTGCAAGGATGCCCCCTTGTCGTAGTATGATAGTTTGTAGTAGCGGCAGCAACAATTTGTATCTCACAACGTCTGCAAATTTTACATACCATTACCATTGCTTTATCTACATGGCAGCTCCGGCATCGGTCATGCGACATCTCTTCCGTTGGTGCGTACCAGCAGCTGTCCGTAGATTCTTGGTTTTGTTTACATCCATCTCTATCGGTTTGCTTGCCTTCATCCTTACGCGCCCACAATCTACTTATGTTCGTCTTCATGCTCATGTGGTTCTTTGCTTGAGCTAAGGATCATATGTGGACCTTGTCGGGTTACTTGAATTCGTTGACTTGTTGTGTAGTTTTAGCTGGCACAAAAATGTAAGTGCACGATATTTCATGTATTATAATCAATAAGGTAAATTCATGGTATAAGTAATAACATCAGTGAATAAATGTCAACTTCTTCATGCAGTAGTAAACTTATTAAGAAATTTGTATGGCTGCTCGTGCCCCAGCCTTGCGTAGATTTATGAATTCATTGTCTCTGAGCATGAGCATGAGTGTTTGTGACCATAGTTTCACGAAAGGATTACCTTGTGCTATGTTTGGGACCTGTCACCCCGTTAGCCAATCCCGGGCCAGGGGACTACTGAACGGTGGGGGTCTAAGTTTAAACATGATGGGTATCTCTTTCTGCTGGATGCCTTTCCCCAGGTCGTACACTCATAGACGCTTATGGGGGAGTCCAGAGAGATTGCACGCAAGTGCTTTCCCCAATACAAATGTTTGAGACTAGTGGTGCTTGCCCCGGTTCTCAATTATATAAGTTGGTATCCAGAAAAGAGTGGCGGTGCTTGCCCCATCTCTTTATGCAAAATGAGATCATGAAGTGTATTGTAGAAATGCATGTATATGTAAAAATGTATACAAAATTTAAAGTTATTAAAGGAGTATAAGTATTCGCAAACTCTTTAATTGTGTGTCGTATGTATGCCCCCTTTTGATTTTGGAAGCTGATTGTCAAAGCTTGTGGAAGCGAAAGTAACTGTCCCTGAAGGAATTTCATGGGTATGGTAAATGAATGTTGGTTACTGCTGAAAATTGCTCCTTGCCCCTGTGGTGAGGCTGCTTCCATAGTCCACAGATCTGCAGGGCTATATCATCGTAATATGCGGGTTCACTTTGTTCTTTGGCACCAGATCTCACATCATCAGTGTGGAGCACCTTCGTTTCTTCATGAAGTACGGTTGAAGAATAGCAAAGCCTTCGTTATGAACAGCAGAACCTTCGTTGTTGGAGCCTTCATCAACAGAGCCTTCGTTGTTGGAGTCCTCGTCAACAAGGCCTTCGTTGTTGGAGCAAAGCCTTTGTTGTTGGGACTTTCGTCAACAGAGCCTTCGTTGTTGGAATCCTCGTCAACAGGGCCTTTGTTGTTGGAGCAAAGCCTTTGTTGTTTGTACCTTCGTCACCTGAGTCTTCGATGAATAGCAGAAGCTTCGTTGTTGGAGCCTTCGTCAACAGAGCCTTCGTTGTTGGAGCCTTCGTCAACAAGGCCTTAGTTGTTGGATATCATCATTGTTATTAGGAATTTTGTGACAACCTTCGGAGATCATCATCACTGGGATTTGTATCGTCGTACCAAGACTTTGGGTCATCATCTTTGGGACTTAGATCAGCGCCCTTGGATTTATACTGTTGAAGCCCTCGGGTTTGCACCATTGTTGTATTTCTGATGCTGCCAAAATTGATACTTGGGAGTCTTCGTATAACATCATTGCTTGAATGTAGTTTAAATTATAGGACCGAAGATATATTATCGATTAGGCATTCTCTTTGGGTTACTGGTATCATCGTTGTCAGAATTTGGATCGTCGTCACCAAGAAATACATGAAGTAAAAAAAAAAATGGTCACTAAAGAGCAGAAGTATAAGAAAAAATTCCGAAGTATTCTTCGAATAAAAAGTATCGGTTCTCGAGTGAATCAATTCATAAGAAGTATGAAGGTTCATTGAAGAATTATACTTGGACAAAAAGTATGCAGTACAATAAGAAGTATGAACTATATACCCAATTTGAAGTATGTACGTAATCATAACCAATTAGAAATATGAAACAGTGAAAAATGCGGCTCTCCACTTCTGATAAGAGGTAATGCCTATCATCGTCGTTGGTCCTCGGATTGTTGTCCTCGAAGATTATCGTTGTTGATTGTTGTAGCAAGATTTGGGCTCATTGTCTTCGGAGAACATCGTCATGGACTATGGCTTGTCATCTTCGCTCGTTTAACTGCGAGATTCTTCGTACGCCGGGTTAATATTGGATCATCGAACTATGAGATGCTTCGCATGTAGGGTTAGTCTTGGATCATCAGTATCTAGCATCATATCATCGGTGTTAGGGAGTGGAACCAACTTCGTTGCTCCTTAGGTGTGTTGCTAGTGCTGTTCTACACTCGAGCTGGGCTCTCCTCTTCATGGCAGAAACACTGCGTTAATTTTCACGACGTAAATTGAATCTCTACGTCGGCAGCAACTTGGTGGATATGCAGCAGTTTTACACTTCAGGTTACTTCCATCGGCATCGGATATTGAATCATCATTGGACTTGCACTTGGGTGAAATTTGTACTTCATCGTGGACTTTGAATTATCTTCCTCTGGGGGAACTTTGGCACTTTGTCATCATCATGGGTGAACCATCTTTATCAGGTTTATGCTTCGGACTTTGGGCTTTGCACTGGCAGAATTTATAGCATCACCGAACGAACTACACTTCCAGGTACTATCAGCATCGTTGCTTGAACTTCATCCTCGTGCTTGGCACCATCGTCGTGTTCCACTTCGCACCATTGTTCGTCGTCGGCCTTGCACCGTCATCCCAGGGCTTTGCATCGTCATCGTAATACTTGAGCCTGGTTACGTTGGACTTGAGATGCTATTCGTTATTGGAGTGTTGCTTAGAACTGTGAACGTTAAAAAGTGCGGAGATGGCTTCGAGTCCTTGGTCAGCTGGATCATAAGCAGGCTTTGTATCATCGTTGGAGTCCAGATTCTCACACTTGGGATGCTGCCTCTACTCAATAGGAGGTCTTCGGAGGGAGACCCTTCGTCATAAAAATCCTAAGTCTTCGGAGGGAGACCCTTCGTCGTAAAAAGCTTCGCCTTCGGAGGGAGAGCTTTCGTCATAAAGATCCATTGTCTTCGGAGGGAGACCCTTCGTCATAAAAAGCCTTCGTCTTCGGAAGGAGTCCCTTCGTCATAAAAACCTTCGTCTTCGGAGGGAGACCTTTCGTCATAAAGCCTTCGTCATAAAAAGCCTTAGTCTTCGGAGGGAGACCCTTCGTCGTAAAAAGCCTTCGTCTTCGGAGGGAGACCCTTCGTCATGGACTTTGAATCATCGTTGGAGTCCAGATTCTCACACTTGGGCTGCTGCCTCTCTGCGAAGTGAGTTGGTTAAACTGGTATGCATGTGGTCCGAATCTTTATGCGAGCTTTAAACAAACTGTCAATGATTCTTCGTGCGTGATTCAGATTGCTGATGGTGCTAAATGTACGCCATCTTCGTTGTTTGAATCTTCCACTGGCCTGAATTGTCATCATTCTACTCTGGTTGATCTGCAGCATCGGAGATGAGGAGTAATCATCGGTATTGAGGTGCTCTTTATCGTCGTCACCAGAATTTGAACCATCGGACTTTGGATCGTCTTCGGCCTTGAATCATCGTAGCGAGACTTCGGCTCTTCATCTTCGGAATTGGGTCATCTCAGCAAGACTTGGTCTCATCGTTGACACCCTTTGGATTGTCTTCATCAAAGATCAGCGTTGTGGAATTTGGATCGTCATTTGTTTTGCTTTTAGTGCAACCTCCAACTCGAACTGTTGTTATCCTCTTTAAATGGAGTCCGCATTCGTCGGTTGGTCTCCTCACATCGCAACAACAACAGCGTGGCCAATTGCTCCTATTAGCCTCTACTTGGCATGTTCATCGTTGTTGACTTTGCATCTTCGGGATACTTTGATCACCAGCATCGGAATTTGTACCATCGGGATCCTCTTCTTTGCATCGGTATGCCATCTGCTTCGTGTTAGCTTGGCTGAAGAGTCTTCGTTGGCGGGCTTGGAATGGTCATCACGGGACCTTGCATCATCGTCGTGCATACAATCATCTCCATACGGACCAGAGCTTTCATCGGGTTTGCACGTCAGTTTGGTGTCATCGTCTTTGGACTTTGGACGTCGGACTTTGGATTGAAACCTTATCTTCTTAGATCCTTCATTGCGATGCTGGCACTGTTGCTTGAGCTGCTGCATTCTTAAAAGGTGAGTTGGTCCGTAATTTGAACTGAGCCTTATGGTCTTCATCCTGAGTTGAGCCATTTACTGGTGAGCTTTTAATTGATGGACGATCCATTCACGTGTGTATCATCACATTAGGGGACTGGAGCGATCATCGTTGCTTCTTTGCTTTGCTTCTTCGGTGGTTGTGAAGCAGCGGTTTCTTAGTGACTTTGAGCCAGCGGCGCTGATTGGGTCAGGACTGCATCGTCATAATTAGTCCCTGCACATAAAAAATATTTGGAAAACAAACTGGTGGTCGTCCCAGCACGAAACAAAAAGAGGCTTGGAAAAACGATAGAATCAAACACAACTAGGTTAGAAACCAACACCACTAGTAGAAATAAATTTGTTGATTAGGTACAGATCAAACCTAAACACGATGGTTCATTGAACCATTTTCTCCGAAGTTGTTCAAAAATCGAATAAAAATCTCATTTATCATTAGGAAACAAATCCCATAAGTCTGTACAACATTTTAGCACCTCAAAAATCATTCAACACACATGAGCAAAGCACTGCATCTAAGTCAACATCAGGTAGAAGCTGTTTTTGGATAAAATGTATCGAGGAGTTGAAAACTCCCTTCTGGGTCTTTTAGAACCTCAAGAAGAATGAGGGGTTTTATCAAAATGTGAAATCAATTTTCAAAAGCTTATAGCAATCTCTACAAATATAATCTTAAGTAGAATGGATTTTTTATACTGAAAACACGTTAAAAGAAGTGATTCATTGAATCATTTTTTATTGCAGTAAATTGAAAATTAGTAAAATTGAAAACCAATTTCAGAGAATTAAGAAAAAGCCCCAAAGGTAATAGATCTAGAACAGGCAGAATAAATTCTTTACCCATTCTCTGTTGCTCTAGCGCCAAATTGTTACTACCATTTTTCTAGTAGCATAACCAAATAGAAAAGTGATAAATCAACAGATAAAATGATATGCAAACATAAACTATAGCAAAATGAAATAGAAATCAACACAAGCATATACGTGGTTCGACAACGGAGTGTCTACATCCACGGGTGAAAGAGAGTTAAAGTGTTTATTATGATTATTGAGTTACATTGAAGGAGCTTCATTCATGAAGCTCTATCAGTTTTTTAGATAGCAGTAAGAGAAAAAGAAAAGTTTTGTAAGTTGTCGGTGGAAAAGAGCAGAAGGAAAAGTCCTCTCTCCATCTTATCTTCTGCCTTTTTATCAAAGATCTTTGCTTAAATTTGACTCATCCTTAGAGGTGATGTTGTGTGCGCCATTGCTTTATGTTGTATTGCTTCAATTGTCGATGGTTGCCACGTGTCCGTTCCAGATTATATTATCTACATTTGGGGAATAAAGGAATTTAGCTTATGCTTGGGTAGCATTCTTTACAACAGTAAGCGCATTGACAATGAGTCTGTGAGACCTACGAGAAGTACTGAATTTGTTAATTAGTCTTAAAACTGGCCTAAAACATGTCACTTAGGAGTAGAGTTCATGCCACTTGGCGCGATTTTTTATCCTTTTTTTTTTGTGTGTGTGTGGAGGATCAAAAGACCTAAAAGTAGTACCCTGAAAGAGATAACTGCCTGATAATGTGACATTGCCTTCGGACGACACCCAATCTTCCGCATAGGTTTTTCATGTACGTACATACTGAAATAGATTCTCAGTTGTTAGCTTTGCTTTTTTTTTTAAAGATAAAAACTCGAACTGCAAGAAACTACTTCATTTCTTGCTTACTTCTTCATTCAGCCTCTGAACAACATTAACATGGTTAGATAAAGCATACAGTGTGCTTACGTTTGGTTCAACCATACATCTTTTTCACTATGTACTTGCCTTACCCAATTTTGTTGACCTCTTTCTTCTTCTCCGTATTATTACATCTATATAAGCAAGAAACTTTTACAATTCCGCCATATCTTGATTCTAATATAAATATAGACATCTCATACAAAGAACTTAAGTTCTATCCCAATTCTTCATTCCTGTAAGAAGGCAGATTTCAGACATGTCAAACAACAATTAGTATTGTTTTAGAAAAATCAGGAGATATGGTTGGTAATACATTCATAAATAATCTTGTTGGACGCTAGTAATCAATTTGTAAACGGGAAGTGATGATACATTCATAATCTCACATGGACAACAACTACATACTGCTGCAAAGTTTTTGGTCTCCTTATAATTCTCCCGGCCTTTTAATTTCTGCTAGTGATGATGATGACCGCATTTTGTTTTCAAACTTCCTCATGTTGTTGTTAATAACCATGTCCACCTGTGCCTTCAAGAATTTATGTTATGAACATCAAAACCACTCCAACCTTGTAATCACCCTGTCTCGATACAATCCTATCAAATTGTCATACTTTTCTCTACTTATATACACACCATACGTACATGTACATGCGTGATGTGTCATCTTATATTGCGGCATGTGTGGCTTCAGTTTTCAAATGTTGCAAGGGTATATCCATATATGAACTTCCACAGTACAGGATGGGTACGTTCATGTCGTCATTCTTCACCATATATACATCTTAGTGTTAAGATAACCGATCCTTAAAGTTTCGTGCCTGGATTGGAGAAAGTCGGAACCGTGACTGGAGTTGAGATCGTTGGCTTAACAAATCTGTATATACTGCTGCTCTTTGATCGTCAGTTATATAATTAATGAACTTCAGTTTTCATGCGTTATGTGTCATCTTATACTGCGGCATGTGTGGAGGCTTCAGTTTTCAAATGTTGCAAGGGTATATGAACTTCCACAGTACAGGATGGGTACGTTCATGTCTTCATTCTTCACCATATATACATCTTACTGTTAAGATAACCGATACTTAACAAATTTGTATATAGTGCTGCTATTTGATCGTCAGTTATATAATTAATGAAGTTTGGAAGATATGTGAAACTGAATTTGTGGACTACCAATTTTTGTAGGACTATCGGTACGTGTCTTTTCAATTTTCATCGAAGGGGTTTGTCTGTCGCAAATGGAGAAATCTTGGGTTATGAGTTTGGAAGAGTTTCTGTTAATGATAACTTTCAAAGGGTTGCACTAAAGCGGTAGAAGTAAACTGACGTGTTTGTGAAAAGCAGGAAAAGTTGAGACGGATTGCAACTTAGGAATGAAATGCGGTCGCTTCATCTCAAATCTAAACAACGCGATTTCTTGTCTATCAAAATTTATACCCGACTGTCGACTATCATATTCTCGCCTGTTCATATGAAAAGGTGTGTGTAATGTATGAAACGTTATGTAATGACATGGCAATGACATGTATAGTAATGCTGACATGGCTTCACCACAAAGTACAGTGATTGTGGTTGCGCCATGTGGCGTGTTCGGGTCCCTTATTATATATAAAGATTGGGGAAAATGTCGTGGGGCCGTGTTTATTGGCCAACCGGCCATGCCTTGATCCCGTCCGGCCCCACACCTCATGGTTCCTTATTATTTTATTAATATTTCCCTAATCTCATGAAAACTCCTTAATCTCATGGCATTTTCATAAAACCATGAAAAATATAATATAAAATTAGGGAAACTCGTGGGTCCGGGGCCCAACCGGCTGGTCATGCCCTATCCGGTCCCACACGTCCCTTTATTTTATTATTATTGTTATTTTAAGTTTCATTGATTCCATGAAAACTCATTCACTTCAAGGAAACTCCTTAATTTCAACAAACTCCTTGATTTCATGATATTTTCATAAAATCATGAAAAATAATATAAAATTAGGAAAGGCACCATGGGACCGTGGTCACTGACCGGCCGGCCATGCCTTCGCCTCAGCGGTCCCACGCTTCATCATTCCTTCATTTTATAATTATTTTCCTTCATCTCATGAAGTTTCCTCAGTTTCAGCAAAACCCTGATTTTGTCATATTTTCTCAAATGGTTGCTCAAACGCACGCCAGAAAATACCAAAATTCTCAGGACTGAGATACGGACGTTTTAACGACGTGAGCATGTTACCTTGACCGACCAAGGTTGGCTCTTTGGCTCGCACGGAGCCGGTCCCACATATTTTCATGAATTGACCTAATTTGCGCAATTGCATGTATTAGGTCCAAAACTCTTCCAAATAATTTTGGAATTTTCATAGAGCGATCGTCATTCGATCCCGTGACCATCCAGGGCCGGTTTCATGACCCCTTGTCGGTCCCTCATCTCTTCATAATTAATTAGGTTTTATCACCTAAGGCTCAGACGACCATTTTTCTAATAAATGATTAAACCAGCATTTAATTGTTCTTTCATCAACAAATCACCAACTCTTCAAGAGACCTTGGTATTTGCTCACTCGAGCATATGGGCGCTACATGGCCAATCTCCTAGCTTGTAGATCCCAGTGCTAAGGAGTATAACTAAATTTAAGCTTTTCAAAGCTTTTTGGAGTCTTCCTGAGCTTTTTAGAGTTTCTCATAACTCTTTCCGACCTCTTTAGGGTTTTTAGGAAACATTCAAAGATAATCTTCACTATTGTTGGGAATTTTGTTAGTAACATTCTTTATAAAGAATTAAGTTACTTTCAGTTGGCTTTAACGAATCAAATGAGACCAGCAATTATTTGAGTTAAATCATAGTCTCCATAAGGATCCTTGTATTCATCTTCATAATCATCATAAATTTCATCATAGTCATAATCCTCTCCATTTTCATCTGAAGCATAATTACTAGCCGGAACAAGCTTAATAGGAGATTGAGCTTTCTTCTTAGTTGACATTCTATCCATTTGCTGCTTTTTTTCCTTGAAGTAGTATTGTCTAAAGGCTGGATCTCCAATGAACTTAGCACGCACTTCATCATTCTGAATAGTACTTGCCTCCTCTAGTTCCTCCTTAGACAAAATATTATCCATATAAAAAAAAATTCCTCCAACCCTGCTTGAATATCCTTGTTATGCTCACGGCTTGGAAGTTCCTCATTAGACTTTGAATTCATAGCCATGATCTTGGCAGTTTGCTTGGCCACTTTTGTAGCTTGTTTCCTTGCTAGAATATCTGCATCCACTTCACCCCAATCTTTCGAACCCATACTATTATCTGGGTCACTAGAATCATCTTGTTCCTCCTCCACATAAGCCTCACTAGATCATTAGCAAGGCCTAACTCAGAAGCTAGGGCACCATACTTGTTATTCACCACTAATTCTGTTTGAAAAAAATCATCCACAAACAGAGTTTCAAAGGATTTAAATTTAAAAGGTGTACCCTTAGTAGGGGAATTCTTACCCTTTACTGTAGTTCAATCCTCCTTAGAAGTGTTAACCATCCCTAGCTTTGAATTAGATACAGAAGTAGCCTCCAAAATTGATTTTGTCACGGGCCCTGGCTTTGAAGAAGTTTCCAATGAGTTTGGTACGGACCCAGGCTTTTGATTTGTATTCAAACTCTGTTTAATCACGGCACTGTTGTTCAGAATTCTTCTTGGTCACAGACTGGGTTATTTCCAAATTTTGCTTGGACACGGAAGTTTGCTCCAAATTTTGCACGGACTGAATATTAGTCCCGGATTCGGTTTTCCTGTTAGACGTAATACCAGAATTCTCTTGCGTAATATCTGCATTGTCAACATGCACATAGTTTGTACGTTCAGCAAGAGCTTTTTTTGCTGCAATAGCGTTTTTACATCTAATCAACTTGAGTTGAGCTTCACGATATTCAATGAAAGAACTATTAAGCTCCTCCTCCAACTGTTTATCATCAGCACACTCTTGGACATCATTAGAAACAACGTTATTATTTGTTGTAGCTAATTCTGACATAGTCTCTTTCCCTGACTAAATACCACCCCTTGCTGCAAAAACATCATCAGTTTTGCTTGCAATATTAGTTGGGTTAACACCACTACGTGAATCATTAGAAGCACCAGATTTAGCATGATCTGCATGGGAAACATTCATATTAGACTTTCCACGTACTTCTGCCATGTATGTAGAACTTTTAGCTTTATTAACTACAGAAGTTGAAGTAGTAAATTCGTCATTTGTTACCTCAACATATTCTGGAATAACAGGAATAATAGAAGCCTATTTTCCTTTCTCTTTAGATTTATCCATAGTATAAGAACTCATAACACCTGTAGTATTTGTAATATACTTTTTAACCTGCCATTCTTTTTTATTTTTTGGAAACCCACTTGTAGATTCATTCAATTCATGTTTCCCTTCCATAACAGAACTCCCTAAGATCTTACGAGCAGTAAGAAAACTCTCAAATTTATGCCCCATAATTTTACAATGAGTGCAAAACTTAATATTCTCCATATCTTGTATTTCCACATATTGCCAAAAATCCCTTCCATTAGCTTTAAGTCGTATTCTTTTAGGAATTACCTTAGCAAAATCGATGTCAATCAGCACAGTAGCATAATTACCAACATCATGGACCAATGTTTTTTGATCTATCGCAATTGGTTTACAAAGAATTCTTGCAATGGAAATAAGGATTTTTTTAGTCCACAATTCAATGAATAAGCCAGGAAAACTCACCCAAACTATAGTATGAGATGTATTTTTCCTCTCTAGATCAAAGTTAGGGTAAAAATTCATAACCCTAAGAGTTTGATTTTGGACCTTCCATGAATCACCATGCCAAACTCGTTCTTTATCCTCTTCAGAAATCAGTTTGATGATGAAAAACCCTTAAGTCATAGGAACCAGTTTGCACCTTCCATCACCAAGACCCCATTGTTCTTCTAAACTTTTTTGAACATCATTAAGTTTTAAACCTTTGAAGTTCAGTCTCCCAATAAGACTAAACTGGAAGATATCACGCCCTTCTTGAGTGAGTTCCACAGGTAAAACCAATGTTGGTTCTTCAAAATGTAATGACGCCTCAGGAAGAGATGTTAAATCAAAATATGTTAGCATATAGGGTTTTTTACCCTTAACTAAATCAGCAAAACTCACAGTTTTAACCCCATGAGAAATCACGTTTGAAACAGGATTTTCCCCCATCCTAAATCACCAAAAGATGATCAAGGATGAAGGAAAAACGTGAAAAAGTTTGAAACACTAGGAAAAACTAATAATTTCGACGCCGACTAAGGGGATCGAACATGAAAGGAAAAAAAAAGACAAAGAAGAAATAATCCAAATCCTAACAAATTTCATCTATCTTGAATCAAATAGAAAGACAAAGCCAACACAAAAAGAAAGAGTTCATAAGAATATTGTATTTTATATACGTTAACTCAAAAAAGTCTACACACTTCGTTATAAGTCGGAAATTGATTTCTGAGACTAAATTGTAAACTAGATAAACTCATCTTTAATAGAAAAAGTTTGAAAAATGTATTGTAATTACAATTAATATGTTCTAAGGAAATACCTCTAGTAAAAATTGCATTTCTATGTACGTTGATTCAAGAAAATATGAAGGAAGTCAAATTTCACAATAGAAGAAAGATGAAAGACCATGCAGAACTAATCCAAATCCTAAGAAATTTCATTTATCTTGAATCAAATATAAAGACGAAGCCAACACAAAAACAAAGAGTTCATAAATTTTTTGAATTTTATATACGTTAACTCAAAAAAGTCAACACACTTCGTTATAGTCGGAAATGGATTTCTGAGACTAAATTGTAAACTAAATAAACTCATCTTTAACAGAAAAAGTTTGAAAAATGTATTGTAATTACAATTAATATGTACCTCTAGTAAAAATTGCATTTCTATATACGTTGATTAAAGAAATATGAAGGAAGTCAAATTTCACACTAGAAGAAGGATGAAAGACCATGCAGAAGTAATCCAAATCCTAACAAATTTTATCTATGTTGAATCAAATAGAAAGACAAAGCCAACACAAAAAGAAAGAGTTCATAAAAATGTTGAATTTTATATAAGTTAACTCACAAAAGTCTACACACTTCGTTATAAGTCTGAAATTGATTTCTGAAACTAAATTGTAAACTAGTTAAACTCATCTTTAACAGAAAAAATTTGAAAAAGGTATTGTAGTCACAAATAATATGTTCTAAAGCATTACGTCTAGTAAAAATTGCATTTCTATGTACGTTGATTCAAGAAAATATGAAGGAAGGCAAATTTCACAATAGAAGAAGGATGAAAGACCAAGAAGAACTAATCCAAATCCTAACAAATTTCATCTATCTTGAATCAAATAGAAATACAAAGCCAACACAAAAAGAAAGATTCATAAAAATTATGAATTTTATATACGTTAACTCAAAAAAGTCTACACACTTTGTAATAAGTCGGAAATTGATTTCTGAGACTAAATCGTAAACTAGATAAACTTATCTTTAACAGGAAAAGTTTGAAAATTGTATTGTAATCACAAATAATATGTTCTAAAGCATTACGTCTAGTAAAAATTGCATTTCTATGTACGTTGATTCAAGAAATTATGAAGCAAGTCAATTTAACAATAGAAGAAAGATGAAAGACCAAGAATAACTTATCCAAATCCTAACAAATTTCATCTATCTTGAATCAAATAGAAAGACAAATCCAACACAAAAAGAAAGAGTTCATAAAAATTTTATTTTATATACGTTAACTCAAAAAAGTCTGCACACTTCGTTATAAGTCGGAAATTGATTTCTGAGACTAAATTGTAAACTAGATAAACTCATCTTTAACAGAAAAGTTTGAAAAATGTATTGTAATCACAAATAATATGTTCTAAGGCATTACGTCTAGTAAAAATTGCCTTTCTATGTACGTTGATTCAAGAAAATATGAAGGAAGGCAAATTTCACAATAGAAGTTTTTTGCTAGGTCAAAATGGTTTATTAAAGCAAAAAAAAATTTTTACAAGAATTACAAAATGGGAGGCTCTAGGCCTCCCCACCCCCATAAACCAAATGGGAAAAAACTCTGAAAACTCATAAAATAAGCTCCTAAACACTTAAAAAATAACATAAAGAAGAAAACTAGGAAAATTAAAATCGTTTTCGCCCCTTGTTTCCAACTCTAAAATTCTTCTTCTTGGGAATGAGACCAGCAATTATTTGAGTTAAATCATAGTCTCCATACGGATCCTTGTATTCATCTTCATAATCATCATAAATTTCATCATAGTCATAATCCTCTCCATTTTCATCTGAAACATAATTACAACCCGGAACAAGCTTAATAGGAGATTGAGCTTTCTTCTTAGTTGACATTCTATCCATTTGCTACTTTTTTTCTTTGAAGTAGTATTGTCTAAAGGATCTCCAATGAACTTAGCACGCACTTCATCAATCTGAATAGTACTTGCCTCCTCTAGTTCCTCCTTAGACAAAATATTATCCATATCAAAAACATTTTCCTCCAACCCCGCTTGAATATCCTTGTTATGCTCATGGCTTGGAATTTCCTCATTAGACTTTGAATTCATAGCCATGATCTTGGCAGTTTGCTTGGTCACTTTTCTAGCTTGTTTCCTTGCTAGAATATCTGCATCCACTTCACCCCAATCTTTCGAACCCATACTATTATCTGAGTCACTAGAATCATCTTGTTCCTCCTCCACCAAAGCCTCACTAGAATCATTAGCAAGGCCTAACTCAGAAGCTAGGGCACCATACTTGTTATTCACCACTAATTCTGTTTGAAAAAAATTATCCACAAACGGAGTTTCAAAGGATTTAAATTTAAAAGGTGTACCCTTAGTAGGGGAGTTCTTACCCTTTATTGTAGTTTAATCCTCCTTAGAAGTGTTAACCATCCCTAGCTTTGAATTAGATACAGAAGTAGCCTCCAAAATTGAGTTTGTCACGGGCCCTGGCTTTGAAGAAGTTTCCAATGAGTTTGGTACGGACCCAGGCTTTTGATTTGTATTCAAACTCTGTTTAATCACGGCGCTGTTGTTCAGAATTCTTTTGGTCACAGACTGAGTTATTAAAGGGGATCAAACATGAAAGGGAAAAAAAAGACCAAGAAGAACTAATCCAAATCCTAACAAATTTCATCTATCTTGAATCAAATAGAAAGACAAATCCAACACAAAAAGAAAGAGTTCATAAGAATGTTGTATTTTATATACGTTAACTCAAAAAAGTCTACACACTTCGTTGTAAGTCGGAAATTGATTTCTGAGACTAAATTGTAAACTAGATAAACGCATCTTTAACAGAAAAAGTTTGAAAATTGTATTGTAATTACAATTAATATGTTCTAAGGCAATACCTCTAGTAAAAATTGCATTTCTATGTACGTTGATTCAAGAAAATATGAAGGAAGTCAAATTTCACAATAGAAGAAAGATGAAAGACCATGAAGCACTAATCCAAATCCTAACAAATTTCATCTATCTTGAATCAAATAGAAAGACAAAGCCAATACAAAAACAAAGAGTTCATAAATTTTTTGAATTTTATATACGTTAACTCAAAAAAGTCTACACACTTCGTTATAGTCGGAAATTGATTACTGAGACGAAATTGTAAACTAGATAAACTCATATTTAACATAAAAAGTTTGAAAAATGTATTGCAATTACAATTAATATGTTCTAAGGCAATACCTCTAGTAACAATTGCATTTCTATATACGCTGATTCGAACAAAAATATGAAGGAAGTCAAATTTCACACTAGAAGAAGGATGAAAACCATGCAGAACTAATCCAAATCCTGAACAATTTCATCTATCTTGAATCAAATAGAAATACAAAGCCAACACAAAAAAAAAAAAACGAGTTCATAAAAATGTTGAATTTTATATAAGTTAACTCAAAAAAGGCTACACACTTCGTTATAAGTCTGAAATTGATTTCTGAAACTAAATTGTAAACTAGATAAACTCATCTTTAACAGAAAAAGTTGGAAAAATGTATTGTAATCACAAATAATATGTTCTAAGGCATTATGTCTAGTAAAAATTGCATTTTTATGTACATTGATTCAAGAAAATATGAAGGAAGTCAAATTTCACAATAGCAGAAGGATGAAAAACCAGCCAGAACTAATCCAAATTCTAACAAATTTCATCTATTTGAATCGAATTGAAAGACAAAGCCAATACAAAAATAAAGAGTTCATAAAAATGTTTAATTTTTTATACATTAACTCAATAAAGTCTACACACTTCGTTATAAGTCGGAAGTTGATTTCTGAGACTAAATTGTAAACTAGATATACTCATCTTTAACTGAAAAAGTTTGAAAAATGTATTGTATTACAATTAACATGTTCTAAGGCAATAGCTCTAGTAAAAATTGCATTCTATGTACGCTGATTCAAGAAATATGAAGGAAGTCAAATTTCACACTAGAAGAAGGATGAAAGTCCATGTAGAACTAATCCAAATCCTAAAAAATTTAATCTATCTTGAATCAAATAGAAAGACAAAGCCAACACAAAAAGAAAGAGTTCATAAAAATGTTGAATTTTATGTACGTTAACTCAAAAAAGTCTACACACTTCGTTATATGTCTGAAATTGATTTCTGAGACTAAATTGTAAACTAGATAAACTCATCTTTAACAGAAAAAGTTTGAAAAATTTATTGTAATTACAATTAATATGTTCTAAGGCAATACCTCTAGTAAAAATTGCATTTCTATATACGTTGATTCAAAAAAAATATGAAGGAAGTCAAATTTCACACTAGAAGAAGGATGAAAGACCATGCAGAACTAATCCAAATCCTAAAAAATTTCATCTATCTTGAATCAAATAGAAACACAAAGCCAACACAAAAAAAAAAGAGTTCATAAAAATGTTGAATTTTATATAAGTTAACTCAAAAAAGGCTACACACTTCGTTATAAGTCTGAAATTGATTTCTAAAACTAAATTGTAAACTAGATAAACTCATCATTAACAAAAAAAAGTTTGAAAAATGTTTTTTAATCCCAAATAATATGTTCTAAGGCATTACGTCTAGTAAAAATTGCATTTTTATGTACGTTGATTCAAGAAAATATGAAGGAAGTCAAATTTCACAATAGAAGAAGGATGAAAGACCAGGCATAAATAATCCAAATCCTAACAAATTTCATCTATCTGGAATCAAATAGAAAGACAAAGCCAACACAAATGAAAGAGTTCATAAAATTTTGAATTTTATATACGTTAACTCAAAAAAGTCTACAAGTCGGAAATTGATTTCTGAGACTAAATCGTAAACTAGATAAACTCATCTTTAACAGGAAAAGTTTGAAAAATGTATTGTAATCACAAATAATATGTTCTAAAGCATTACGTCAAGTAAAAATTGCATTTCTATGTACGTTGATTCAAGAAAATATGAAGGAAAGCAAATTTCACAATAGAAGAAGGATGAAAGACCAAGAAGAACTAATCCAAATCCTAAAAAATTTCATATATCTTCAATCAAATTGAAAGACAGAGCCAACACAAAAAGAAATAGTTCATAAAAATGTTGAATTTATATAAGTTAACTCAAAAAAGGCTACACACTTCGTTATAAGTCTGAAATTGATTTCTGAAACTAAATTGTAAACTAGATAAACTCATCTTTAACATAAAAAGTTTGAAAAATGTATTGTAATCACAAATGATATGTTCTAAGGCATTATGTCTAGTAAAAATTGCATTTCTATGTACATTGATTCAAGAAAATACGAAGGAAGTCAAATTTCACAATAGAAGAAGGATGAAAAACCAGCCAGAACAAATCCAAATTCTAACAAATTTCATCTATTTGAATCAAATTGAAAGACAAAGCCAATACAAAAATATAGAGTTCATAAAAATGTTGAATTTTTTATACGTTAACTCAAAAAAGTCTACACACTTCGTTATAAGTCGGAAGTTGATTTCTGAGACTAAATTGTAAACTAGATAAACTCATCTTTAATATAAAAAGTTTGAAAAATGTATTGTAATTACAATTAACATGTTCTAAGGCAGTAGCTCTAGTAAAAATTGCATTTCTATGTACGTTGATTCAAGAAATATGAAGGAAGTCAAATTTCACACTAGAAGAAGGATGAAAGACCATGTAGAACTAATCCAAATCCTAAAATATTTAATCTAAATTGAAACGAATAGAAAGACAAAGCCAACACAAAAAGAAAGAGTTCATAAAAATGTTGAATTTTATGTACGTTAACTCAAAAACGTCTACACACTTCGTTATATGTCTGAAATTGATTTCTGAAACTAAATTGTAAACTAGATAAACTCATATTTAATAGAAAAAGTTTTAAAAATGTATTGTAGTCACAAATAATATGTTCTAAGGCATTATCTCTAGTAAAAATTTCATTTCTATGTACGTTGATTCAAGAAAATATGAAGGAAGTCAAATTTCACACTATAAGAAGGATGAAAGACCATGCAGAACTAATCCAAATCCTAAAAAATTTCATCTATCTTGAATCAAATAGAAATACAAATCAAACACAAAAAAAAAAAAAGAGTTCAAAAATGTTGAATTTTATATAAGTTAACTCAAAAAAGGCTACACCCTTCGTTATAAGTCTGAAATTGATTTCTGAAACTAAATTGTAAACTAGATAAACTCATCATTAACAAAAAAAAAACTTTGAAAAATGTTTTTAATCCCAAATAATATGTTCTAAGGCATTACGTCTAGTAAAAATTGCATTTTTATGTACGTTGATTCAAGAAAATATGAAGGAAGTCAAATTTCACAATAGAAGAAGGATGAAAGACCAGGCATAACTAATCCAAATCCTAACAAATTTCATCTATCTTGAATCAAATAGAAAGACAAAGCCAACACAAATGGAAGAGTTCATAAAATTTTGAATTTTATATACGTTAACTCAAAAAAGTCTACAAGTCGGAAATTGATTTCTGAGACTAAATCGTAAACTAGATAAACTCATCTTTAACAGGAAAGTTTGAAATTGTATTGTAATCACAAAAATATGTTTTAAAGCATTACGTCAAGTAAAATGGCATTTCTATGCACGTTGATTCAAGAAAATATGAAGGAAGCAAATTTCACAATAGAAGAAGGATGAAAGACCAGAAGAACTAATCCAAATCCTAAAAATTTCATCTATCTTGAATCAAATAGAAAGACAAGCCAACACAAAAAGAAAGAGTTCATAAAAATGTTGAATTTATATACGTTAACTCAAAAAAGCTACACACTTCGTTATAAGTCTGAAATTGATTTCTGAAACTAAATTGTAAACTAGATAAACTCATCTTTAACAGAAAAAGTTTGAAAAATGTATTGTAATCACAAATAATATGTTCTAAGGCATTACGTCTAGTAAAAATTGCATTTCTATGTACGTTGATTCAAGAAAATAAGGAAGGAAGTCAAATTTCACAATAGAAGAAGGATGAAAGACCAGCAGAACTAATCCAAATCTAACAAATTTCATCTATTTGAATCAAATGAAAGACAAAGCCAACACAAAAAAAGAGTTCATAAAAATGTTGAATTTTATACGTTAACTCAAAAAAGTCTACACACTTCGTTATAAGTCGAAATTGATTTCTGACTAAATTGTAAACTAGATAAACTCATCTTTAACAGAAAAAGTTTGAAAAATGTATTGTAATACAATTAATATGTTCTAAGGCATACGTCTAGTAAAAATTGCATTTCTATGTACGTTGATTCAAGAAAATATGAAGGAAGTCAAATTTCACATAGAAGAAGGATGAAAGACCAGTAGAACTAATCCAAATCCTAAAAATTTCATCTACTTGAATAGAAAGACAAAGCCAACACAAAAAGAAAGAGTTCATAAAAATGTTGAATTTTATATACGTTAACTCAAAAAAGTCTACACACTTCGTTATAAGTCTGAAATTGATTTCTGAACTAAATTGTAAACTAGATAAACTCATCTTTAACAGAAAAAGTTTGAAAAATGTATTGTAATCACAATAATATGTTCTAAGCAATGTCTAGTAAAAATTGCATTTCTATGTACGTTGATTCAAGAAAATATGAAGGAAGTCAAATTTCACAATAGAAGAAGGATGAAAGACCATGCAACTAATCCAAATCCTAAAAATTTCATCTATCTTGAATCAAATAGAAAGACAAAGCCAAACAAAAGAAAGAGTTCATAAAATTTGAATTTTATATACGTTAACTCAAAAAAGTCTACAAGTCGGAAATTGATTTCTGAGACTAAATTGTAAACTAGATAAACTCATCTTTAACAGAAAAAGTTTGAAAAATGTATTGTAATCACAAATAATATGTTCTAAGGCATTACGTCTAGTAAAAATTGCATTTCTATGTACGTTGATTCAAGAAAATATGAAGGAAGGTCAAATTTCACAATAGGAAGGATGAAAGACCAGAAGAACTAATCCAAATCCTAACAAATTTCATCTATCTTGAATCAAATAGAAAAGAGCCAAACACAAAAAGAAAGAGTTCATAAAAATGTTGAATTTTATATACGTTAACTCAAAAAGTCACACTTCGTTATAAGTCTGAAATTGATTTCAAACTAAAACTAGATAAACTCATCTTTAACAAAAAAGTTTGAAAAATGTATTGTAATCCAAATAATATGTTCTAAGGCATTACGTCTAGTAAAAATTGCATTTCTATGTACGTTGATTCAAGAAAATATGAAGGAAGTCAAATTTCACAATAGAAGAAGGATGAAAGACCATAGAACTAATCCAAATCTAACAAATTTCATCTATTTGAATCAAATAGAAAGACAAAGCCAAACAAAAAAAAGAGTTCATAAAAATGTTGAATTTTTATACGTTAACTCAAAAAAGTCTACACACTTCGTTATAAGTCGGAAATTGATTTCTGAGACTAAATTGTAAACTAGATAAACTCATCTTTAACAGAAAAAGTTTGAAAAATGTATTGTAATCACAATAATATGTTCTAAGGCATACTCTAGTAAAAATTGCATTTCTATGTACGTTGATTCAAGAAAATATGAAGGAAGTCAAATTTCACAATAGAAGAAGGATGAAAGACCAGAGAACTAATCCAAATCCTAACAAATTTCATCTATCTTGAATCAAATAGAAAGACAAAGCCAACACAAAAAAGAGTTCATAAAAATGTTGAATTTTTATACGTTAACTCAAAAAAGTCTACACACTTCGTTATAGTCGAAATTGATTTCTGAAACTAAATTGTAAACTAGATAAACTCATCTTTAACAGAAAAAGTTTGAAAAATGTATTGTAATCACAAATAATTTCTAAGGCATTACGTCTAGTAAAAATTGCATTTCTATGTACGTTGATTCAAGAAAATATGAAGGAAGTCAAATTTCACAATAGAAGAAGGATGAAAGACCAGCAGAACTAATCCAAATCCTAACAAATTTCATCTATCTTGAATCAAATAGAAAGACAAAGCCAACACAAAAAGAAAGAGTTCATAAAAATGTTGAATTTTTATACGTTAACTCAAAAAAGTCTACACACTTCGTTATAAGTCTGAAATTGATTTCTGAACTAAATTGTAAACTAGATAAACTCATCTTTAACAAAGAAAAGTTTGAAAAATGTATTGTAATACAATTAATATGTTCTAAGGCATACTCTAGTAAAAATTGCATTTCTATGTACGTTGATTCAAGAAAATATGAAGGAAGTCAAATTTCACATAGAAGAAGGATGAAAGACCATGAGAACTAATCCAAATCCTAAAAATTTCATCTATCTTGAATCAAATAGAAAGACAAAGCCAACACAAAAAGAAAGAGTTCATAAAAATGTTGAATTTTATATACGTTAACTCAAAAAAGTCTACACACTTCGTTATAGTCGGAAATTGATTTCTGAACTAAATTGTAAACTAGATAAACTCATCTTTAACAGAAAAAGTTTGAAAAATGTATTGTAATCACAAATAATATGTTCTAAGGCATTACGTCTAGTAAAAATTGCATTTCTATGTACGTTGATTCAAGAAAATATGAAGGAAGTCAAATTTCACAATAGAAGAAGGATGAAAGACCATGCAAACTAATCCAAATCCTAACAAATTTCATCTATCTTGAATCAAATAGAAAGACAAAGCCAACACAAGAAAGAGTTCATAAAATTTGAATTTTATATACGTTAACTCAAAAAAGTCTACAAGTCGGAAATTGATTTCTGAGACTAAATTGTAAACTAGATAAACTCATCTTTAACAGAAAAAGTTTGAAAAATGTATTGTAATCACAAATAATATGTTCTAAGCATTACGTCTAGTAAAAATTGCATTTCTATGTACGTTGATTCAAGAAAATATGAAGGAAGGAAAAATTTCACAAAGAAGGATGAAAGACCAGAAGAACTAATCCAAATCCTAACAAATTTCATCTATCTTGAATCAAATAGAAAAGAGCCAACACAAAAAGAAAGAGTTCATAAAAATGTTGAATTTTATATACGTTAACTCAAAAAAGCTACACACTTCGTTATAAGTCTGAAATTGATTTCTAAACTAATAGATAAACTCATCTTTAACTAGAAAAAAGTTTGAAAAATGTATTGTAATCACAAATAATATGTTCTAAGGCATTACGTCTAGTAAAAATTGCATTTCTATGTACGTTGATTCAAGAAAATATGAAGGAAGTCAAATTTCACAATAGAAGAAGGATGAAAGACCAAGAACTAATCCAAATCCTAACAAATTTCATCTATTGAATCAAATGAAAGACAAAGCCAAACAAAATAAAGAGTTCATAAAAATGTTGAATTTTATATACGTTAACTCAAAAAAGTCTACACACTTCGTTATAAGTCGGAAATTGATTTCTGAGACTAAATTGTAAACTAGATAAACTCATCTTTAACAGAAAAAGTTTGAAAAATGTATTGTAATTCAAAATAATATGTTCTAAGGCATACGTCTAGTAAAAATTGCATTTCTATGTACGTTGATTCAAGAAAATATGAAGGAAGTCAAATTTCACAATAGAAGAAGGATGAAAGACCATGAGAACTAATCCAAATCCTAACAAATTTCATCTATCTTGAATCAAATAGAAAGACAAAGCCAACACAAAAAAGAAAGAGTTCATAAAAATGTTGAATTTATATACGTTAACTCAAAAAGTCTACACACTTCGTTATAAGTCGGAAATTGATTTCTGAGACTAAATTGTAAACTAGATAAACTCATCTTTAACAGAAAAAGTTTGAAAAATGTATTGTAATCACAAATAATATGTTCTAAGGCATTACGTCTAGTAAAAATTGCATTTCTATGTACGTTGATTCAAGAAAATATGAAGGAAGTCAAATTTCACAATAGAAGAAGGATGAAAGACCAGCAGAACTAATCCAAATCCTAACAAATTTCATCTATTGAATCAAATAGAAAGACAAAGCCAACACAAAAAGAAAGAGTTCATAAAAATGTTGAATTTTATATGCGTTAACTCAAAAAAGTCTACACACTTCATTATAAGTCTGAAATTGATTTCTGAAACTAAATTGTAAACTAGATAAACTCATCTTTAACAAAAAAAAGTTTTAAAAATGTATTGTAATCCCAAATAATATGTTTTAAGGCATTACGTCTAGGAAAAATTGCATTTCTATGTACGTTGATTCAAGAAAATATGAAGGAAGTCAAATTTCACAATAGAAGAAGGATGAAAGACCATGCATAACTAATCCAATCCTAACAAATTTCATCTATCTTGAATCAATTAGAAAGACAAAGCCAACACAAATGAAAGAGTTCATAAAATTTTGAATTTTATATAGTTAACTCAAAAAAGTCTACAAGTCGGAAATTGATTTCATAGACTAAATCGTAAACTAGATAAACTCATCTTTAACAGGAAAAGTTTGAAAAATGTATTGTAATCACAAATAATATGTTCTAAAGCATTTCGTCAAGTAAAAATTGCATTTCTATGTACGTTGATTCAAGAAAATATGAAGGAAGGAAAATTTCACAGTAGAAGAAGGATGAAAGACCAAGAAGCACTAATCCAAATCCTAATAAATTTCATCTATCTTGAATCAAACCGAAAGACAGAGCAAACACAAAAAGAAATAGTTCATAAAAATGTTGGATCTATATAAGTTAACTCAAAAAAGGCTACACACTTCGTTATAAGTCTGAAATTGATTTCTGAAACTAAATTGTAAACTAGATAAACTCATCTTTAACAGAAAAAGTTTGAAAAATGTATTGTAATCACAAATAATATGTTCTAAGGCATTATGTCTAGTAAAAATTACATATCTATGTACATTGATTCAAGAAAATATGAAGGAAGTCAAATTTCACAATAGAAGAAGGATGAAAAACCAGCCAAAACAAATCCAAATTCTAACAAATTTCATTTATTTGAATCAAATTGAAAGACAAAGCCAATACAAAAATAAAGATTTCATAAAAATGTTGAATTTTTTATACGTTAACTCCAAAAAGTCTACACACTTCATTATAATCGGAAGTTGATTTCTGAGACTAAATCGTAAACTAGATAAACTCATCTTTAACAGAAAAAGTTTGAAAAATGTATTGTAATTACAATTAATATGTTCTAAGGAAATAGCTCTAGTAAAAATTGCATTTCGATGTACGTTGATTCAAGAAATATGAAGGAATTCAAATTTCACACTAGAAGAAGGTTGAAAGACCATGTAGAACTAATCCAAATCCGAACAAATTTAATCTATCTTGAATCAAATAGAAAGATAAAGCCAATACAAAAACAAAGAGTTCATAAAAATGTTGAATTTTATGTACGTTAACTTAAAAAAGTCTACACACTTCGTTATATCACAATTAATATGTTCTAAGGCATTACGTCTAGTAAAAATTGCATTTCTATGTACGTTGATTTAAGAAAATACGAAGGAAGACAAATTGCACAATAGAAGAAGGATGAAATACCAAGAATAACTAATCCAAATCCAAACAAATTTCATCTATCCTGAATCAAATAGAAAGACAAAGCCAACACAAAAAGAAAGAGTTCATAAAAATGTTGAATTTTATATACCTTAACTCAAAAAAGTTTACACACTTCGTTATAAGTCTGAGATTGATTTCTGAAACTAAATTGTAAACTAGATAAACTCATCTTTACAGAAAAAGTTTGAAAAATGTATTGTAGTCACAATTAATATGCTCTAAGGCATTACGTCTAGTAAAAATTGCATTTCTATGTACGTTGATTCAAGAAAATATGAAGGAAGTCAAATTTCACAATGGAAGAAGGATGAAAGACCATGCATAACTAATCTGAATCCTAACAAATTTCATCTATCTTGAATCAAATAAAAAGACAAAGCCAACAAAAAAAGAAAGAGTTCATAAAAATTTTGAATTTTATAAACCTCAACTCAAAAAAGTCTACACACTTCGTTATAAGTCGGAAATTGATTTCTGAGACTAAATCTTAAACTAGATAAACTCATCTTTAACAGAAAAAGTTTGAAAAAATGTATTGTAATCACAAATAATATATTCTAAAGCATTACGTCTAGTAAAAATTGCATTTCTATGAACGTTGATTCTAGAAAATATGAAGGAATGAAAATTTCCTAATATAAGAAGGATGAAACACCAAGAAGAACTAATCCAAATCCTAACAAATTTCATCAGTCTTGAATCAAACAGAAAGACAAAGCCAACACAAAAAGAAGGATTTGAGTTCATAAAAATGTTGAATTTTATATACGTTAACTCAAAAAAGTCTACACACTTCATTATAAGTCTGAAATTTATTTCTGAAACTAAATTGTAAACAAGATAAACTCTTCTTTAATAGAAAAAGTTTAAAAAATGTATTGTAGTCACAAATAATATGTTCTAAGGCATAACGTCTAGTAAAAATTACATTTCTATATACGTTGATTCAAGAAAATATGAAGGAAGTCAAATTTCACAATAGAAGAAGGATGAAAGACCAAGAAGAACTAATCCAAATCCAAACAAATTTCATCTATCCTGAATGAAATAGAAAGACAAAGACAACACAAAAAGAAAGAGTTCATAAAAATGTTGAATTTTATATACCTTAACTCAAAAAAGTCTACACACTTCGTTATAAGTCTGAGATTGATTTCTGAAACTAAATTGTAAACTAGATAAACTCATCTTTACAGAAAAAGTTTGAAAAATGCATTGTAGTCACAATTAATATGTTCTAAGGCATTACGTCTAATAAAAATTGCATTTCTATGTACGTTGATTCAAGAAAATATGAAGGAAGTCAAATTTCACAATGGAAGAAGGATGAAAGACCATGCATAACTAATCCGAATCCTAACAAATTTCATCTATCTTGAATCAAATAAAAATACAAAGCCAACAAAAAAAGAAAGAGTTCATAAAAATTTTGAATTTTATAAACGTCAACTCAAAAAAGTCTACACACTTCGTTATAAGTCGGAAATTGATTTCTGAAACTAAATCTTAAACTAGATAAACTCATCTTTGACAGAAAAAGTTTGAAAAAATGTATTGTAATCACAAATAATATATTCTAAAGCATTACGTCTAGTAAAAATTGCATTTCTATGAACGTTGATTCTATAAAATATGAAGGAAGGCAAATTTCCTAATATAAGAAGGATGAAACACCAAGAAGAACTAATCCAAATCCTAAAAAATTTCATCTATGTTGAATCAAATAGAAAGACAAATCCAACACAAAAATAAAGAGTTCATAAAAACGTTGAATTTTATATACGTTAACTCAAAAAAGTCGACACACTTCAAAATGTTGAATTTTATATACGTTAACTCAAAAAAGTCTACACACTTCGTTATATGTCTGAAACTAAATTTTAAACTAGATAAACTCATCCTTAACAGAAAAAGTTTAAAAAATATATTGTAAACACAAATAATATGTTCTAAGGAATTATATCTAGTAAAAATTGCATTTCTATGTACGTTGATTCAAGAAAATATGAAGGAAGTCAAATTTCACAATAGAAGAAGGATGAAAAACCATCCAGAACTAATCCAAATTCTAAAAAAATTCATCTATTTGAATCAAATTGAAAGACAAAGCCAATACACAAATAAAGAGTTCATAAAAATATTGAATTTTTTATTCGTTAACTCAAAAAAGTCTACACACTTCGTTATAAGTCGGAAGTTGATTTCTGAGACTAAATTGTAAAGTAGATAAACTCATCTTTAACAGAAAAAGTTTAAAAAACATATTGTAATCACAATTAATATGTTCTAAGGCATTACGTCTAGTAAAAATTGCATTTCTATGTACGTTGATTCAAGAAAATATGAAGGAAGGCAAATTTCACAGTAGAAGAAGGATGAAAGACCAAGAAGAACCAATCCAAATCCAAACAAATTTTATCTATCTTGAATCAAAAAGAAAGACAAAGCCAACACAAAAAGAAAGAGTTCATAAAAATGTTGAATTTTATATACCTTAACTCAAAAGTCTACAGACTTCGTTATAAGTCTGAGATTGATTTCTGAAACTAAATTGTAAACTAGATAAACTCATCTATACAGAAAAAGTTTGAAAAATGTATTGTAGCCACAATTAATATGTTCTAAGGCATTACGTCTAGTAAAAATTGCATTTCTATACGTTGATTCAAGAAAATATGAAGAAAGTCAAATTTCACAATGGAAACAGGATGAAAGGCCATGCATAACTAACAATCCAAATCCTAAAAATTTCATCTATCTTGTATCAAATAAAAAGACAAAGCCAACAAAAAAAGAAAGAGTTAAAAAAATTTGAATTTTATAAACGTCAACTCAAAAAATCTACACACTTCGTTATAAGTCGGAAATTGATTTCTGAGACTAAATCGTAAACTAGATAAACACATCTTTAACAGAAAAAGTTTGAAAAAATGTATTGTAATCACAAATAATATGTTCTAAAGCATTACGTCTAGTAAAAATTGCATTTCTATGAACGTTGATTCTAGAAAATATGAAGGAAGGAAAATTTCACAATATAAGAAGGATGAAACACCAAGAAGAACTAATCCAAATCTTAAGAAATTTCATCTATCTTGAATCAAACAGAAAGACAAAGCAGACACAAAAAGAAAGATTTGAGTTCATAAAAATGTTGAATTTTATATACGTTAACTCAAAAAAGTCTACACACTTCGTTATAAGTCTGAAATTGATTTCTGAAATTAAATTGTAAAAAAGATAAACTCATCTTTAATAGAAAAAATTTGAAAAATGTATTGTAATCACAATTAATATGTTCTAAGGCATTACGTCTAGTAAAATTTGCATTTCTATGTACGTTGATTCAAGAAAATACGAAGGAAGGCAAATTTCACAATAGAAGAAGGATGAAAGACCAAGAAGAACTAATCCAAATCCAAACAAATTTCACATATCCTGAATCAAATAGAAAGACAAAGCCAACACAAAAAGAAAGAGTTCATAAAAATGTTGAATTTCATATACCTTAACTCAAAAAGTTTACACACTTCGTTATAAGTCTGAGATTGATTTCTGAAACTAAATGTAAACTAGATAAACTCATCTTTACGAAAAAGTTTGAAAAATGTATTGTAGTCACAATTAATATGTTCTAAGGCATTACGTCTAGTAAAAATAGCATTTCTATGTACGTTGATTCAAGAAAATATGAAGGAAGTCAAATTTCAGAATAGAAGAAGGATGAAAGACCATGCATAACTAATCCGAATCCTATCAAATTTCATCTATCTTGAATCAAATAAAAAGACAAAGCCAACAAAAAAGAAAGAGTCCATAAAAAGTTTGAATTTTATAAACGTCAACTCAAAAAAGTCTACACACTTCGTTATAAGTCGGAAATTGATTTCTGAGACTAAATCTTAAACTAGATAAACTCATCTTTAACAGAAAAAGTTTGATAAAATGTATTGTAATCACAAATAATATATTCTAAAGCATTACGTCTAGTAAAAATTGCATTTCTATGAACGTTGATTCTAGAAAATATGAAGGAAGGAAAATTTCCTAATATAAGAAGGATGAAACACCAAGAAGAACTAATCCAAATCCTAACAAATTTCATCAATCTTGAATCAAACAGAAAGACAAAGCCAACACAAAAAGAATGATTTGAGTTCATAAAAATGTTGAATTTTATATACGTTAACTCAAAAAAGTCTACACACTTCGTTATAAGTCTGAAATGGATTTTTGAAATTAAATAGTAAACAAGATAAACTCTACTTTAATATAAAAGTTTAAAAAATGTATTGTAGTCACAAATAATATGTTCTAAGGCATAACGTCTAGAAAATTTGCATTTCTATATACGTTGATTCAAGAAAATATGAAGGAAGTCAAATTTCACAATAGAAGAAGGATGAAAGGCCATGCATAACTAATCTGAATCCTAACAAATTTCATCTATTGAATCAAATAGAAAGACAAAGCCAACACAAATGAAAGAGTTCATAAGATTTTGAATTTTATAAACGTCAACTCAAAAAGTATACAAGTCGGAAATTGATTTCTGAGACTAAATTGTAAACAAAATAAATTCATATTTAAAGAAAAATTTGAAAAATGTATTGTAAACACAGATAATATGTTCTAAGGAATTACGTCTAGTAAAAATTGCATTTCTATGTACGTTGATTCAAGAAAATATGAAGGAAGTCAAATTTCACATAGAAGAAGGATGAAAGACCAGCCAAAACTAATCCAAATTCTGACAAATTTCATCCATTTGAATCAAATTGAAAGACAAATCCAATACAAAAATAAAGAGTTCATAAAATATTGAATTTTTATTCATTAACTCAAAAAAGTCTACACATTTCGTTATAAGTCGGAAGTTGATTTCTGAGACTAAATTGTAAACTTGATAAACATCTTTAACAGAAAAAGTTTGAAAAATATATTGTAATCACAATAATATGTTCTAAGGCATTACGTCTAGTAAAAAATTGCATTTCTATGTACGTTGATTTAAGAAAATACGAAGGAAGGCAAATTTCACAATAGAAGACGGATGAAAAACCAAGAATAACTAATCCAAATCCAAACAAATTTCATCTATCCTGAATCAAATAGAAAGACAAAGCCAACACAAAAGAAAGAGTTCATAAAAATGTTGAATTTTATATACCTTAACTAAAATTTTTTTACACACTTCGTTATAAGTCTAAGATTGATTTCTGAAACTAAATTGTAAACTAGATAAATCATCTTTAAAGAAAAAGTTTGAAAATGTATTGTAGTCACAATTAATATGTTCTAAGGCATTAGTCTAGTAAAATTGCATTTCTATGTACGTTGATTCAAGAAAATATGAAGGAAGTCAAATTTCACAATGGAAGAAGGATGAAAGACCATGCATAACTAATCCGAATCCTAACAAATTTCATCTATCTTGAATCAAATAAAAATACAAAGCCAACAAAAAAAGAAAGAGTTCATAAAAATTTGAATTTTATAAACGTCAACTCAAAAAGTCTACACACTTCGTTATAAGTCGGAAATTGATTTCTGAAACTAAATCTTAAACTAGATAACCTCATCTTTGACAGAAAAAGTTTGAAAAAATGTATTGTAATCACAAATAATATATTCTAAAGCATTACGTCTAGTAAAAATTGCATTTCTATGAACGTTGATTCTATAAAATATGAAGGAAGGCAAATTTCCTAATATAAGAAGGATGAAACACCAAGAAGAACTAATCCAAATCCTAAAAAATTTCATCTATGTTGAATCAAATAGAAAGACAAATCCAACACAAAAATAAAGAGTTCATAAAAACGTTGAATTTTATATACGTTAACTCAAAAAAGTCGACACACTTCAAAATGTTGAATTTTATATACGTTAACTCAAAAAAGTCTACACACTTCGTTATATGTCTGAAACTAAATTTTAAACTAGATAAACTCATCCTTAACAGAAAAAGTTTAAAAAATATATTGTAAACACAAATAATATGTTCTAAGGAATTATATCTAGTAAAAATTGCATTTCTATGTACGTTGATTCAAGAAAATATGAAGGAAGTCAAATTTCACAATAGAAGAAGGATGAAAAACCATCCAGAACTAATCCAAATTCTAAAAAAATTCATCTATTTGAATCAAATTGAAAGACAAAGCCAATACACAAATAAAGAGTTCATAAAAATATTGAATTTTTTATTCGTTAACTCAAAAAAGTCTACACACTTCGTTATAAGTCGGAAGTTGATTTCTGAGACTAAATTGTAAAGTAGATAAACTCATCTTTAACAGAAAAAGTTTAAAAACATATTGTAATCACAATTAATATGTTCTAAGGCATTACGTCTAGTAAAATTGCATTTCTATGTACGTTGATTCAAGAAAAATATGAGGAAGGCAAATTTCACAGTAGAAGAAGGATGAAAGACCAAGAAGAACCAATCCAAATCCAAACAAATTTTATCTATCTGAATCAAAAGAAAGACAAAGCCAACACAAAAAGAAAGAGTTCATAAAAATGTTGAATTTTATATACCTTAACTCAAAAAAGTCTACAGACTTCGTTATAAGTCTGAGATTGATTTCTGAAACTAAATTGTAAACTAGTAAACTCATCTTTACAGAAAAGTTTGAAAAATGTATTGTAGCCACAATTAATATGTTCTAAGGCATTACGTCTAGTAAAAATTGCATTTCTATATACGTTGATCAAGAAAATATGAAGAAAGTCAAATTTCAATGGAAACAGGATGAAAGGCCATGCATAACTAATCCGAATCCTAACAAATTTCATCTATTGAATCAAATAAAAAGACAAAGCCAAAAAAAGAAAGAGTTCATAAAAAATTTGAATTTTATAAACGTCAACTCAAAAAATCTACACACTTCGTTATAAGTCGGAAATTGATTTCTGAGACTAAATCGTAAACTCGATAAACTCATCTTAACAGAAAAAGTTGAAAAAATGTATTGTAATCACAAATAAATGTTCTAAAGCATTACGTCTAGTAAAAATTGCATTTCTATGAACGTTGATTCTATAAAATATGAAGGAAGGAAAATTTCACAATATAAGAAGGATGATGAAACACCAAGAAGAACTAATCCAAATCTTAAGAAATTTCATCTATCTTGAATCAAACAGAAAGACAAAGCAGACACAAAAAGAAAGATTTGATTTCATAAAAATGTTGATTTTATATACGTTAACTCAAAAAAGTCTACCCACTTCGTTATAAGTCTGAAATTGATGATGAAATAAATTGTAAAAAAGATAAACTCATTTAATAGAAAAAAATTTGAAAAATGTATTGTAATCACAATTAATATGTTCTAAGGAATTACGTCTAGTAAAATTTGCATTTCTATGTACGTTGATTCAAGAAAATACGAAGGAAGGCAAATTTCACAATAGAAGAAGGATGAAAGACCAAGAAGAACTAATCCAAATCCAAACAATTTCACATATCCTGAATCAAATAGAAAGACAAAGCCAACACAAAAAGAAAGAGTTCTATAAAAATGTTGAATTTCATATTACTAACTCAAAAAAGTTACACACTTCGTTATAAGTCTGAGATGATTTCTGAAAACTAAATTGTAAAACTAGATAAACTCCTCTTTACAGAAAAGTTTGAAAAATGTATTGTAGTCACAATTAATATGTTCTAAGGCATTACGTCTAGTAAAAATAGCATTTTTATGTACGTTGATTCAAGAAAATATGAAGGAAGTCAAATTTCAGAATAGAAGAAGGATGAAAGACCATGCATAACTAATCTGAATCCTAAAAATTTCATTTATCTTGAATCAAATAAAAAGACAAAGCCAACAAAAAAGAAAGAGTCCATAAAAGTTTGAATTTTATAAACGTCAACTCAAAAAGTCTACACACTTCGTTATAAGTCGGAAATTGATTTCTGAGACTAAATCTTAAACTAGATAAACTCATCTTTAACAGAAAAAGTTTGAAAAATGTATTGTAATCACAAATAATATATTCTAAAGCATTACGTCTAGTAAAAATTGCATTTCTATGAACGTTGATTCTAGAAAATATGAAGGAAGGAAATTTCCTAATATAAGAAGGATGAAACACCAAGAAGAACTAATCCAAATCCTAACAAATTTCATCAATCTTGAATCAAACAGAAAGACAAAGCCAACACAAAAAGAAGGATTTGAGTTCATAAAATGTTGAATTTTATATACATTAACTCAAAAAAGTCTACACACTTCGTTATAGTCTGAAATGGATTTTTGAAATTAAATAGTAAACAAGATAAACTCTACTTTAATAAAAAGTTAAAAAATGTATTGTAGTCACAAATAATATGTTCTAAGGCATAACGTCTAGTAAAATTTGCATTTCTATATACGTTGATTCAAGAAAATATGAAGGAAGTCAAATTTCACAATAGAAGAAGGATGAAAGGCCATGCATAACTAATATGAATCCTAACAAATTTCATCTATCTTGAATCAAATAGAAAGACAAAGCCAACACAAATGAAAGAGTTCATAAGATTTTTGAATTTTATAAACGTCAACTCAAAAAAGTATACAAGTTGGAAATTGATTTCTGAGACTAAATTGTAAACAAAATAAATTCATATTTAATAGAAAAAGGTTGAAAAATGTATTGTAAACACAGATAATATGTTCTAAGGAATTACGTCTAGTAAGAATTGCATTTCTATGTACGTTGATTCAAGAAAATATGAAGGAAGTCAAATTTCACAATAGAAGAAGGATGAAAGACCAGCCAAAACTAATCCAAATTCTGACAAATTTCATCCATTTGAATCAAATTGAAAGACAAATCCAATACAAAAATAAAGAGTTCATAAAAATATTGAATTTTTTATTCATTAACTCAAAAAAGTCTACACATTTCGTTATAAGTCGGAAGTTGATTTCTGAGACTAAATTGTAAACTTGATAAACTCATCTTTAACAGAAAAAGTTTGAAAAATATATTGTAATCACAATTAATATGTTCTAAGGCATTACGTCTAGTAAAAATTGCATTTCTATGTACGTTGATTTAAGAAAATACGAAGGAAGGCAAATTTCACAATAGAAGACGGATGAAAAACCAAGAATAACTAATCCAAATCCAAACAAATTTCATCTATCCTGAATCAAATAGAAAGACAAAGCCAACACAAAAAGAAAGAGTTCATAAAAATGTTGAATTTTATATACCTTAACTAAAATTTTTTTACACACTTCGTTATAAGTCTAAGATTGATTTCTGAAACTAAATTGTAAACTAGATAAACTCATCTTTAAAGAAAAAGTTTGAAAAATGTATTGTAGTCACAATTAATATGTTCTAAGGCATTACGTCTAGTAAAAATTGCATTTCTATGTACGTTGATTCAAGAAAATATGAAGGAAGTCAAATTTCACAATGGAAGAAGGATGAAAGACCATGCATAACTAATCCGAATCCTAACAAATTTCATCTATCTTGAATCAAATAAAAATACAAAGCCAACAAAAAAAGAAAGAGTTCATAAAAATTTTGAATTTTATAAACGTCAACTCAAAAAAGTCTACACACTTCGTTATAAGTCGGAAATTGATTTCTGAAACTAAATCTTAAACTAGATAAACTCATCTTTGACAGAAAAAGTTTGAAAAAATGTATTGTAATCACAAATAATATATTCTAAAGCATTACGTCTAGTAAAAATTGCATTTCTATGAACGTTGATTCTATAAAATATGAAGGAAGGCAAATTTCCTAATATAAGAAGGATGAAACACCAAGAAGAACTAATCCAAATCCTAAAAAATTTCATCTATGTTGAATCAAATAGAAAGACAAATCCAACACAAAAATAAAGAGTTCATAAAAACGTTGAATTTTATATACGTTAACTCAAAAAAGTCGACACACTTCAAAATGTTGAATTTTATATACGTTAACTCAAAAAAGTCTACACACTTCGTTATATGTCTGAAACTAAATTTTAAACTAGATAAACTCATCCTTAACAGAAAAAGTTTAAAAAATGTATTGTAAACACAAATAATATGTTCTAAGGAATTACATCTAGTAAAAATTGCATTTCTATGTACGTTGATTCAAGAAAATATGAAGGAAGTCAAATTTCACAATAGAAGAAGGATGAAAAACCATCCAGAACTAATCCAAATTCTAAAAAAATTCATCTATTTGAATCAAATTGAAAGACAAAGCCAATACAAAAATAAAGAGTTCATAAAAATATTGAATTTTTTATTCGTTAACTCAAAAAAGTCTACACACTTCGTTATAAGTCGGAAGTCGATTTCTGAGACTAAATTGTAAAGTAGATAAACTCATCTTTAACAGAAAAAGTTTAAAAAACATATTGTAATCACAATTAATATGTTCTAAGGCATTACGTCTAGTAAAAATTGCATTTCTATGTACGTTGATTCAAGAAAATATGAAGGAAGGCAAATTTCACAGTAGAAGAAGGATGAAAGACCAAGAAGAACCAATCCAAATCCAAACAAATTTTATCTATCTTGAATCAAAAAGAAAGACAAAGCCAACACAAAAAGAAAGAGTTCATAAAAATGTTGAATTTTATATACCTTAACTCAAAAAAGTCTACAGACTTCGTTATAAGTCTGAGATTGATTTCTGAAACTAAATTGTAAACTAGATAAACTCATCTTTACAGAAAAAGTTTGAAAAATGTATTGTAGCCACAATTAATATGTTCTAAGGCATTACGTCTAGTAAAAATTGCATTTCTATATACGTTGATTCAAGAAAATATGAAGAAAGTCAAATTTCACAATGGAAACAGGATGAAAGGCCATGCATAACTAATCCGAATCCTAACAAATTTCATCTATCTTGAATCAAATAAAAAGACAAAGCCAACAAAAAAAGAAAGAGTTCATAAAAAATTTGAATTTTATAAACGTCAACTCAAAAAATCTACACACTTCGTTATAAGTCGGAAATTGATTTCTGAGACTAAATCGTAAACTAGATAAACTCATCTTTAACAGAAAAAGTTTGAAAAAATGTATTGTAATCACAAATAATATGTTCTAAAGCATTACGTCTAGTAAAAATTGCATTTCTATGAACGTTGATTCTATAAAATATGAAGGAAGGAAAATTTCACAATATAAGAAGGATGAAACACCAAGAAGAACTAATCCAAATCTTAAGAAATTTCATCTATCTTGAATCAAACAGAAAGACAAAGCAGACACAAAAAGAAAGATTTGAGTTCATAAAAATGTTGAATTTTATATACGTTAACTCAAAAAAGTCTACACACTTCGTTATAAGTCTGAAATTGATTTCTGAAATTAAATTGTAAAAAAGATAAACTCATCTTTAATAGAAAAAATTTGAAAAATGTATTGTAATCACAATTAATATGTTCTAAGGCATTACGTCTAGTAAAATTTGCATTTCTATGTACGTTGATTCAAGAAAATACGAAGGAAGGCAAATTTCACAATAGAAGAAGGATGAAAGACCAAGAAGAACTAATCCAAATCCAAACAAATTTCACATATCCTGAATCAAATAGAAAGACAAAGCCAACACAAAAAGAAAGAGTTCATAAAAATGTTGAATTTCATATACCTTAACTCAAAAAAGTTTACACACTTCGTTATAAGTCTGAGATTGATTTCTGAAACTAAATTGTAAACTAGATAAACTCATCTTTACAGAAAAAGTTTGAAAAATGTATTGTAGTCACAATTAATATGTTCTAAGGCATTACGTCTAGTAAAAATAGCATTTCTATGTACGTTGATTCAAGAAAATATGAAGGAAGTCAAATTTCAGAATAGAAGAAGGATGAAAGACCATGCATAACTAATCCGAATCCTATCAAATTTCATCTATCTTGAATCAAATAAAAAGACAAAGCCAACAAAAAAGAAAGAGTCCATAAAAAGTTTGAATTTTATAAACGTCAACTCAAAAAAGTCTACACACTTCGTTATAAGTCGGAAATTGATTTCTGAGACTAAATCTTAAACTAGATAAACTCATCTTTAACAGAAAAAGTTTGATAAAATGTATTGTAATCACAAATAATATATTCTAAAGCATTACGTCTAGTAAAAATTGCATTTCTATGAACGTTGATTCTAGAAAATATGAAGGAAGGAAAATTTCCTAATATAAGAAGGATGAAACACCAAGAAGAACTAATCCAAATCCTAACAAATTTCATCAATCTTGAATCAAACAGAAAGACAAAGCCAACACAAAAAGAATGATTTGAGTTCATAAAAATGTTGAATTTTATATACGTTAACTCAAAAAAGTCTACACACTTCGTTATAAGTCTGAAATGGATTTTTGAAATTAAATAGTAAACAAGATAAACTCTACTTTAATATAAAAAGTTTAAAAAATGTATTGTAGTCACAAATAATATGTTCTAAGGCATAACGTCTAGTAAAATTTGCATTTCTATATACGTTGATTCAAGAAAATATGAAGGAAGTCAAATTTCACAATAGAAGAAGGATGAAAGGCCATGCATAACTAATATGAATCCTAACAAATTTCATCTATCTTGAATCAAATAGAAAGACAAAGCCAACACAAATGAAAGAGTTCATAAGATTTTTGAATTTTATAAACGTCAACTCAAAAAAGTATACAAGTTGGAAATTGATTTCTGAGACTAAATTGTAAACAAAATAAATTCATATTTAATAGAAAAAGGTTGAAAAATGTATTGTAAACACAGATAATATGTTCTAAGGAATTACGTCTAGTAAGAATTGCATTTCTATGTACGTTGATTCAAGAAAATATGAAGGAAGTCAAATTTCACAATAGAAGAAGGATGAAAGACCAGCCAAAACTAATCCAAATTCTGACAAATTTCATCCATTTGAATCAAATTGAAAGACAAATCCAATACAAAAATAAAGAGTTCATAAAAATATTGAATTTTTTATTCATTAACTCAAAAAAGTCTACACATTTCGTTATAAGTCGGAAGTTGATTTCTGAGACTAAATTGTAAACTTGATAAACTCATCTTTAACAGAAAAAGTTTGAAAAATATATTGTAATCACAATTAATATGTTCTAAGGCATTACGTCTAGTAAAAATTGCATTTCTATGTACGTTGATTTAAGAAAATACGAAGGAAGGCAAATTTCACAATAGAAGACGGATGAAAAACCAAGAATAACTAATCCAAATCCAAACAAATTTCATCTATCCTGAATCAAATAGAAAGACAAAGCCAACACAAAAAGAAAGAGTTCATAAAAATGTTGAATTTTATATACCTTAACTAAAATTTTTTTACACACTTCGTTATAAGTCTAAGATTGATTTCTGAAACTAAATTGTAAACTAGATAAACTCATCTTTAAAGAAAAAGTTTGAAAAATGTATTGTAGTCACAATTAATATGTTCTAAGGCATTACGTCTAGTAAAAATTGCATTTCTATGTACGTTGATTCAAGAAAATATGAAGGAAGTCAAATTTCACAATGGAAGAAGGATGAAAGACCATGCATAACTAATCCGAATCCTAACAAATTTCATCTATCTTGAATCAAATAAAAATACAAAGCCAACAAAAAAAGAAAGAGTTCATAAAAATTTTGAATTTTATAAACGTCAACTCAAAAAAGTCTACACACTTCGTTATAAGTCGGAAATTGATTTCTGAAACTAAATCTTAAACTAGATAAACTCATCTTTGACAGAAAAAGTTTGAAAAAATGTATTGTAATCACAAATAATATATTCTAAAGCATTACGTCTAGTAAAAATTGCATTTCTATGAACGTTGATTCTATAAAATATGAAGGAAGGCAAATTTCCTAATATAAGAAGGATGAAACACCAAGAAGAACTAATCCAAATCCTAAAAAATTTCATCTATGTTGAATCAAATAGAAAGACAAATCCAACACAAAATAAAGAGTTCATAAAACGTTGAATTTTATATACGTTAACTCAAAAAAGTCGACACACTTCAAAATGTTGAATTTTATATACGTTAACTCAAAAAGTCTACACACTTCGTTATATGTCTGAAACTAAATTTTAAACTAGATAACTCATCCTTAACAGAAAAGTTTAAAAAATGTATTGTAAACACAAATAATATGTTCTAAGGAATTACTCTAGTAAAAATTGCATTTCTATGTACGTTGATTCAAGAAAATATGAAGGAAGTCAAATTTCACAATAGAAGAAGGATGAAAAACCATCCAGAACTAATCCAAATTCTAAAAAAATTCATCTATTTGAATCAAATTGAAAGACAAAGCCAATACAAAATAAAGAGTTCATAAAATATTGAATTTTTTATTCGTTAACTCAAAAAAGTCTACACACTTCGTTATAAGTCGGAAGTCGATTTCTGAGACTAAATTGTAAAGTAGATAAACTCATCTTTAACAGAAAAAGTTTAAAAACATATTGTAATCACAATTAATATTTCTAAGGCATTACGTCTAGTAAAAATTGCATTTCTATGTACGTTGATTCAAGAAATATGAAGGAAGGCAAATTTCACAGTAGAAGAAGGATGAAAGACCAAGAAAACCATCCAAATCCAAACAAATTTTATCTATCTTGAATCAAAAAAAGACAAAGCCAACACAAAAAGAAAGAGTTCATAAAAATGTTGAATTTTATATACCTTAACTCAAAAAAGTCTACAGACTTCGTTATAAGTCTGAGATTGATTTCTGAAACTAAATTGTAAACTAGATAAACTCATCTTTACAGAAAAAGTTTGAAAATGTATTGTAGCCACAATTATATGTTCTAAGGCATTACGTCTAGTAAAAATTGCATTTCTATATACGTTGATTCAAGAAATATGAAGAAAGTCAAATTTCACAATGGAAACAGGATGAAAGGCCATGCATAACTAATCCGAATCCTAACAAATTCATCTATCTTGAATCAAATAAAAAGACAAAGCCAACAAAAAAGAAAGAGTTCATAAAAAATTTGAATTTTATAACGTCAACTCAAAATCTACACACACTTCGTTATAAGTCGGAAATTGATTTCTGAGACTAAATCGTAAACTATAAACTCATCTTTAACAGAAAAAGTTTGAAAAAATGTATTGTAATCACAAATAATATGTTCTAAAGCATTACGTCTAGTAAAAATTGCATTTCTATGAACGTTGATTCTAGAAAATATGAAGGAAGGAAAATTTCACAATATAAGAAGGATGAAACACCAAGAAGAACTATCCAAATCTTAAGAAATTTCATCTATCTTGAATCAACAGAAAGACAAGCAGACACAAAAAAAGATTTGAGTTCATAAAAATGTTGAATTTTATATACGTTAACTCAAAAAGTCTACACACACTTCGTTATAAGTCTGAAATTGATTTCTGAAATTAAATTGTAAAAAAGATAAACTCATCTTTAATAGAAAAAATTTGAAAAATGTATTGTAATCACAATTAATATGTTCTAAGGCATTACGTCTAGTAAAATTTGCATTTCTATGTACGTTGATTCAAGAAAATACGAAGGAAGGCAAATTTCACAATAGAAGAAGGATGAAAGACCAAGAAGAACTAATCCAAATCCAAACAAATTTCACATATCCTGAATCAAATAGAAAGACAAAGCCAACACAAAAAGAAAGAGTTCATAAAAATGTTGAATTTCATATACCTTAACTCAAAAAAGTTTACACACTTCGTTATAAGTCTGAGATTGATTTCTGAAACTAAATTGTAAACTAGATAAACTCATCTTTACAGAAAAAGTTTGAAAAATGTATTGTAGTCACAATTAATATGTTCTAAGGCATTACGTCTAGTAAAAATAGCATTTCTATGTACGTTGATTCAAGAAAATATGAAGGAAGTCAAATTTCAGAATAGAAGAAGGATGAAAGACCATGCATAACTAATCCGAATCCTAACAAATTTCATCTATCTTGAATCAAATAAAAAGACAAAGCCAACAAAAAAGAAAGAGTCCATAAAAAGTTTGAATTTTATAAACGTCAACTCAAAAAAGTCTACACACTTCGTTATAAGTCGGAAATTGATTTCGGAGACTAAATCTTAAACTAGATAAACTCATCTTTAACAGAAAAAGTTTGAAAAAATGTATTGTAATCACAAATAATATATTCTAAAGCATTACGTCTAGTAAAAATTGCATTTCTATGAACGTTGATTCTAGAAAATATGAAGGAAGGAAAATTTCCTAATATAAGAAGGATGAAACACCAAGAAGAACTAATCCAAATCCTAACAAATTTCATCTATCTTGAATCAAACATAAAGACAAAGCCAACACAAAAAGAAAGATTTGAGTTCATAAAAATGTTGAATTTTATATACGTTAACTCAAAAAAGTCTACATACTTCGTTATAAGTCTGAAATTGATTTCTGAAATTAAATTTTAAACAAGATAAACTCTTCTTTAATAGCAAAAGTTTGAAAAATGTATTGTAGTCACAAATAATATGTTCTAAGGCATAACGTCTAGTAAAAATTGCATTTCTATATACGTTGATTCAAGAAAATATGAAGGAAGTCAAATTTCACAATAGAAGAAGGATGAAAGGCCATGCATAACTAATATGAATCCTAACAAATTTCATCTATCTTGAATCAAATAGAAAGACAAAGCCAACACAAATGAAAGAGTTCATAAGATTTTTGAATTTTATAAACGTCAACTCAAAAAAGTATACAAGTTGGAAATTGATTTCTGAGACTAAATTGTAAACAAAATAAATTCATATTTAACAAAAAAGTTTGAAAAATGTATTGTAAACACAGATAATATGTTCTAAGGAATTACGTCTAGTAAAAATTGCATTTCTATGTACGTTGATTCAAGAAAATATGAAGGAAGTCAAATTTCACAATAGAAGAAGGATGAAAGACCAGCCAAAACTAATCCAAATTCTGACAAATTTCATCCATTTGAATCAAATTGAAAGACAAATCCAATACAAAAATAAAGAGTTCATAAAAATATTGAATTTTTTATTCATTAACTCAAAAAAGTCTACACATTTCGTTATAAGTCGGAAGTTGATTTCTGAGACTAAATTGTAAACTTGATAAACTCATCTTTAACAGAAAAAGTTTGAAAAATATATTGTAAACACAGATAATATGTTCTAAGGAATTACTTCTAGTACAAATTGCATTTCTATGTACGTTGATTCAAGAAAATATGAAGGAAGTCAAATTTCACAATAGAAGAAGGATGAAAGACAAGCCAGAACTAATCCAAATTCTAAAAAATTTCATCTATTTGAATCAAATTGAAAGACAAAGCCAATACAAAAATAAATAGTTCATAAAGATATTGAATTTTTTATTCTTAACTCAAAAAAGTCTACACACTTCGTTATAAGCAGGAAATTGATTTCTGAGACTAAATCGTAAACTAGATAAACTCATCTTTAACAGAAAAAGTTTGAAAAAATGTATTGTAATCACAAATAATATGTTCTAAACCATTACGTCTAGTAAAAATTGCATTTCTATGAACGTTGATTCTAGAAAATATGAAGGAAGGAAAATTTCACAATATAAGAAGGATGAAACACCAAGAAGAACTAATCCAAATCTTAAGAAATTTCATCTATCTTGAATCAAACAGAAAGACAAAGCCAACACAAAAAAAAAGATTTGAGTTCATAAAAATGTTGAATTTTATATAAGTTAACTCAAAAAAGTCTACACACTTCGTTATAAGTCTGAAATTGATTTCTGAAATTAAATTGTAAAAAAGATAAACTCATCTTTAATAGAAAAAGTTTGAAAAATGTATTGTAGTCACAAATAATATGTTCTAAGGCATAACGTCTAGTAAAAATTGCATTTCTATGTACGTTGATTCAAGAAAATATGAAGGAAGTCAAATTTCACAATAGAATAAGGATGAAAAACCAGCCAGAACTAATCCAAATTCTAACAAATTTCATCTATTTGAATCAAATTGAAAGACAAAGCCAATACAAAAATAAAGAGTTCATAAAAATATTGAATTTTGTATTCGTTAACTCTAAAAAATCTACACACTTCGTTATAAGTCGGAAGTTGATTTCTGAGACTAAATCTTAAACTAGATAAACTCATCTTTAACAGAAAAATTTGAAAAATGTATTGTAATCACAATTAATATGTTCTAAGGCATTACGTCTAGTAAAAATTGCATTTCTATGTACGTTGATTCAAGAAAATACGAAGGAAGGCAAATTTCAGAATAGAAGAAGGATGAAAGACCAAGAAGAACTAATCCAAATCCAAACAAATTTCACGTATCCTGAATCAAATAGAAAGACAAAGCCAACACAAAAAGAAAGAGTTCATAAAAATGTTGAATTTTATATACCTTAACTCAAAAAAGTTTACACACTTCGTTATAAGTCTGAGATTGATTTCTGAAACTAAATTGTAAACTAGATAAACTCATCTTTACAGAAAAAGTTTGAAAAATGTATTGTAGTCACAATTAATATGTTCTAAGGCATTACGTCTAGTAAAAATAGCATTTCTATGTACGTTGATTCAAGAAAATATGAAGGAAGTCAAATTTCACAATAGAAGAAGGATGAAAGACCATGCATAACTAATCTGAATCCTAACAAATTTCATCTATCTTGAATCAAATAAAAATACAAAGCCAACAAAAAAAGAAAGAGTCCATAAAAAGTTTGAATTTTATAAACGTCAACTCAAAAAAGTCTACACACTTCGTTATAAGTCGGAAATTGATTTCTGAGACTAAATCTTAAACTAGATAAACTCATCTTTAACATAAAAAGTTTGAAAAAATGTATTGTAATCACAAATAATATATTCTAAAGCATTACGTCTAGTAAAAATTGCATTTTTATGAACGTTGATTCTAGAAAATATGAAGGAAGGCAAATTTCCTAATATAAGAAGGATGAAACACCAAGAAGAACTAATCCAAATCCTAACAAATTTCATCTATCTTGAATCAAACATAAAGACAAAGCCAACACAAAAAGAAAGATTTGAGTTCATAAAAATGTTGAATTTTATATACGTTAACTCAAAAAAGTCTACATACTTCGTTATAAGTATGAAATTTATTTCTGAAATTAAATTGTAAACAAGATAAAATCTTATTTAATAGAAAAAGTTTGAAAAATGTATTGTAGTCACAAATAATATGTTCTAAGGCATAACGTCTAGTAAAAATTGCATTTCTATATACGTTGATTCAAGAAAATATGAAGGAAGTCAAATTTCACAATAGAAGAAGGATGAAAGGCCATGCATAACTAATATGAATCCTAAAAAATTTCATCTATCTTGAATCAAATAGAAAGACAAATCCAACACAAATGAAAGAGTTCATAAGATTTTGAATTTTATATACGTTAACTCAAAAAAGTCTACAAGTCGGAAATTGATTTCAGAGACTAAATTGTAAACTAAATAAACTCATCTTTAACATAAAAAGTTTGAAAAATGTATTGTAAACACAAATAATATGTTCTAAGGAATTACTTCTAGTACAAATTGCATTTCTATGTACGTTGATTCAAGAAAATATGAAGGAAGTCAAATTTCACAATAGAATAAGGATGAAAGACAAGCCAGAACTAATCCAAATTCTAACAAATTTCATCTATTTGAATCAAATTTAAAGACAAAGCCAATACAAAAATAAATAGTTCATAAAGATATTGAATTTTTTATTCTTAACTCAAAAAAGTCTACACACTTCGTTATAAGCAGGAAATTGATTTCTGAGACTAAATCGTAAACTAGATAAACTCATCTTTAACAAAAAAAGTTTGAAAAAATGTTCTAAAGCATTACATCTAGTAAAAATTGCATTTCTATGAACGTTGATTCTAGAAAATATGAAGGAAGGCAAATTTCACAATATAAGAAGGATGAAACACCAACCAGAACTAATCAAAATTCTAACAAATTTCATTTATTTGAATCAAATTGAAAGACAAAGCCAATACAAAAATAAAGATTTCATAAAAATATTGAATTTTTTATTCGTTAACTCAAAAACGTCTACACACTTCGTTATAAGTCGGAAGTTGATTTCTGAGACTAAATTGTAAAGTAGATAAACTCATCTTTAACAGAAAAAGTTTTAAAAACGTATTGTAATCACAATTAATATGTTCTAAGGTATTATTTCTAATAAAAATTGCATTTCTATGTACGTTGATTCAAGAAAATATGAAGGAAGGCAAATTTCACAGTAGAAGAAGGATGAAAGACCAAGAAGAACTAATCCAAATCCAAAGAAATTTTATCTATCTTGAATCAAAAAGAAAGACAAAGCCAACACAAAAATAAAGAGTTCATAAAAATGTTGAATTTTATATACCTTAACTCAAAAAAGTCTACACACTTCGTTATAAGTCTGAGATTGATTTCTGAAACTAAATTGTAAACTAGATAAACTCATCTTTACAGAAAAATTTCGAAAAATGTATTGTAGTCACAATTAATATGTTCTAAGGCATTACGTCTAGTAAAAATTGCATTTCTATGTACGTTGATTTAAGAAAATATGAAGAAAGGAAAATTTCACAATAGAAGAAGGATGAAAGACCAAGAAGAACTAATCCAAATCCTAACAAATTTCATCTATCGTGAATCAAATAGAAAGACAAGGCCAACACAAAAATAAAGAGTTCATAAAAATGTTGAATTTTATATACCTTAACTCAAAAAAGTCTACACACTTCGTTATATGTCTGAAATTGATTTCTGAAACTAAATTTTAAACAAGATAAACTCATCCTTAACAGAAAAAGTTTGAAAAATGTATTGTAAACACAAATAATATGTTCTAAGGAATTACGTCTAGTAAAAATTGCATTTCTATGTACGTTGATTCAAGAAAATATGAAGGAAGTCAAATTTCACAATAGAAGAAGGATGAAAAACCAGCCAGAACTAATCAAAATTCTAACGAATTTCATCTTTTTGAATCAAATTGAAAGACAAAGCCAATACAAAAATAAAGAGTTCATAAAAATATTGAATTTTTTATTCGTTAACTCAAAAAAGTCTACACACTTCGTTATAAGTTTGAAATTGATTTCTGAAACTAAATTGTAAACTAGATAAACTCATCTTTAACAGAAAAAGTTTGAAAAATGTATTGTAGTCAAAAATAATATGTTCTAAGGCATAACGTCTAGTAAAAATTGCATTTCTATATACGTTGATTCAAGAAAATATGAAGGAAGTCAAATTACACAATAGAAGAAGGATGAAAGACCATGCATAGCTAATCTGAATCTTAACAAATTTCATCTATCTTGAATCAAATAAAAAGACAAAGCCAACAAAAAAAAGAAAGAGTTCATAAAAATTTTGAATTTTATAAACGTCACCTCAAAAAAGTCTACACACTTCGTTATAAGTCGGAAATTGATTTCTGAGACTAAATCATAAACTAGATAAACTCATCTTTAACAGAAAAAGTTTGAAAAAATGTATTGTAATCACAAATAATATGTTCTAAAGCAATATGTCTAGTAAAAATTGCATTTCTATGAACGTTGATTCTAGAAAATATGAAGGAAGGCAAATTTCAAAATATAAGAAGGATGAAACACCAAGAAGAACTAATACAAATCCTAACAAATTTCATCTATCTTGAATCAAACAGAAAGACAAAGCCCACACAAAAAGAAAGATTTGAGTTCATAAAAATGTTGAATTTTATATACATTAACTAAAAAAAGTCTACACACTTTGTTATAAGTATGAAATTGATTTCTGAAGTTAAATTGTAAACAAGATAAACTCATCTTTAATAGAAAATTTTGAAAAATGTATTGTAGTCACAAATAATATGTTCTAAGGCATAACGTCTAGTAAAAATTGCATTTCTATATACGTTGATTCAAGGAAATATGAAGGAAGTCGAATTTCACATTAGAAGAAGGATGAAAGGCCATGCATAACTAATCTGAATCCTAACAAATTTCATCTATCTTGAATCAAATAGAAAGACAAAGCCAACACAAATGAAAGAGTTCATAAAATTTTGAATTTTATATACGTTAACTCAAAAAAGTCTACAAGTCGGAAATTGATTTCTGAGACTAAATTGTAAACTAAATAAACTCATCTTTAACAGAAAAAGTTTGAAAAATGGATTGTAATCACAATTAATATGTTCTAAGGCATTACGTCTAGTAAAAATTACATTTCTATGTACGTTGATTTAAGAAAATATGAAGGAAGGAAAATTTCACAATAGAAGAAGGATGAAATACCAAGAAGAACTAATCCAAATCCAAACAAATTTCATCTATCTTGAATCAAATAGAAAGACAAAGCCAACACAAAAAGAAAGAGTTCATAAAAATGTTGTATTTTATATACCTTAACTCAAAAAGTCTACAAACTTCGTTATAAGTCTGAAATTGATTTCTGAAACTAAATTGTAAACTAAATAAACTCATCTTTAACAGAAAAAGTTTGAAAAATGGATTGTAATCACAATTAATTTGTTCTAAGGCATAACGTCTGGTAAAAATTGCATTTCTATATACGTTGATTCAAGAAAATATGAAGGAAGTCAAATTTCAAAATAGAAGAAGGATGAAAGACCATGCATAACTAGTCCGAATCCTAAAAAATTTCATCTACCTTGAATCAAATAAAAAGACAAAGCCAACAAAAAAAGAAAGAGTTCATAAAAATTTTGAATTTTATAAACGTCAACTCAAAAAAGTCTATAGACTTCGTTATAAGTCGGAAATTGATTTCTGAGACTAAATCGTAAACTAGATAAACTCATCTTTAACAGAAAAAGTTTGAAAAAATGTATTGCAATCACAAATAATGTGTTCTAAAGCATTACGTCTAGTAAAAATTGCATTTCTATGTACGTTGATTCTAGAAAATATGAAGGCAGGCAAATTTCACAATATAAGAAGGATGAAAGACCAAGAAGAACTAATCCAAATCCTAACAAATTTCATCTATCTTGAATCAAACAGAAATACAAAGCCAACACAAAAAGAAAGTGTTGAGTTCATAAAAATGTTGAATTTTATATACGTTAACTCAAAAAAGTCTACACACTTCGTTATAAGTCTGAAATTGATTTCTGAAACTAAATTGTAAACAAGCTAAACTCATCTTTAATATAAAAAGTTTGAAAAATGTATTGTAGTCACAAATAATATGTTCCAAGGCATAACGTCTAGTAAAAATTGCATTTCTATGTACGTTGATTCAAGAAAATAAAAAGGAAGTCAAATTTCACAATAGAAGAAGGATGAAAGACCATGCAGAACTAATCCAAATCTTAACACATTTCATCTATCTTGAATCAAATAAAAAGACAAAGCCAACAAAAAAAGAAAGAGTTCATAAAAAAATTTGAATTTTATAAACGTTAACTCAAAAAAGTCTACACACTTCGTTGTAAGTCGGAAATTGATTTCTGAGACTAAATCGTAAACTAGATAAACTCATCTTTAACAGAAAACGTTCGAAAAATGTATTGTAATCACAAATAATATGTTCTAAAGCATTACGTCTAGTAAAAATTGCATTTATATGTACGTTGATTCAAGAAAATATGAAAGAAGGCAAATTTCACAATATAAGAAGGATGAAAGACCAAGAAGAACTAATCCAAATCCTAACAAATTTCATCTATATTGAATCAAATAGAAAGAAAAATCCAACACAAAAAGATAGAGTTCATAAAAATGTTGAATTTTCTATACGTTAACTCAAAAAAGTCTACACACTTCGTTATAAGTCGGAAATTGATTTCTGAGAATAAATCGTAAACTAGATAAACTCATCTTTAACAGAAAAAGTTTGAATAATGTTTTGTAATCACAATTAATATGATCTAAGGCAGTACGTCTAGTAAAAATTGCATTTCTATGTATGTTGATTCAAGAAAAATTGAAGGAAGTCAAATTTCACAATAGAATAAGGATGAATGACCATGCAGAACTAATCTAAATCCTAACAAATTTCATATATCTTGAATCAAATAGAAAGACAAATCCAACACAAAAACAAAGAGTTCATAAAATTTTTGAATTTTATATATGTTAACTAAAAAAAGTCTACACACTTCGTTATAATTCGGAAATTGATTTCTGAGACTAAATCGTAAACTAGATAAACTCATCTTTAATAGAAAAAGTTTGAAAAATATATTGTAATCACAAATAATATGTTCTAAAGCATTACGTCTAGTAAAAATTGCGTTTCTATGTACGTTGATTCAAGAAAATATGAAGGAAGGGAAATTTCACAATAGAAGAAGGATAAAAGACCAAGAATAACTAATCCAAACAAATTTCATCTATCTTGAATCAAATAGAAAGCAAAGCCAACACAAAAAGAAAGAGTTCATAAAAATTTTGAATTTTATTTACGTTAACTCAAAAAAGTCTACACACTTCGTTATAAGTCGGAAATTGATTTCTGAGACTAAATCGTAAACAAGATAAACTCATCTTTAACAAAAAAAGTTTGAAAAATGTATTGTAATCACAATTAATATGTTCTAAGGCAGTACGTCTAGTAAGAATTGCATTTCTATGTACGTTGATTCAAGAAAATATGAAGGAAGTCAAATTTCACAATAGAAGAAGGATGAAAGACCATCCAGAACTAATCCAAATTCTAAAAAATTTCATCAATTTGAATCAAATTGAAATACAAAGCCAATACAAAAATAAAGAGTTCATAAAAATAATGAATTTTTTATACGTTAACTCAAAAAAGTCACACACTTCGTTATAAGTCGAAAATTGATTTCTGAGACTAAATCGTAAACTAGATAAACTCATCTTTAACAGAAAAAGTTTGAAAAATCTATTGTAATCAAAAATAATATGTTCGAAGGCATTACGTCTAGTAAAAATTGCATTTCTATGTACGTTGATTCAAGAAAATATGAAGGAAGTCAAATTTCACAATAGAAGAAGGATGAAGGACAGCCAGAACTAATCCAAATTCTAACAAAGTTCATCAATTTGAATCAAATTGAAATACAAAGACAATACAAAAATAAAGAGTTCATAAAAATATTGAATTTTTTATATGTTATCTCAAAAAGGTTACACACTTCGTTATAATTCGTAAGTTGATTTCTGAGACTAAATTGTAAACTAGATAAAGTCATCTTTAACAGAAAAAGTTTGAAAAATGTATTGTAATCACAATTAATATGTTCTAAGACAGTACGTCTAGTAAAAATTGCATTTCTATGTATGTTGATTCAAGAAAAAATGAAGGAAGTCAAATTTCACAATATAAGAAGGATGAAAGACCAAGAAGAACTAATCCAAATCCTAACAAATTTCATCTATCTTGAATCAAAAGGAAAGACAAAGCCAACACAAAAAGAAAGAGATCATAAAAATGTTGAATTTTATATACATTAACCTAAAAAAGTCTACACGCTTCGTTATAAGTCGGAAATCGATTTTTGAGACTAAATTGTAAACTAGATAAACTCATTTTTAACAGAAAAAGTTTGAAAAATGTATTGTAATTACAATTAATATGTCCTAAGGCAATAAATTGAGCAAAAATTGCACTTCTATGTATGTTGATTCAAGAATATATGAAGGAAGTCAAATTTCACACTAGAAGAAGGATGAAAGACCATGCAGAGCTAATCCAAATCCTTCCAAATTTCATCTATCTTGAATCAAATAGAAAGACAAAGGCAACACAAAAAAAAGAGATCATAAAAATGTTGAATTTTATATACGTTAACTCAAAAAAGTCTACACACTTCGTTATATGTCTGAAATTGATTTCTGAGACTAAATCGTAAACTAGATAAACTCATCTTTAACAGAAAAAGTTCGAAAAATGTATTGTAGTCACAAATAATATGTTCTAAGGCATTACGTCTAGTAAAAATTGCATTTCTATGTACGTTGATTTAAGAAAATATGAAGGAAATCAAATTTCACAATAGAAGAAGGATAAAATACCAGCCAGAACTAATCCAAATTCTAACAAATTTCATCTATTTGAATCAACTTGAAAGACAAAGCCAACACAAAAAGAAAGAGTTCATAAAAATTTTGAATTTTTTATACGTTAACTCAAAAAAGTCTACACACTTCGTTATAAGTCGGAAGTTGATTTCTGAGACGAAATTGTAAACTAGATAAAATCATCTTTAAAAGAAAAAGTTTGAAAAATGTATTGTAATCACAATTAATCTGTTCTAAGGCAGTACGTCTAGTAAAAATTGCATTTCTATGTATGTTGATTCAAGAAAATATGACGGAAGTCAAATTTCACAATAGAAGAAGGATGAATGACCATGAAGAACTAATCCAAATCCTAACAAATTTCATCTATATTGAATCAAATAGAAAGACAAAGCCAACACAAAAAGAAAGAGTTCATAAAAATATGGAATTTTATATACGGTAACTCAAAAAAGTCTACACACTTCGTTATAAGTCCGAAATTGATTTCTGAGACTAAATTGTAAACTAGATAAACTCATCTTCAACATAAAAAGTTTTAAAAATTTGTTGTAATCACAAACAATATGTTCTAAAGCATTACGTCTAGTAAAAATTGCATTTCTATGTACGTTGATTCAGGAAAATATGAAGGAAGGCAAATTTCACAACAGAAGAAGGATGAAAGACCAAGAAGAACTAGTCCAAATCCTAACAAATTTCTTCTATCTTGAATCAAATATAAAGAAAAAACCAAAAGAAAAAGAAAGAGTTCATAAAAATGTTGAATTTTATATACGTTAACTAAAAAAAGTCAACACACTTCGTTATAAGTCGAAAATTGATTTCTGAGACTAAATCGTAAACTTGATAAACTCATCTTTCACATAAAAAAGTTTGAAAAATGTATTGTAATCACAAATAATATGTTCTAAAGCATTACGTCTAGTAAAAATTGCATTTCTATGTACGTTGATTCAAGAAAATATGAAGGAAGGCAAATTTCACAATAGAAGAAGGATGAAAGACCAAGAAGAACTGATCCAAAACCAAACAAATTTCATCTACCTTGAATCAAATAGAAAGACAAAGCCAACACAAAAATAAAGAGTTCGTAAAAATGTTGAATTTTATTTGCGTTAACTCAAAAAAGTCTACACACTTCGTTATAAGTCTGAAATTATTTCTGAGACTAAATTGTAACTTAGATAAACTCATTTTTAAGTTAAAAAGTTTGAAAAATGTATTGTAATTACAATTAATATGTTCTAAGGCAATGCGTCTAGTAAAAATTGTATTTCTATGTACGTTGATCCAAGAAAATATGAAGGAAGTCTAATTTCACAATAGAAGAAGGATGAAAGACCAAGAAGAACTAATCCAAATCCTAACAAATTTCATATATCTTGAATCAAATAGAAAGACAAAGCCAACACAAAAAGAAAGAGTTCATAAAAATGTTGAATTTTATTTACGTTAACTCAAAAAAGTCTACACACTTTGTTATAAGTCGTAAATTGGTTTCTGAGACTAAATTGTAAACTAGATAAACTCATTTTTAACAGAAAAAGTTTGAAAAATGTATTGTAATTACAATTAATATGTTCTAAGGCAATACGTCTAGTAAAAATTGTATTTCTATGTACGTTGATCCAAGAAAATATGAAGGAAGTCTAATTTCACAATAGAAGAAGGATGAAAGACCAAGAAGAACTAATTCAAATCCTAACAAATTTCATCTATCTTGAATCAAATAGAAAGACAAAGCCAACACAAAAAGAAAGAGTTCATAAATATGTTAATGTTTTATACATTAACTCAAAAAAGTCTGCACACTTCGTTATAAGTCGGAAATTGATTTCTTAGACTAAATGGTAAACTAGATAAACTCATCTTTAATAGGAAAAAGTTTGAAAAATATATTGTAATTACAATTAATATGTTCTAAGGCAATACGTCTAGTAAAAATTGTATTTCTATGTACGTTGATTCAAGAAAATATGAAGGAAGTCAAATTTCACAATAGAAGATGGATGAAAGACCAAGCATAACTAATCTAAATCCTAACAAATTTCATCTATCTTGAATCAAATAGAAAGAGAAATCCAACACAAAAAGAAAGAGTTCATATAAATGTTGAATTTTATGTACGTTAACCCAAAAAAATTTACACACTTCGTTATAAGTTGGAAATTGGTTTCAGAGACTAAATTGTAAACTAGATAAACTCATCTTTAATAGAAAAAGTTTGAAAAATGTATTGTAATCACAAAAAATATGTTCTAAGGCATTACGTTTAGTAAAAATTGCATTTCTGTGTACGTTGATTCAAGAAAATATGCAGGAAGAAAAATTTCACAATAGAAGAAGGATGAAAGACCAAGAAGAACTAATCCAAATTCTAACAAATTTCATCTATCTTGAATCAAATAGAAAGAGAAAGCCAGCACAAAAAGAAAGAGTTCATAAAAATGTTGAATTTTATATACGTTAATTAAAAAAGTATGGAGAGACCCTTTTTTCTTTCATCTATAGAATTGCCTCATCATCCAGGCCATCTTAGGATGCGTCAGGATGATTGAAGCACTTGTTAATGATCCTAGCACCTCTAATCAGAGTCATGCTAAGAAGCTTTCGTTTGCTGATACAGTTAAGAAGAGGGTAACCCTAAATCCAACATCTGTTGATATTTCAAAGCTACCTAACCCTACTTTGGTTGATGGAGAACCTGCTCTTGAGATTCCTAATGATTTCTTCCAAGAGGGTTGTAAACCTTTTCAAAACAGTTTTATTGCTAGGTTAGATGCTACGGGTTTAAAATTCAATGATGTTAAGCAAAACCTAGAAGATCAATGGAAGCTTGGCGTGAATAGGTGTAAGTTTGTGCCAATGAGTAAAGGTTTTTTTTTGTTATTATGTTATCTAGTTCAGATGATAAGGAGAAGATTCGTGCTTCAAACTGGTTTGTCAATCATCATGCGTTGAAGTTAATAGATTGGTACCCAGGGTTCAATTCAGAAAAGCAAAAGACTTCTCAGGCAGCTGTGTGGGTGCGTTTTTCAGGGTTTCCAATGGAGTTATGGACAGAAAACTCGCTTCTTTCAATGGGAAAAACTTTTGGAACACCAATTGTGGTGGATCAAAATAACCCTAAATCTAGATTATGGACACTTTGCTTCTGTTTTGGTGGATATTGATTTTGCAAAACATATCCCTGAGCGTATTGCTTTAACTGCAGGTGGTAGAAAATTTTGGCAATATCAGGATATTCCTAATGCTCCTAAGTTCTGTTTTGCTTGTAATATCATAGGGCATATTGATGATGAGTGTAAAAAGAAGAATAATGCATCTTCTAGTAAAGAGAAAGCTACACAGGTTGAAGGTGTTCCATTGGCTAATAAGAAGAAAGGGAATAACCAACAATGGCAGGTTAAACAAAAGAAAAATGATGATGCAATTGGAGCCAAAGAAGATATTGCTGCACGTAATAATTCTGTCAATGCAGGCCATGCAATTACGCCAGTTCAGTCTGGTAATCGGTCCGTGGGTGTTTTGGCAAAAGATAAAAACGCTCCTCCTGAAGTTGGTACAAGTAATGAGCAGCATCAAACTAGTGTTGATGAAGATAACCGGTTGGAAACGGAGCTTGCTAAATCTGCTGCTGAGTATCGTGAAGTTTAGATGAAGTTTATTCAGTGCAAGAATGCTATTGCAGCTAAGGAGGCTTTAGCTGTTCGTAAGAATCAGGAACCAAAATCTGCTCATGCAGACCATGCAGTTATTACGCAGGTAAACAGGCCAATGCAAACTTAATCTGTGACTTCCGTGTCTAGGCTAAGTACTAAGGATGGAAAGTCGACCAAACAAGATATTGGTATTCAGGCCGTGAATAAGCAAAACAGCTCAGTGTCCAAGCAAAATACGGAATCTCAGTCTGTCACTAAGTTCGTGTTCACGCAGGATACTATTTTTTAGTCAGCGTCCGAGAAGGGTAATACCATTCAGTCCGTATCCAACAAGTCCGGGCCATTAAAACTTAACGCTACTGCTGGTAGTGTTGGTTTGGAATCAGGCGTTGGCACTTCTAATAATGAATGGACACCAGTAAAGGGTAAAAATTCGCTTAATAAAGGTACTCCTTTATCTTTTACTCCTTTTGAGAATGAGTTTACTCCTTTTGTGGATGCATTATTGCAAACTGAAGTTATGGTTAACAACAAATATGCTGTACTATCATCTGAGTTAGGCCTTGATAATGTTAATATTGAGGAGGAGGAGGAACAAGTTTTGGAATCTAGTGACTCAGATGTTAGTATGGGATCTAAAGATTGGGGAGAAGTTGATGTTAGCAAGGAAAAAAGCTAGGAAAGTTTCCAAACAGGCTGCTAAAATCATAGCAAAGCGTTTTTTGCAATCTGATTCAAGTTTGGAATCTTCTCCCAGGAAGTCTAATGAGGATTCTCCAAGTCGTGACACTAACATGGAAATTCAAGCCGGGTTGGTTGATACTGTTTTTGATATGAATAATATTTTGTCTAAGGAAGAATTAGAGGTGGCAAGCAATATTCAGATTGAATATGTGCGTGCTAAGTTCATTAGAAGTCTAGCTTTTAGACAAGATTATTTCAAAGAAAAGAAGGAGCAAATGGAAAGAATGAATCCAAAGACAAAATTCCCTAGTAATTTTTCTCCTATTAAGCTTGTTCCTGGTAACTTTGCCACTGAAGCTGAAGATGGAGAGTTTTATGTGGATGAAGATGAAGATATCTTGGGTAATTATGCTTTTGATACGGATATTATGGCTGAAATTTTTTCCAAGAGCAAATCGTATAGAGTTGGTAGCAACAGAAGTAATTTGAAAGGGGTTGGCTATAGATATAGGTAGCTTCTTTTAATTTACTAGTTTGAGGTTATTACTTTAGTTATTTCTTAGAAGTTATTTAGACCCCTTTGGTTTATGGGGGTAGGGAGTTTTGTGCTCCAATTTGGTAATTATTGTAATTACGTTTTTTTGTTATAATAAACTTTGGACTTAACAAAAAAAAAAAAACTCAAAAAAGTCTACACACTTCGTTATAAGTCGGAAATTGATTTCTGAGACTAAATCGTAAACTAGATAAACTCATCTTTAACACAAAAAGTTTGAAAAATGTATTGCAATTACGATTAACATGTTCTAAGGCAATACCTCTAGTAAAAATTGCATTTCTATGTACGTTGATTCAAGAAAATATGAAGGAAGTCAAATTTCACTATAGAAGAAAGATGAAAGACCATGAAGAACTAATCCAAATCCTAACAATTTTCATCTATCTTGAATCAATTAGAAAGACAAAGCCAACACAAAAAGAAAGAGTTCATAAAATTTTTGAATTTTATATACGTTAACTGAAAAAAGTCTACACACTTCGTTATAATTCGGAAATTAATATCTGAGACTAAATCGTAAACTAGATAAACTCATCTTTAAAAGAAAAAGTTTTAAAAATGTATTGAAATCACAATTAATATGTTCTAAGGCAGTACGTCTAGTAAAAATTGCATTTCTATGTACATTGATTCAAGAAAATATGAAGGAAGTCAAATTTCACAATAGAAGAAGGATAAATGACCATGCAGAACTAATCCAAATCCTTACAAATTTCATCTATCTTGAATCGAATAGAAAGACAAAGCCAACACAAAAAGAAAGAGTTCATAAAAATGTGGAATTTTATATACGTTAACTCAAAAAAGTCTACACACTTCGTTATAAGTCCGAAATTGATTTCTGAGACTAAATTGTAAACTAGATAAACTCATCTTCAACATAAAAAGTTTGAAAAATGTATTGTAATCACAAATAGTATGTTCTAAGGCATTACGTCTAGTAAAAATTGCATTTCTATGTACGTTGATTCAAGAAAATATGAAATTAGGAAAGTTTCACAATAGAAGAAGGATGAAAGAACAAAAAGAACTAATCCAAATCCTAACAAATTTATTCTATCTTGAATCAAATATAAAGACAAAACCAAAAGAAAAAGAAAGAGTTCATAAAAATGTTGAATTTTATATACGTTAACTCAAAAAAGTCTACACACTTCGTTATAAGTCTGAAATTGATTTTTTGAAACTAAATTGTAAACTAGATAAACTCTACTTTAACAAAAAAAGTTTGAAAAATGTATTGTAATCACAAATAATATGTTCTAAGGCATTACGTCTAGTAAAAATTGCATTTCTATGTATGTTCATTTAAGAAAAAAATGAAGGAAGTCAAATTTCACAATAGAAGAAGGATGAATGACCATGCATAACTAATCCAAATCCTAACAAATTTCATCTATCTTGAATCAAATAGAGAGACAAAGCCAACACAAAATGAAAGAGTTCATAAATTTTTTGAATTGTATATACGTTAACTAAAAAAAGTCTACACACTTCGTTATACGTCGGAAATTTATTTATGAGACTAAATCGTAAACTAGATAAACTCATCTTTAACAGAAAAAGTTTGAAAAATGTATTGTAATCACAAATAATATGTTCTAAAGCATTACATCTAGTAAAAATTGCATTTCTATGTACGTTGATTCAAGAAAATATGAAGGAATGCAAATTTCACAATAGAAGAAGGATGAAAGACCAAGAATAACTAATCCAAATCCAAACAAATTTCATCTATCTTGAAACAAATATAAAGAAAAAGCCAACAGAAAAAGAAAGAGTTCATAAAAATGTTGAATTTTATAAGCGTTAACTCAAAAAAGTCTACACACTTCGTTATAAGTCGGAAATTGATTTCTGAGACTAAATTGTAAACTAGATAAACTCATCTTTAACATAAAAAGTTTGAAAAATGTATTGAAATCACAAATAATACGTTCTAAGGCATTACATCTAGTAAGAATTGCATTTCTATGTACGTTGATTTAAGAAAATACGAAATTAGGAAAATTTCACAAGAGAAGAAGGATGAAAGACCAAGAAGAAATAATCCAAATCCTAACAAATTTCATCTATCTTGAATCAAATATAAAGACAAAACCAACACAAAAAGAAAGAGTTCATAAAAATGTTGAATTTTATATACGTTAACTCAAAAAAGTCTACGCACTTCGTTATAAGTCTGAAATTGATTTCTGAAACTAAATTGTAAACTAGATAAACTCATTTTTAACAGAAAATTATAGGATCTTATAGAGGTGGTTCTAGTAGAGGTTATTATAGAGGAGGGAACTCTACTGGTGGTAATTCCATAATCTGAATAGTACTTGCCTGCTCTAGTTCCTCCTTAGTCAAAATATTATCCATACCGAAAAATGTATTGTAATCACAATTAATATGTTCTAAGGCAGTACGTCGAGTAAAAATTGCATTTCTATGTACGTTGATTCAAGAAAATATGAAGGAAGTCAAATTTCACAATAGAAGAAGGATGAAAGACCATGCAGTACTAATCCAAATCCTAACAAATTTCATTTATCTTGAATCAAATAGAAAGGCAAACCAACACAAAAAGAAAGAGTTCATAAAATGTTGAATTTTATATGGGTTATTTAATGTTTGGTACCCAGCAAATGTCCAACACCTATATAATTGGACATAATCTAGGTGTGAGTGGTTTGGATTTTTGGAAGCCGGTGGAAATTCAAAAAAAGCCAAAGTTTTGTTCGAAATGCAAGATAATTGGACATAATGATCAGGAATGTATGAAGCAAGCAATAGTCTCTCCTGTTCAGCAAAATATTGTGCCTGCACAACAGACGACTAATGCTAATCAATCTCAAACTTCTGGAGATAGGCGTAGCAGCGATGGCATTCAAGGTAACATGGGCAATCAGGGTAACAATGGCGGTCAAGTTAACAATGTTGTGGGTGAATGGAAAGTTGCTAGACGTAAGAAGGGTAAGAATGCTCCAAAAATTCTAGTGGTTCCTGAAGTGGTGGTTACTAAGGTGGTGGAAGCTAATAAGTTGGGGTATAATGCTCAGCTGGTGAAGGCTCAGCAATTGGAGGTTGCTTATACAAAGTCCAAAGCTGATTTTGAATCTGCCGTTGTTGAATTGGCGAGAACTAAATATGTGTAGGATTCGAATTCAGTTTTAGTTCAAAGTGGGTGAAACTAGGCCACTGGTTTCTAAGTCAGGTTTGGTTGGATCTGGGATTCCCAATCCTGATAGGACTCTTGTCGCACCTTCGACTCCTCTTTGTGATCAATTATTGGCTGGGGATTTGGTCGTGACAAATAAATTTGATGTTCTCAATTCAGTTCATGTTGTGGAAAGTTCCAGTGATGCTCAATTTAGAGATGAACAGGAAATTAAGAGGGCTCGTATGCTTTCTTTACACAAGTTGGTTAATAATTCTAATACAGTTAGAAACAGTTTGCAAAACTTGGGCTCTGATATCTTGCCAGGATCGGAAACTGCCGCATCCAACTTAACAAATCGTATTATAAGAGAGAATTCACCAGGTCTGAATGCTGGTGTTTCTTCGCAGCTGGTTAATAACTCCTCAAACTCTAGTTTATAATTCGTGTTCTTTTTTGGAACATAAATGGTTTTGCACATGATGAGTCGCGATGCAAGTTACAAGATTTACTTAAAGAGTTTAAGCCTGATATATTTTGTCTTGCAGAACCAAAGGTACACTGTACTCTTACATTCTTGCGAGGTTTATATGTTGATAGCTATAAAAGAAAAGTTATACATAATTCAGTTGGTAGGTCTAAAGGAAACTTATGGATTTTCTGGTCCATGGACATTGCCACTCCGGTGGTGGTTAATTCCAGTAGACAAGCTATTACAATAAAACCTGAGGATGTTTTCATATCCTTTGTTCATGCTAGTTGTTTCCAGGTTACTCATAGAAGTTGACGGCAGCAACTTTCTTCTTTTGATAATAATATTCCCTGGTTGGTCATGGGAGATTTTAATTGTGTACTTCGTAATGATGAGAAGAAAGGGGGTTGTACTCTGTGTACTTCAGCTATTAATGAGTTCAGTGATTGGTTGGATGACAACAACCTTTTTGAAACTGACTCTTTGGGTTCTAAATACACTTGGGCCAATGGTCAATCAGGTGTTCATAGAATTCTTTGCAAGTTGGATCGAGCTGTGATTAATGAGGCATGGCTTACGAAGTTTGAGAATTGGCGGTGTAAAGCTCTTCCTCGTGAAGTTTCTGACTATTCTACTCTTATAGGATATCCTTTTGTGATTTCAAGACCTAAAAGAGCACCTTTTAGAGTGAAAAGAATGTGGTTCACTCATCCAGATTTCATGAGTATGGTTATGGAGAGTTGGAATGCTCCTGTTTCGGGTTCTCCTGATTATATTTATCCATACAAGCTTAAGAGATTAAAGGCTGCCATGAAGGAGTGGAATTTTAGGGTCTTTGGTAATGTTAATGCTAGACTCAGACATGCTAAATTAAATTTGGAAGTTTCTCTTCGTATTTCTGATGAGGATCCGGAAGACATAACGAAGCTGAATTTTGCTAAGGAGGCTTCGGTTACACTTCAGGAAATCCGTATGCGTCAATCCATTATGTTGAAGCAAAAATCACGAAATAAATGGCTTAAGGAGGGTGCGAGTAATACCTCTTTTTTTCATGCCAATATTCATACTCGAAGGAGCAGCAATATGATTTCAGAATTGGTGGATGATGATGGGAATGTTATCTCTAATTGTGACCAGATTAGAGATTACACCGTGTCTTATTTTGAGTCTAAATTTAATGGGGTAAAACTTCCAATTGATGAGCAATTATTTCATTATGAGCATGACACTATTTCTACGGAGGAAAGCCATAGAATGGATGCGATTCCTACTTATGATGAAATAAAGGCCGATGTTTATGATCTTGATGTTGATAGTGCCCCTGGACCTGATGGTTTCTCCGGTTGCTTTTATAGACATTGTTGGGACGTGATACAACAAGACCTTTATAATGCTATTACTTATTGTTGGCAACACCAAAGGATTCCTAATGGGGTAAATTCTAGTCTTCTAATTTTATTGGCCAAGGTAAGGGGTGCTAATACTCTCCGTAATTTTCGGCCTATTGGTCTTAGTAATTTTTTCTTTAAATTTTTTACTAAGATCCTTGCTATGAGACTTGGTAGTGTTCTTTATAAGCTTGTTTCAGAGGAACAAGTTGCTTTTATGAAGGGAAGAAATATTCATGAGAACACCAGTGTGGCGTCGGAGATGGTGAATGATATGAAAACTAAGCGTAAAGGTGGCAATGTGGGTCTAAAGATGGATATTACTCAATCTTTTGACACTGTTAGCTGGTCTTTTGTCTTAGAGGTGTTTCGTAGGTATGGTTTTTCCCAATAATGGTGTTCTTGGATATATTCGGTGCTTAGCTCAGCTCGTATTTATATCCTTCTCAATGGTAGTCCGGAGGGTTTTTTCAAAATTAATAGAGGTTTGCGTCAAGGTGATCCTTTGTCCCCTCTTATTTTTGTGTTGATTGAAGATGTTCTAAGTAGAAATCTTACGAAGCTATTTCTTGAGAAGAAAATGACTCCCATGCTTTCGAAAAAAGGTATTTCTCCTACTCATCTCTTTTTTGCTGACGACATAATGATTTTTTGAAAAGGCAACCTGAGGAGTTTGCATAATCTCCTTGAGTTGCTTGGGAAATATCAAACGGCCTCGGGCCAAACGGTTTGTCGTCAAAAGAGTAAGGTTTATTATGGTGGTGGAACCTCAAGTCGTTGTAGAACTATCACTGATTTGCTTGGTATGGAAGTCTCTACCTTCCCAGACAGGTATTTGGGAGTTCAAATTATGCCTGGAGCTGTAAAATATGGTCACATTAGCAATGTAGTTGATAAGATTAAAAAGCAACTCTCTTTTTAGAAAGGAAAAATGCTCTCTTTTCAAGATCGGGTTGTTCTTATTAATTCCGTGATTTGTAGTTATGCCATTCACAACATGGATGTTTATAAGTGGCCTCAGAAGTTCATTCAGTAGGTGGAAAGGGCTATACGCAATTTCCTTTGGTCCGGAGATGCTGATACTGCAAGAAAATTTGTTGTGGGCTACGACAAAATCTGTTTCCCTGTGAAGGAAGGTGGTTTGGGAATTACTAGAATGGCTGTTACAAATAGAGCGCTTCTAATGAAATTCTGGTGGAATATACGTTCTTCTACAAAAAAAAAGTGGGCTCGTTTTTTATGGGCTAAGTATACTACTCGTGCCGGCATAATTAAACAGTATGGCGTAAACTCTTCAATTCTTTCTGGCGTCAGGCTTGTGCATACTATTGTGGACAAAAATACCAAGGTCCTGCTTGGTGATGGGAGAACTACTTCACTGTACTTCGATGTTTGGTATGGTAATGCAAGCATTGCTGACATGCTTGGTGAAAATGATCTTGATGGTACTGTCATGGTTTGTGATGTTCTTGTTAATAACAATTGGAAGCTGCAGGGTATTCACGCACAAAATTTGGTCCGAGATGGAGTTGACATTCATAACTTGCCAGTTCTACAAGGTGGAACAGATTGCAGGGTTTGGATGCCAGAACTGGATGGTATTTTCCCAGTTTCTTCAGCGAAACAACTCATAAGGAAAAAGTTCGCAATTTTAGAGGTATATGGGCTTCTGTGAAGGAAAGCTATTCACCCCAAACTAGCTGCCCAGAACTGGAAAATTGCTAGAGCAGCTTGTGCAACTCAAGAAAAACTCAAGAGCAGGTGTAAATTTGAGTTAGCAAACAGGCGCTACTTGTGCAAATCTGATGAGGAATCACTGGAGCATATTTTATGGACCTTTTCTTCTGCGACAAGAATCTGGGAATGGATTTCAGGTATTTTTAACCTTAGGCCTCATTTTGATATTGTTACTTCCTACAAGTCATCTAAAGGTAGAAGTAAGATTATCAAAGAACTGTGGCTGTTAGAAAATTTAGTGATCCGTTCTGAACTTTGGCAGTCAAGGAATTTTTCCTATTTTCATAAAAATTCAGTTAACCTCCATTTTTTCAAGCAGTGTGTTTTTCACTTGGTACACGATTACTCAGTCCGTTTGAAGAGCTTTATGCACAACTCTACAGCAGATTTGGAAGTGCTCAATTTTTTCCGTGTAAGACACAGGCAGGTGAAACAAACATAGCCAATTGAATGTTTTTGGTCGCCTCCGGATAGGGATGAAATCTTATTGTGTTGTGATGGGGATGCAAAGGGGAACCCTGGAGTTGCGGGTGCAGGTGTAGTAGTGCGAGATCATGATTGTAATTTTATTGGGGCAATGAGTATTGGCCTGGGAAGAACGAATAACTACTTGGCGGAACTTTATGGCATAATTGTTGGTTTAGAATGGGCTTTGAAGTGGAATGTCCGAAGAGTTTTGGTCCGTTCTGATTCAGTCAGTGCGGTTATGGCTTTCACGACTTCAAATGTACCCTGGTTTGCTATACAGAGATGGAAAAGGATTCAAGAGAGTTATGATTCAATTCGGTTTGTGCATACCTACCGTGAAGCAAATTTTGCAGCTGATTTTATGGAAAAAAGAGGGTGTCTTATTAGGAATAGAGAAGGTTTGAACTATGATGAGAGACCTTATTTTCTTAATTCCCTAGAATATCCATATGTTTCCTATTTCAGATTTAAGTAGTTTGTAAGTTTTTGGGGTCTTTTGACCTCTTTTCTTGTAAGGTCTCTGTACATATTTGCTATTCATCAATATAATTTTTGGACTTAACAAAAAAATAATAATCCAACACCTAGCCTTGGTACCTGATATTTGAAATATTAAGGGTTGGTACCTACACCTGCCGTTGACCGTTAATGTCAACGTTTGACCATGCTTTAATTTGTTTTTCATGATTTGTATTAAAATATTATTCCATTTTATGAAATTACCCCGACAACAGAAATATATCTTCTTCCCCCTCTTACTCGGTCTGCAACAACCGCCGTTATAGTGTCGCAGATACCAATTGGAACCTGGTTTCTACTTTTTCATGAACCACCATCTATGGATTCAATCGATTTTATCGACTAGGGAGTTGAAGTCCTTGCCGCCTGTTCTCAAGTGCCTTAGAGGATTTTCATCTTAATGAGTGATGGGTTTCTTGTACTGATACTAATCTTGATTAAATGAAGAACATGATGTAATATCAGAGACATTGGGTGTTGAATGAAACTAGTTTAGGCATTTTCGGATTGGTGTTCTTTGAATGATTTTTTTTTTTTAGGAATTGTTATTGTTAAAATTGGTTGATGTAGTTGATAAGAAAGAATAATTGTTGCAGAAGATGTTGATATTTGATATGTTTAGTGAACTGTTTGTGACGGAGAGGATGTTTCATTTTCATTTTAGATAAATCAAACTCACTCTTGTTATGTTGCTCTTGGAGGTAATTAGATTTTTAGTACTCAATTTTGATTTCAATGTGAAAGCTTTTTTGGTGTTGGTTTTCATTTATATTTGAGTAGAGATTTGATGAAAGGTTTAACTTTTTTTGTTAATTGGATTGGATTCGTAATTCATGAATGGGGTTTTCAAATTAAGTAAGACTAATGTGAATTTGGGTATGGATTTTCACTGTCACCATTTGAAGCTTGTTTATGTCGCATTTTATTCATTGCATCAATGGCAAACTCTATTGAATGAAGATTAAGAATAGATAATTGGTAATAGCATACATCTCTCATGGTTTCTTCACCGGCAGAAAGTCGCCCACACAGAGACAGAGGTGCTCATTGAAAGAGACGAGGTAGAAAAAGTAGGGTTTTCAATGGGTATAAATTTGTAAGTTACAATTTAATAAATAATTTAAAAAATAAATTGAAATTGGTCAAACGAAAATTTTAACGGTCAACTGTTTGTTTTAGGTACCAACCCTTAATATTTCAAATGTTGGGTACTAAAGCTAGGTGTTAGACGTTTACTGAGTACCAAACGTTAAATAACCCATGTTATATACGTTAACTCAAAAAAGTCTACACACTTCGTTATAAGTCGGCAATTGATTTCTTAGACTAAATGGTAAACTAGATAAACTCATCTTTAACAAAACAAGTTTGAAAAATGTATTGTAATTACAATTAATATGTTCTAAGGCAATACATCTAGTAAAAATTGCATTTCTATGTACGTTGATTCAAGAAAGTATGAAGGAAGTCAAATTTCACAATAGAAGAAGGATGAAAGACCAAGCAGAACTAATCCAAATCCTAACAAATTTCATCTATCTTGAATCAAATAGAAAGAGAAAGCCAACACAAAAAGAAAGAGTTCATAAAAATGTTGAATCTTATATACGTTAACTCAAAAAAGTCTACACACTTCGTTATAAATCGGAAATTGGTTTCAGAGACTAAATTGTAAACTAGATAAACTCATCTTTAACAGAAAAAGTTTAAAAAATGTATTGTAATCACAAATAATATGTTCTAAGGATAATACGTCTAGTAAAAATTGCCTTTCTGTGTACGTTGATTCAATAAAATATGAAGGAAGGAAAATTTCACAATAGAAGAAGGATGAAAGACCAAGAAGAACTAATCCATATCTTAACAAGTTTCATCTATCTTGAATCAAATAGAAAGACAAATCCAACACAAAAAGAAATAGTTCATAAAAATGTTGAATTATATATACGTTAACTCAAAAAAGTCTACACACTTCGTTATAAGTCGGAAATTGATTTCTGAGACTAAATTGTAAACTAGATAAACTCATCTTTAACACAAAAAGTTTGAAAAATGTATTATAATTACAATTAATATGTTATAAGGAAATACCTCTAGTAAAAATTGCATTTCTATGTACGTTGATTCAAGAATATACGAAGGAAGTCAAATTTCACAATAGAAGAAGGACGAAAGACCAAGCAGAACTAGTCCAAATCCTAACAAATTTCATCTATCTTGAATCAAATAGAAAGACAAAGCCAACACAAAAAGAAAGAGTTCATAAAAATGTTGAATTCTATATACGTTAACTCAAAAAAGTCTACACACTTCGTTATAAGTCAGAAATTTATTTCTGAGTTTTGATTTTGATAAGTCAAAAATTTGTATTAATAGATAACAAATTTACAAAGAAGAGTTCACAAGAAAAGAGGTCACAGCAACCCCAAAAACTTGTAAACTACTTGAATCTATAATAAGCAACATTTGGATATTCAACTGAAATCAAAAAATCAGGTCTTCCATCATAATGTAAACCTTCCTCCTCATTGAGAAGACATCCCCGTTTAGCCATAGAATCCGCAGAGAAGTTCGCCTCCCTATAGGTATGAATAAACCTTATTGTATCATAGCTTCTACAAACTGCTACCTACATTTGATTAGCAAACCAAGGAATATTGGTTCTCTTAAAAGCTTCAATAACACTATAAGAATCAGACCGAATGCAAATTCACCTAACTCTCCATCTTACAACCCATTCCATACCCACCAAAATACCATAAAATTCTGCCAAATAATTAGTTGTAACTCCCAGGCCTATAGACATAGCACCAAGAACTAAACAACGCGCATTTCTTGCCACCACACCAGCTCCCGCAACACCAGGATTCCTTCTTGACGCCCCATCACAACAAAGTTGAATCTCATTCTCCCTCCCGAGGTTCCCAAAAACATTCAGTTGGTTGAAGAAATTTCACCCTTCTATGATTAATACGGAAATAATCAAGAATAATTACATCTTCAGCATTGTTTCGCATGAAGCCTTTGAGCCGAACAACAAACTCTTGGATCAATTTCAACACACGCTTGAAGAAAATACTCCAGTTTGGTTGTTGACGTTGAAACACAGCCTTATTACGCACAACCCACAGTTCTGATCTTATGACGAGATTAGCAATAAGCCACATGTCACGTATCATTGTGCTCCTCTCTTTAGCTGCTTTGCAAGACACTACAAGGTTAGCATTAGGAATTAAATCAAAGATATCATCAATCCAATTCCACGCCCGGCCAGCAAAGGTGCAATGGAATAGAACATGCTCAAGCGTTTCATCTGCCACACCACACAGGCTGCAACGGTTGGCAAGTTGAATCTTAAACCTGTTTTGGATAATGTCGTAAGTAGCGCAAGCACCACGAAGAAATTTCCAGTTCTGGGAAGCTAAGGTAGGGTGAACTTCCTTCCTCCATAAAAGATTCGCGCCTGCAAACATGCTATATTTCTGACGAATTAACTCTCTAGCTGAGCTAACAGTGAAGTTTCCTTTGAGGTCCGGCATCCAAATCCTTGAAGAAATTGATTTCTGAGACTAAATCGTAAACTAGATAAACTCATCTTTAACAGAAAAAGTTTGAAAAATGTATTGTAATTACAAATAGTATGTTCCAAAGCATTACGTCTAGTAAAAATTGCATTTCTATGTACGTTGATTCAAGAAAATATGAAGGAAGGCAAATTTCACAATAGAATAAGGATGAAAGACCAAGAAGAACTAATCCAAATCCTAAAAAATTTCATCTATCTTGAATCAAATAGAAAGACAAAGCCAACACAAAAAGAAAGAGTTCATGAAAATGTTGAATTTTATATACGTTAACTCAAAAAAGTCTACAGACTTCGTTATAAGTCTGAAATTGATTTCTGAAACTAAATTGTAAACTAGATAAACTCATCTTTAACAGAAAAAGTTTGAAACATTTATTGTAATCACAAATAATATGTTCTAAGGCATTACGTCTAGTAAAAATTGCATTTCTATGTACGTTGATTCAAGAAAATATGAAGGAAGTCAAATTTCGCAATAGAAGAAGGATGAAAGACCAGCCAGAACTAATCCAAATTCTAACAAATTTCATCTATTTGAATCAAATTTAAAGACAAAGCCAACACAAAAATAAAGAGTTCATAAAAATGTTGATTTTTTATACGTTAACCCAAAAAAGTCTACACACTTCGATATATGTCGGAAGTTGATTTAATGTATTGTAATCACAATTAATATATTCTAAAGCAATACCTCTAGTAAAAATTGCATTTCTCTGTATGTTGATTCAAAAATATATGAAGGAAGTCAAATTTCACAATAGAAGAAGGACGAAAGAGCAAGCAAAACTAATAAAAATCCTAACAAATTTCATCTATCTTGAATCAAATAAAAAGGCAAAGCCAACACAAAAAGAAAGAGTTCATAAAAATGTTGAAGTTTATATACGTTAACTCAAAAAAGTCTACACACTTCGTTATAAGTCGAAAAATGATTTCTGAGACTAAATTGTAAACTAGATAAACTCATCTTTAACATAAAAAGTTTGAAAAATGTATTGTAATCACAAATAATATGTTCGAAGGCAATACCTATAGTAAAAATTGCATTTCTATGTAAGTTGATTCAAGAAAATACGAAATTAGGAAAATTTCACAATAGAAGAAGGATGAAAGACCAAGAAGAACTAATCCAAATCCTAAAAAATTTCCTCTATCTTGAATCAAATAGAAAGACAAAATCATCACAGAAAAAGAAAGAGTTCATAAAAATGTTGAATTTTATATACGTTAACTCAAAAAAGTCTACACACTTCGTTATAAGTCCGAAATTGATTTCTGAGACTAAATTACTTCCAAGATGGTTATCGGAAATAATGGTTATCGAATATCCATGATCAACCTTCTATGAAATAGCCTTTCCTAAATCAGTAGAATCCAGCCATTGAACTTACTGAAAAAATTGTAGTCATTTAAACCTGACTGCATTTTCCAACTGAAATGGAATATTACTACCGAAATTGCATTGTACATCCAGAATATACCTAAGAAGACATGATCCCAGGCGGATACTTGACATGTACCCCCTCTTCCAGGTCCGTCACAAGGGAAACGAAAACCCAGATTTGCTTTATCAGGTATCAAACGGGAACTACGAGCAAATAGAACACCTTTCAGTAGTATTAATACCGTTACATGGATCGTAAATGCATGAATGTGATGTACCAAAAAATCCGCGGTTCCGAATGGAATAGGGAACAAAGCTACTTTACCGCCTACTGCTATTAAACCACTACCCCCCAAGTCAAGCTGGTGTTTGTTGTTGCACCAGGAGCTTTTGCACCAGGTGCTAAAGCGTGAGTGTTTTATACCCATTGAGCAAAGACGGGTTGTAATTGAATTGCGGTATCTGAAAACATATCTTGTGGACGCCCTAAAGCGCTCATGGTATCATTATGAATATACAAACCAAAACTGTGAAAGCCTAGAAATATACATGCCCAGTTGAGATGTGATATGATTGCATCGCGGTGCCTAAGGACACGATCTAATAGATCGTTGTATCAAGTAGTTGGATCATAATCTCTTACCATAAAAATGGTTGCATGTGCAGCAGCACCAACTATGAGAAATCCACCGATCCACATGTGATGTGTGAACAACGAAAGTACTGTACCATAGTCAGTAGCGAGTTATGGATAATGAGGCATGGCATACATATGGTGAGATACAACAATGGTTAAAGAGCCTAACATAGCTAAATTTAGAGATAATTGAGCATGCCATGACGTTGTTAGGATTTCATAGAGCCTTTATGGCCCTGGCCTGTAAATGGACCTTTATGAGCCTCTAAAATATCTTTCAGGCCATGACCAATCCCCAGTTAGTCTTATACATGTGACCGGCTATCAGGAAAAGAATTTCAATAGCTAAATGATGGTGTGAAATATCGGTCAGCCATAGACCCCATGTTACTGGATCTAATCCTCTGCGAAAATTAAGAAATTCGGTATATTTTAACCAATTCAAGGTGAAAAACGGGGTTGCTCCCTCGGCAAAACTTGGATAAAGTTGAGCCAAAAGATCCGGTTCAAGATAAATTCATGAGGAAGTGGGATCTACTCCAGCATCTAGAAATTGGTTAATTGGTAAAGAGACATGTATTTGGTGTCCCTCCCAAGAAAGAGATCCAAGTCCTAGTAACCCCGATAAATGGTGATTCAACATGGATTCTACATCTTGGAACCAAGCCAACTTTGGAGCAGCTTTGTGATAATGGAACCAACCAGCAAAAAAAATTAATGCCGGAAAGACCAATGCACCAATTGCAATACAATAGAGTTGTAATTCACTAGTTATTCCAGACGCTCTCCAAATCTGAAAAACCCAGAGGTTATTTGTATTCCTCAGAAACCACCACCCACATCACCATTCAATATTTCTTGGCCCACGATTGGCCAAACCACCTGAGCGCTGGGTCTAATGTGAGTAGGATCGCTTAGCCATGCTTCATAATTGGAAAAACGGGCACCGTGGAAATACATGCCACTCAGCCAAAAAAATATGATGGAGAGTTGACCGAAATGGGCACTAAATATTTTTCGGGAGATCTCCTCCAAATCACTGGTATGGCTATCGAAATCGTAAGCATCGGCATGTAGGTTCCAGATCCAAGTGGTAGTATCATGGACTTTAGCTATTGTTCTTGAGAAATGACCTGGTCTGGCCCATTCCTCGAAAGAAGTTCTTACGGGATCCCGATCCACCAAAATTTTAACTTCTGGTTCCGGCGAATGAATAATCATTGAGTCCTCCTCTTTCCGGACAACACATACACAGAGACCTGCCAAAAGTCAAGTAATTAGTGAACTTCTGAAATCTATTTATAATTAGTTCATTTCCTTCCTATCTCCCAGCTATTTATTTTGTTTAGTTATTTACTAGAGCAATTATGATCTGGAAGTCGATCCGGGGCAAGTGTTCGGATCTATTATGACATAGCCATGAGGTGCTCAACGTACCTTTATAATATTTGAAAATCCTTTCCTGGCTTCGTCTTGACACAAAAACTTTTTTTTTTTCATATGCAAATTACAGATGCTTAGATGGAGTTGCTTCGTATCTTACATGGAACTACGACTATTGCTCGATTCCAAATCACTTCATTGGGGCAGTCATGAATAAGACCCCAGTATCCATATTCAAAGGATTTTTTTAGTTTGGATAGCAAAAAGGGATTCAAACCGCCGCGTGATCTTCAACCAATTATGCGCTTCAATATAATTACATGGAGTAAGCGCTATAGCTTGTTTCCAACACTCAGCCGCTTGATCGGACCAAGCTTCCGCAATTTCAGAATCTCCCTGCCAAATAGCATGTTCTCCTCGGTCGGAATAGGTGGGTCGATTCCTTCCCTTAGAACCGTACTTGAGAGTTTCCTACCTCATACGACTAAACAATCAATTATTTTGGTGTCCCATCTTAATCGACCCTATCTAACTAAATAAGATTTTTCATAAATCTATCCCATTTTTGTTTCTCAGGTTAACCGGAAGGGGTTAATTACATTTACATAAGTTTTAAACTTGCATTTTTATTCAAAATAAATTTTATCTTTTCTCCTACCTTCAGAAAAACGAAACCCACTATCCTATCTTTTTCTGAAAGGTAACTATCTCAGTTTCATTTTCATATAGAATCTTTGTAAAAGACTTTCCTCTCTAAGAAAGAAAGGACTTACTATCTTTGGTATCTGATGCTACACCGCTGCTCAATACCTTAGTGGATCAAGTCTATTACATAAGTTGATTCCTAACTTATATCTCATATCATGACATAAGTAAGCAGTTTTTCTTATTGTATCGGCCAAAAATTTCACTAATTGATCTTTACGGCGCTTCCTCTATCAATTAGATCTTTTATCTATCCATAGAATATAGTATTATAGGCACATCCATTTCTTCATTTTTTGCTTTTATGAAGTCTCTTTCTTTGCTACAACTAATAAAAATCGTTGCTTTATACGATACATATGTACAAAGCCTATCCTCTAGTATTTACTAGCGTATTTTATCTTTCTTTCCCTCTTTCTTTAGCGGAGATAGTCGCATGTAATGACAGATCACGTCCATATTATTAAAAGCTTGTGGTAAGAATGGATTTCGTTCTAGTGCCCGGAAATAATATTCCAAAGCTTTTGTATGTTCTCTGTTACTTGTGTGGATAAGGCCTATGTTATACATTATATAACTTCGATCATAGGGATCAATTTCTAGTCTCATAGCTTCATAATAATTCTGTAAAGCTTCCGCATAATTTCCTTCGGATTGAGCTGACATCCGTTGCGGTCGTTCATTCTATTCAAAGAATCCCCGTTTCAGAACCGTATGTGAGATTTTCATCTCATACGGCTCCTCCCTTCTGTGCATAATGAATGATAATAATCCATGGAACCAAAAGAATATCGAAATATTCTCATTATGAACTGACATGGACTAGTGTTTTTACAAGAAATCTCTAGTCAGCCTTCCTGCAAAAGGTCTTTTCTTAACACTAATCGTGTTGTTGCTAGATAGAAAAGGTTACTCCAACAATTTATTTGTCCTCAACGCCCCCCTATTTCTAGGAATTAGTCACTTCAACAGTCTTTGATGGTTATATAGGTATCCAAAGTACAAACGAGATGGATGTTTGTTGTCCCAACCATTCTTGTTAGTTCCGATCCCGATAAGGAAAGGGATAATTTATAACAAAGTTTTTTTTGTTGATTCCTAGGTGTAGTGCTTCTTCCCCTATGCCTCATATTGGTTGGTACTGATGGAGTAGGATTGACCTCTAATACAGAAAGAACCTATAGGTGTAACCTTTCATTCAATACTAGATTAGAAAATTGAAGCATCTGAGGCTGCATCAATCAGGGATACACAATAGAAGGAATTGTTCTATTTCCAAACTTCACCTTCAAGATGCGTAGATTTTTTTAAGGTTTATTTCAATAAACGCGTTTTGTTTTATGCCGAATCCAACCCTGCGTGCCTTTACTCGTAAGACAGAGAACACTAAATAAAATCAAATCACACCATCTCTATAATAGGTAAATGCCTATTTTTCAACGGAAGTTGTCGGAATTATGCGTAATAAGATATTGGCCACAATTGAAGAGGTCTTATCAATAAAATTTCCATTTATCCGTGATCTAGGCATAGTTCGCAATCCATTCTATAATTCTTCTCATTACCTCGCATGGGAAAAGAATCCCACAAACAAAGGAATTGTACAGGAAGAAATAACATAAAAAAAGACTCGTTCTAAACATGAAATTAATATTTCCTACAGATTATGATAACTCGAGATGTTTTTTATTGGATTATGATTCAAACAAGGAAAAAGAATAAAATAATCGTTCTATGATCAAAATACCACCCCATTCGTTTTCATATTTCGAATTGTTATAATCGGTTGGTCGTACCTATACTGCAAAAATAAATATGAATGGCTCGCTATTCACCCGATTTCTGGGTCATAATCATAAAATTTTGTAGGAGAGATGGCCGAGTGGTTGAAGGAGTAGCATTGGAACTTCTATGTAGGCTTTTGTTTACCGAGGGTTCGAATCCCTCTCTTTCCTTACCTTTGCCTAATTCAAGAGTGTTATTGACCACAATGGATCAAATAACAAACAAACAAGGAATAGGATTATTCTAAGAGGTAGACCTTTCTTTGAAATGAATTCTTTATTCCTAATTGGGGTGGTACGAAAAATATTGATAAAGGGTAGCCAAGACATAAAAATATCCCCGCGGATCCATTTATGATACATGAAATGGGAAAAATATCCGGATCACACCCCTTAGCTTCGGTCAATTTACTTCGACGAAAAGGGGGCAAAATTCTCCGAATCCTTGCCTTGCTATTTGAGTTAGGTTCAAGTCTGAAGGGAATAATATTCTACGACCAGCAATTCGTTTATTTTCAAGCCGACCCACTTACTATCTATTATTTGATTGACTAACCCTTTATATTGGGATGAATGAAGAGTCAAATGTTTTGGCAATTCTTCATGGGAGGATGAATCAAGATAATTTTGAATCAGAGCTTTGGATTTTTGTTCATCCCTCGTCGTAATAATATCTCGGGGTTTGCAGCGATAACTTGGTATATCTACTATATGGCCATTAACTAAAATATGTCTATGGTTAACTAATTGCCGAGATCCAGGAATGGTCGAAGCCATACCCAATCGAAAAAGTATGTTCTCCAAACGCATTTCAAGTAATTGTAGTACTTGACCAGTTGACCCTTTGGCTTTTCCGGCGATACGAACATATTTAAGTAATTGTCGCTATGTCAGACCATAATGAAACCGCAATTTTTGTTTTTCTTCTAGACGAATACGATATTGAGACTTTTTCCCAGAGCGCGATTGATTTCTAAGATCATTTCCGGCTTTAGGCCTTTTACTAGTTAGTCCCGGTAAAGCCCCCAAACGGAGTATTTTTTTGAAACGAGGCCCTCGGTAACGAGACATAAAAACTCCTTTTTTTATTTACAGAATAAACCTAAATTAAGACTGAACTAAACGATAAACGAAAAAAAATATATATTGAAGTTAAGTACTGTACTACAAAGAAGAATGAGATGAATTGTATCAATATTCAGACTCTTTTGTATATATAGCAAGGTAAGGAGACTTTGTCTTAATTTGTTCTGTAGAGATCTAACCAACTGCTTGAATTTGTTTTTTATTCATAGTTGGAAGTTCTTACGACATAATAGATCCGCTATTTTTGAGAAAAGGAAAGAAGTCTTTTCATAATTCCTTGAGTTCAAGGAGACATTATTAATCATGTAATAAAGTATAAAATATAAGAGAGAAAAGCCGGCTATCGGAATCAAACCGATGACCATCGCATTACAAATGCGATGCTCTAACCTCTGAGCTAAGCGGGCACACTACTTAGCTCTTAGCTATTCAAAATAGATAATGAATATGAATAGAGAAAAAATGAATACTGAATAGAATGTTATTCTATAAAAATATAATATAACATACGAATTAATATAACGATAAATAGAGTGATATATGATATCAAAATTTTCAGTGGGAAGAAATTCTACATTTTTCTTTTCCATGATTCTCTTTTATATTTATAATTTATATGAATATGATTATCAATATCTTAATTCTAAATTATTAGAAATTAAGAAAAAATATGGCATTCTAAAAAAAGAATCGAACGTTCAAGTATTTAAAATCGGGTAGGAAAAGTGCGAGGAAGAGAGGAATATATATGTGGTATATATCCATCCATATTGAATTGCGGATACATCAATGATAGAATCATTTCTGATTAAACCAAATGTAGGTCCTTCAATATAGAAAAAGGGGTAAATAAGAAAGAAATAAAAGAAATCAAAGAGGAGTAAAGAGATAAACTTTTTAGATAGATAAGCTGTATGTAATGAATTCAACGGTTAACGGTTCCAGCATAAACGAAAGAAATAAGGGATGGCATCCCAGCGAGATCTTCGGCTCAAACTAAAAAGGGGATATGGCGAAATCGGTAGACGCTACGGACTTGATTGAATTGAGACTTGGTATGGAAACCTACTAAGTGATAACTTTCAAATTCATAGAAACCATGGAATTAAAAATGGGCAATCCTGAGCCAAATCCTGTTTTCAGAAAAAAACTAAGGGATTTCTGAAAGCGAGAATAAAAAAAGGATAGGTGCATAGACTCAATGGAAGTTGTTCTAATGAATGGAGTTGACTGCGTTGGTAGATGACTCCTTCTATTCAATTTGAATTTAAACTCCATAAAGAATGAGGGATAAACCTACGATACGTACGTATACGTACTGAAATATCAAAGATTCTATTAATGTCGCCCTAAAAAATTTTTTACATAAAAAAAAGGAATAATTTTTGTGAATCTATTCCAAGTTGAAGGAATAATCGAATATTCAGTAATCAAACCATTCACTCCATAGTCTAATATATCTTTTGATGAACTGATTAATCAGACGAGAATAAAGATAGAGTCCTGTTCTACATGTCAATATCAATACAGACAACAATGAAATTTATAGTAAGAGGAAAATCCGCCGACTTTATAAATCGTGAGGGTTCAAGTCCCTCTATCCCCACAAAAAGGCCCGTTTTACTCCCTAACTGTTTATTTATACTTCTACTCTTTTTTCTTTTCCGCAGCGCCCGAAAATTAGCTATATTTCTCATTCACTATATTATTTCACAAAAGGATCGGAGCAGAAAAGCCTCTCTCGTATCACAAGTCTTGTGGTATATATGTACAACGGAAACTCTATGATCAAGGAATCCCTGTTTGAATCATTCACAGTTCACATCATTATTTTCAACTCTAAAAGTTTTCTTTTTTGAAGATTCCGGAAATTTCAGGGACTGGGTAAGATTTTGTAATGTTTTTTTATTCTCTTGAATTGACATATACCCAAGTCCTCTAGTAGGATGGTTTTTTTTTTGCTAGGTAAAAATGGTTTATTGAAGCAAAAAAACGTAATTACAAGAATTACAAAAAGGGAGGCTCGAGGCCTCCCCACCCCCATAAACCAAAGGGGCAAAAAAAATAGCAATAAAATAGCACTAAAAGCTCATAAAATAAGCTTTTAAACACAAATAAATAACTAAAAGAGGAAAACTAGAAACATTAAAACCGTCTGCGCCCCTTAGTTCCCACTCTAAAATTCCTGTTCTTTGGTATAAGCTCAGCAATTATTTGTGTCAAGTCAGGATCACCGTAATGCCCGTTGTGTTCATCTTCATAAACATCATCTTCATAATCCTCTTCATCCGAAGCATAGTTACTGCCAGGAACAAGCTTAATAGGAGATTGTTTCTTACTAGAAGATTGATCCTTATTTTTAACTTTCATTCTATCCAATAAATCCTTTTTTTTCCTTGTAAAAATCTTGTCTGTAGGCTGTACTGCTAATGAACTTAGCACGAGCTTCCTCATTCTCAATTGTACATGCCTCTTCAAGCTCCTCTTTGGTTAAAATATTTTCCAAATCAAAGTAACTTCCAGAAATTTCCATCTCTAGAGATAAAAGAGAAACCTCACGTGGAGATTTCAAAGCGTCCAAACGAGCACGGAAATCAGCTGATTGTTTCTTTAAAACCGGCCCAATCCCTGGCTGCGAAACACCAAGCCCATCTGTTTGATTTGGACCCGACTTCTCAAAACTGGACTCGCAAGCAATAAGCGAACTAGAATCCTTGGATCTAGCCTTCCTAGCCACTTTCTTTGCTTCCTTTCTAGCTATAATGTCCGCATCAACTTCGCCCCAGTCCTTAGAACCAATTCTACCATCCGAATCCTCAATATTTTCTTCTATTTCTTTTTCCTCCTCATTCTCACTATCCCCCTTAATAGTCTCGGTATCAAGGCCTAACCCGCTGGTAAGAACATCAAAAGTATTACGATTTACAACCAACTCAGAACAAAATACATCGTTCACAATTATAGTAAATTTAAAAGGAGAGCCCTTATTCTTAGTTCCAACTTGCTGCCAGTCGTTTGTAGCTTGTATATTCACGGACCTTGACTGAGTTTTATTCTCAGAATTCTTTTGAGATACGGACCCTTGGTGATACAACACTGACACGGAATCAGAAATAGCTGCGGACTGAGCTTCCTTACCAGTTTTATACTTTTGCTTGGTCACGGAATTTGTCATGGCTTGAGTTTCCACATGTTGCAAAACTACTGTACCATCCTTGTTTACAGTTTTAGAAATTCTACAAGCATCAAGATCCTCTTGTACATCAATAGCGTTTTTACATTTAATCAAATTCATTTGAGATTCACGAAACTGAACTTCAAAGTTTGCAAGATCTTTCTTCAATTGTTCAGCACTTTTTGAAGCATTAGAAATATTTGGAATAGGATCATCGCCTGCAAAATCAGTCACCAGCAAACTGTTAACTGAACCTGCATGCGCTGCATGGGTATTAGCAGCATTATCACGTATATTTGTAGCAGCTGCATTACTATCTTTGTTCTGGTTATCTAAAGAAAACTGTTTATCAACAGAAGTAGCGTGAGAGGCTTGAGAAGCCCCAACAACATCAGTAGAACGTTCAGCTAAAACTGGGATAACTGGAGTTTGTTTCCCCTTGTTTTTATCTGCCGCAACTTTCCATTCCATGCCAGGAGGATTATCATTCCTTATTATAGGAACTTTCTCAACTTCAGCCAACTGAAGTTGATTATTTTTTGCTTTACGACTTGAATTCTTTCTACAATCTTCATCACAGTGTCCAATAATGGAGCACTTTGTACAAAACTTGGGTTGCTTATGTATATCCATATATAGCCAAAATTCTATTCCATTGGCTTTTAGCAATATTCTTTCAGGGATGTGCTTTGAAAAATCAATATCAATAAGAACTGAAGCAAAATAACCATATTCCAACCTTAGGGTTTTATCATCAACTACAATTGGAGTGCCAAAGCTCTTACCAATTGATAATAACGATTTTTCAGTCCATAACTCCATTAGTAATTCAGGAAACATTACCCATACAGCTGCATGAGAAGTATGCTGTTTATTTGGATTAAAACTAGGATACCAATCTTGTAGTTGAAGAACTTGATTTTTGACAATGGCTTTAGGACCGTTACGAATCCTCTCCTTGTCTGCTGCCGTTGATAACATAATAATGAAGAACCCTTTGCGCATAGGTAGAAACTTAACATCCTGTCCAAGTTTCCATTGTTCAACAAGAGAATGTTTCACCTCGGGAAACTTCATTCCCGTGAAATCCAGACGAGCTATGAAGCTATGTTGAAAGGGTTTACAACCTTCCTTGAAGAAATCCAAAGGGATTTCCAAAGCTGGTTCTCCCTCTTTCAGAGTTGGATTTGGAAGGGAGGAGAGATCAATAACCGTAGGGTTTAGGGTTTTCTTACCCTTAAGAATATCCGCAAAAGAACTAGAAACCCCAACAAGTTTGTTCGCACCAAAAGATATGGATGGAGACGTAACATCCTTGTTATTAGAAACTGAAACATGTTGTTCTCCCATTGCTGATCATCCAAAGATGATCAAACACGGGAGAAATCTAGGAAAAAAGCTAAAACCCCTAAAAACTTAAGCAAATCGCTAGCACTTAGGAGAGAGAAAATATTCACAAAATAAAGCAGAGGACTGAAAATCCTCTAGTAAGATGGGGATGGTGCCTCAAGAAGGGTTGGGATAGCTCAGTTGGTAGAGCAGAGGACTGAAAATCCTCGTGTCACCAGTTCAAATCTGGTTCCTGACATTGAGTATCTACTGTTAAGTTCCTGCCATTGAGCATCCATTATTAACCACAGGTTAATAATAGATACTCATACAAATTCGATATGAATCAGCATACACACATGCTTTCGTCCGAATTTCTAGAGAGAGAAAATCCTACCCTTTTTCTTAAAGTTTGTATAAAAAAAGGAAAAGAATAAGGGAAAAGAAAAAATACAGGTTGAGTAAGAAATTAGGCTAAGATAAGAAGTGGGCCTTTATTATATGGATCTCGTCGTTCTTTTTTTGATTATATGGCATGGCGGGTTCCTCCTAACATTCTAAACATTAATAGTGAAAAAAAGAATTACAATATGAAGTTAGTTGCTTCTAAAAACCCAAGACTATATATAGTCTCGAGGGGTGTGGAAAGATCCGACTAGACAATGTGAAATTAAGATCCAGTACAAGTGGAATCCTATCCTCTTTTATTTCTTCGTTTTTTTTTTCATATTCCATTTCGTTATTCCCCTTACGTGACTTTCGAGAGCCTATCTAACTGATGTGTGTGGTACAAAGTTCATGGTACATAACTAATTTTATTCATCTTATTAGCCCGGCTCGCCCGAAATAAATAGAATATCTTCCAAATTTGGGAATCTCAATGAGGACCCATTTTTTTGCGCATCCATATCCATATATAGGAAAAAGAGTTCGATTACTCTAGAAGAGACTGTAAAAAAATTCCTTGGATATCTCGCGGCGTAAAAAGAAAATTAGGTTCTTACCATTCAATGAGCATCTTGTATTTCATAGAATTTTGGAGCAATATAATCCTTAGGTAAGGGCCATCCTATCCAACTTTCAGGCATCAAAATACGTTTCAGGCGTGGATGATTATCATAAGAGATTCCCAACATATCATAAGATTCCCGTTCTTGGAAATCCGCACTTTTCCAAATCCAAAAAACAGATGGAATTCTGGGATTTATCCTTGGGGAAAATACTTTTATGCATACCTCCTCTGGCTGATCCACACCATACTCTATTCTCGTAAGATGATACACACTAGCTAAGAGTCTGCTTGGTGCTAGATCATAGGCACACTGAGAGCGTAGATAATTATAACCATATACATATGAAATGACAGCAATGGAATGCCAATCCTCGGGCTTTATTTGTAAAGTTTCGACTCCTTGGTAATCGAAGCCTAAAGATCTATGAACTAACCCATGCTTGACTAGCCAAGCAGACAAACGACCCTGCATATTTTTAGTCTCTCCCGGATTTTTATTTGTATAAGTAGTTCACGTTTACGATGAAATTTTTGAAAATTGAAGTGAAGGGCATTTGCTATTCTTCTGCACAAAAGAAAAGCAGTCTCCCTAATTCACTAATTCATGGGAAGATACTGAACTTTGGTATTTTAAAAATGTTTCATAAGGTATCTCTGAAGTAGATCGCGATTGATAGAGTAATCCTTGATCATAATTTTTAGTATGCGTGCTACGTCCAACATAAAACTTGTGAGTGGTAGTGAAACATCGATTATTCTGTTGAGACCCAAATCTATCTTCGTATATTTCTCGAGATACCTTCTTACGAAGTTTTGTTATATCATCGATAACTGCCTCCGATTTAGGTGGCAACCCGGCAAATAAACATCCACAAGAATTAGCTTATCAACTCCTCGAACAGTATTATAAGAATCAGTACTGAACATCCGTCATGTAATAGTGAAGGCTCCCATAGTAATTACATATTTTGGTTCAGGCATTTTCTCATATAATCTTACTAAAGAGGGAGTCAATTTCATTGTTACTGTGCCGGCTGTTAAAATTAAGTCCGCTTGCCTAGGACTCGATCTTGGTACCAAGCCATAACGATCAAAGTCGAAGCGCGAGCCTATTAATGAAGCAAATTCAATAAAGCAACAACTGGTACCATACAGAAGCGGCCATAAACTGGAGAGTCTTGACCAATTTGAAAGATCATTTAATGTAGTTGAAATAACTGAATTTTGGGTTGTTTGATCAAGTACCGGAAACTCAATGGAATTCATAACTGTCTCAATGTCATTTTTTTCTTCTTTATTTTTTTTATTGTCTGAATATTCAAGAGCTAAGACCATTCCAACGCTCCTTTTCGCCATGCATAAATTAAACCAACAATTAGGATAAGCACGAAAATTAAATCTTCTATAAAAACGGATACACCCAATACATCGAAACTCATTTCCCATGGGTAAAGAAAAACCGTTTCAACATCAAAAACAACCAAAACCAGAGCAAACATATAATAACGAATTCAGAATTGTAACCAAGCGTCGCCCATTGGTTATATGCCTGATTCATAACTAGAAAGTTTCTCCGGTCCTTCGCGAGTCGGGGCTAAAACCCCGGAAATGAAAAAAAATCCAAAATAGGAATAAGACTTGATATTATTAGAAATACCCAGAAAATGTCATATTCGTAAAGCAGAAACATAGATGCACTCCAATGAATGTGGAAAAAATATATACCGTATTCCTCGATTCGATCTGGAATTTGAATTAAGCTATAAATGTTTAGTCAAAATACCAATGAATTTTGATTGAACTCCCCAGTTTTTTTGTTGTGGGTCATTCTTGTTTCAAGGTTCATCGAGTGGAGTCCTATTTTCACTTATTTCAATTCCATTTCGATATGCTAGAGACATATTATGCTCTTATTACAAACTTATCATTTTTATCTTGTCTCATATTTTCTCTAAAAAAAAGAGAAAAAAGAATTACATATTTTTCAGTTATAATTTATAGAAAATTTTTATTAAGATTAAATTAAGATACTATTAAGAATATTAAGAATTCTATATGGATGTTATGTATTTTATGAATATTCATATAATAAAACGAAGGGTATTGGTTTATTTTTTTCATTAAGATCCAATCCAGTTAGAGGATTGTTGTTTCTATTGATTAGATACGGAAACTGAATGCATCGCCCTATTCTATTTTTTATCCTTGTTCTAGACTTAATGGATTTTATTCAATGCCTTGAATTGAGAGAAACCCTTACATATAATAATCCTAGGGTTTTATCCCCAATTTACCATTTTTTAGTCTGTACTACCTCGACCTGCAACCCGTCTCCCTAAAAAAGAATCGAGTTATGAAATTAAAGCTCGAAGTCTTAAAAGAAGAATATAGAATATCGGTCTTTAGTACTTGACTTGAAATGGGTCCGAAAAGGCGGTAATACTTATTAATGTAATAAAAATTAGTTTTAAAGTAAGACCAACCACTGGGTTAGCCTTCATGCAAAAAAATATTTATTTTGAACGAACCCTACACAACGAAGTATATCACAACGGGAAAGTAAGACGAGTCCTAAATAATTTACAGAATAAACTTCTTCTAATTGAATCGCGCTTTATCAAATCTAATGATTTGACAGACCAAATCCCCCAAACAACTCATGGAAATAGACAGGGATGCAAACACTAATAGAGTTAGGAAACATTTATTATCTCTGAAATAACGAATTGAGTTCTGCTCCCGAAAAAACGATGAGTTGGGGGCTTCTTAACTCGTCCAAATGCAAAAAGGAGACCTCAAACTTCTTGCATAAAGTCAGCATCGGTAGAATTGGAATGGTGAGCAATTGGGTTGGGGTATATTGAGATCTATAAAAAGATATTTTGTACAAAAAGAAAAGGAATATCACAAACCTTTTGATCCTGGATAGGAAAACATGAAAAATTTGTGTGTAATTCATCCACAAAGAAGAAAGGACGAGTTTTTTATCCGAGATCAAAAAAATACCGATTGGGCCCACTGAAATGAATTTTTTCCGTTTCATGCTCACCCACGGGGGTTGCTCAGAGCATGTGATAATTATTCTATTTCGATGGGCCAAACGACCGTCCGACTACAACCAACAAACAAGATTGAAGAAATGAAAACTATACAAATTTTTAGGGCTATAATAAACAGAATTTCCTTTTTTATTGGGGCACACCTATTTTTTATGAAATTTCATTCATAGCCTCTACTCGCGTCCTAGCTCGTCTGACGGCTAAATTCGCTTCAATTGTTTGTCTCTTGCCCCCTCAACCCGACTTAAGTTAGCTTCAGCTATTTCAAGAGCTTTCTGAGCTTCTTGTGGATCAATGTCACTACCCTTCTCCGCATCATTTACTAAGATGGTAATCTCATTATTTCCTACTCTAGCAAAACCACCCATCAGAGCGATTTTTAACCATTGGTCATTAAGGCGTAGTCTCAAAATACCTATATCTACAGCTGTGGCAATAAGGGCGTGATTTGGTAATACACCGATTTGGCCACTATTAGTAGATAAAACAATTTCTTTCACTTCTGAATCCCAAACAATTTGATTCGGGGTTAGTACACAAATATTTAAGGTCATTTCTTCAATTTTCTCTCCACTTCTATGTTCACAGCCTTCGCGGTAGCTTCATCGATGTTACCTACCGAATAAAAGGCCTGCTTAGGAAGACCATCTAATTCTCCGGAGAGGATTAATTGAAACCCCCTAATGGTTTTTTCTAGACCAACATATTTCCCTGGAGAGCCCGTAAATACTTCTGCTACGAATAAGGGTTGTGATAAGAAACGCTCAATTTTTCGTGCTCTTGCTACGGTTAAACGATCCTCTTAAGATAATTCGTCCAACCCAAGGATAGATATAATATCCTGAAGTTCTTTGTAACGTTGTGAAGTTTGCTTAACTCTTTCGCAATTTCATAATGTTCTCCACCAACGATGCGAGGTTGGAGCATATTTGACGTACTATCAAGAGGATCTACTGCTGGATAGATACCTTTTGAAGCTAGTCCTCTTGATAATACGGTAGTAGCATCTAAATGTGCAAATATTGTGGCAGGGGCAGGGTCGGTCAAATCGTCCGCATGTACATAAACTGCTTGAATAGAAGTTATAGACCCCTCTTTGGTAGAAGTAATTCTTTCTTCTACATTTATAAGCCCCATAAGCCCGTTGCTTTTTATTTCCCTACTTTTATCCATGTGGGGGTATCTTACCCTGTTTTTTTAAGAGATAAGATAACCTAACTACTAAATAAATAATTGTTCCGATGGAACCTTTTACCAGAGATTGACCCTTGATATACAGGCCAAGCCATAAATTCCTTTCTATTCACTATTATCTTTAGACCAGATAGTTTAAAGTTAAGGTAAAAGGATGAATCTGCTCTTAGGAATCATTAAATCCCGTAAATAATTGTTCTGATGGATCGTGGATATTATTTGGGATGTAAGAACCAAATAATTCTTTGTGTTGGAACAAAATATTTCTAAACCCCCCTCGGAATAGGTTATTCTTTTTTATTTCAAAAGGGATATTGATGTGTTGCCTTGAATGATACACTAATCCTTTGAATCCGGTACCAACAGGTATCATCCCCCCCC